>NC_132942.1:20249400-20558800 GCF_034638445.1 Ciconia boyciana
CTGAAGAAACTCGGTCACCCTGAGGGAGGGACTGACTTGACTGTCACCTCTCCGTACCGGTTTTAGGGGAAAAGGGTAAAATAAATGGCTTTTCTAAATGCCATCTGCTTTCTTCCGGGGTGGCCATACGCCGCAGCAGGAGTCTGAGCACCGGGACCTTCGCTCGTCGTGCGTCGTCCCTCGGGCTTGCGTGGCACCGCGGGGATCGCCCTCCCCTCGATCGCCCTCCAGACAGCCCCAGGGTGCCGGCAGTGGGCGGCTCTGCTCGGGGGAAGCTAGGGTAGCAACAGGGGGGCACAGGGACAGCCCTGAGTCCCCAGATGTCAGGGATGCAGCCAGGGAAGGGTGCCTGGTCCCGTGGGCCTTCCCTGCTCCAGACTCGACCCGCCTGCCCTGGGGCGTCCCGAGCTCCCCCGTCCCCTGCGCCAGATGGGTAGTGAGGAAAAAGGAGGTGACATCTGCAAGGTTCATGAGAGTGGTTGGCCCGAGCCATCTTGTCTTCCCTGCCGCTGGCTGCTTCAGCACCCCCTTTATTTTTCACACCGTTTGAGGGAGGTAGTGAAGTTTCAGCTAAGTACAAGGGTGTTAATTCACAGCCTTGGCACCTAACGTCCCCTGGACCGCACTGAAGAAGAGGTGATAAAGTCAGACTGGAAGGCATGGGGAGTGCTGGGCTGCCGCAGGCGTGAGCCCACAGATCCCTTCTGCCTCATTAGCTCGCAGCACAGTGCTGATTAAAATCGGGTGCCAAAGCATTTCCCACCCCTCTCCCAGCCAGTGACTGAGTGACGGCATTGCAGAAATGACAGAAAAGCCACAGCCACGAGCTATGCAACCCTCCTCCCCGGCAAGGGCTGGGCTGTGGCTGAGGAACAGCTGATGCACGAGGATGCCTATGGGCTCCACTGCGCACCAGGCAGCGGCCAAAAACACCCTGCCAGCCCCAAAATTAAACCTGCAATGCTTAATTATCCAGCGAAGGATGCTCAGTGATAGCAAGTGACAACTGACAGGATGGCACAGTGTAAAGGGACTGGCGGGAAGCTGTGTGCCCACTCACTCTGTCCCCTGAGCCAGTGTCCCCATGGCTCCACTCACCTATGCACCGAGCTTTGCTGCCAGCTTTGCTGCCACTGTGCTTTGCTGCCAGCACCCACAAAGATCCTGGAGGCAGGAGATTGATTGTAAGCAAATCCTAGCTTTCATTTCCAGTAAATGAAATGTTTTCAGTCTTTCCAGGTTGGATATAAGCACCTCAAAATCGGAATCCAGAAGCAAAACCCACAAAGCCCATCAGGAGTGCTCCACAGATTTATTGGGGTTTAATGGCATGATTTTTCAGGCAGCTACGTGATTTCTGGCAAGGCATAACTCCTGTCCTGTGGATGCATGAAGGCACTGCTGTACTCCAGCCTCTTCCTTCTCCTTCTTTTGGGGCTCTGGGCCCTCTTGGCTCCCGGAGCAGCATTGCCACCAGCTCAGGATGGGGTTTAACCATCCGTCTCTGCTCAAACCCTGCCATGGTTTCTCCGGTGGGGCAGGCGAGCTGGATCCAGCTCTTGTTTCTGCCAGGTGGAACAGCACTAACAGGATGATCAGCCATCTCTCTGAAACCGCAGTGAGCCGTGTCTTTCAGGCACAGCAGGAGCAGCAATAAAACCCTTCCATGCACCAAAGTCAAGGCTGGTAGCCGGGCAGGGCTGGCCTCTCCTCTTCTTGCAGCCCAAGAGCCAAATGTAGGCTGGGGCACAGAGAAAAGGAGCTTCTCCCTGGCTGCAGCCTAATGGCGACGCGGCAGGGTGCCGGCATGCCAGCCTCATGGCCCTGTGACAGCCCCAGGCGGTTTGGGAAGTCTAGCTGAGATGCTTGGTCCATCATCGCAGAGAGAAGTGCTGCTGCATCCTCGGGGGATACCAGCCTAATCCTGCCGTCTGAAACCGCTCACACATCAAAGAGATTAGAAAACATGCTCTGCATGTATTATCTTTTGCATTTCGAGTTACTCTGTTTGATCTGATGGGGTGGAGGTTTTTTTCCAAAGGTATTGGAGAAGATGGGTGTGAAAGAGTAATTTAGGCCTGGGAGTAATTTTTCACCAATGTACTTAAAAGACAATCACAGCACTAGGAGGGAGGCCTAATTGTGGAGTTGTGTAATTAGTTTTTATGTCACTGCAATTATTCTCTTGGCTACATATAAAGAACATGGCAAAATGCAGCTCTTAATTTTAAATCAAGACTTGATTCTCTTTTAGTAGGTAATTGATGTTGATCACATCACTTAGCAGCGACTATAAAATGTGCTATTTAGATTGTAAAAGGATGGAGAAAAGGACTAAGCAGATAGGTAATTGATGGATCATGGCCTGCATTGGTGGGAAGCAGCATTAATCCATCAGACTTCAGTCGTCTTTGTTTCCAGACACTTCTGGGCATCGTTAGTAGCCCAGAGCATTAATGAGTGCAGAGCTGCTGATCCCCGCAGCATCATGTGCCACAGTAAATGGCCGCTCTGCCCCTGGACAGCAGCATCAACAGATGAATTTGCACTTAACACAATTGATTCCTTGTGTTTAAATACCTCCTTTTAAGGGCAAGCTTTGCTCAAAGTGGCTGGGCTTTGAGCGCAGGGTGGGATTCAGTGCTGGTCTCCCTGGGCAGAGCATCCTGCCCAGGCGTGTGCTGGGTCTGCCCGCTCCCCTCTCCCAGGCAGAGACCACTGGGCACTGCTGCCCAGGTCCCACAGGCTTCCTGCAAGCCCAGAGCCACTGGCATCCCCAAATACCTGCCACAGGGACCTTGGTCTTCCCTTATCAATAGCAGACAGCTGTTTGAAAGAGGAAATCAGAAAAGCTGAGGATGCAGAAATGGGTTATTCCCTGCGAAACGGCACTGATAGCTTCTCAGTCAACAGCTTCACAAGTTTAACAGTGAACTAGGCTAAGGGGCCGGAAGAGTTGGGCCAGTCCTGTGCCTAAGCAGCAGCGAAGCAGCAGGGAGAGCTTGGTTCCCCCCACACAGGATGATACAAAACTTCCCCTTGCTCAGCACAAGCCCAGATCAATAGCTTGACACCGCACTGTCACAATAAAGTCAATAAAACTTTTCCTTGCCTTTGTGACTGACCCTAATTACTTGATTTCAAGAAATTGAAAATTCAGTTCAGTTCTCTTCTGGGCAGGAGCTGGAGGTGAGACAGTACAATCGCTGCAGGGATGGACAGATCTGAGGTGACTCTTGGGCCACCAGGAATTCAGATTTTCTCCAGGAAAAGGCGTGTGGGTTTGTACCCGGGACCACTGCATGCTTGGCTGGAGCCACCTCCCCTCCATGGGCTCCTCCTCGGGACTGTGCGGCTTCTTCACCAGCTCAGCCATGGCAATGTGTTCACAGGGCTCCTGCGCGGAGTAGCTGTCACCAGGAGGGTTTGATTGCCCTTTTCCCCCTGGGAGGATGCCAGGAGAGGAGGAGACGCTCTCACAGCCAGGGGAGCCTTTTCCAGGGCATCCCAGGTGAGCACGGGTTTGCTCCCATCCCAGGGCCAAGGCAGGCTGGGGAGGAGGACGACGAGGGATGAAAGGTGTCGTTCGCCTGTATAAGCAGCAAACTCCACAGGCTACAGGAGACTCATTAGGTCGAGTTTCCAGGCAGCAGGTCTAAGCTTTGCACTCCACGCTTGCACCAAAATAGATGGAGTTGTGGCCAGACAGTCACTGGGAAGAGGACTGTTGTTCGAAATGCCTTTCCCCTCTGGCCTTTCCTCCCTTCCTTCCACTCAGCCTTTTGTGTCATGCTGTAGCTCCAAAAATTAGATGAAATTCAGGCTGCAGCAGGTGTAATTGTTTAATGACCTGCAGCTCCAGTGCCATGCTGCATCACCTCCCAGCCTGCCCCGGCCGGCCTCGCCACTGCCAGAGAGCTGACGGTGGCCACTTTCCACTCTGAGACGATGAAACACGTCTTTGCAACTCAAGAAGCGAGTCACGACCCAGTCTAAGTTCAGAGGAGATGATTTTTGCAGTGCAGATGCATCCAGAGAGGACAGAGGTGAACCCCAGGCTTGAGATGGGGTGGCATCACAGCTGCAGGGTTACCGTGCTTGCTTTTAAAAATGCTTTTTCTCACGCATTTTGCGTGCTGGGACCTGGGAGCTTTTACAGGACCAGTTCTGCCACGTCAGCATCAGACTCCCTGAATTGCCGTAAGGATCAGACAGGTCCCACTTGCAGCCTCTCATCACCACCAGCCCAAATGCTATTTCATTCACTGAAAAAAAAAAAGACTCATCTGAGGGCTTTTGCCATCAATCCCTCAGAGGCTCCGGAGTGGTACATGGGATGTGACGAGCCGAGGGTCTGTCCCTGCTTGCGGGGAGGCTCTGCCAGCAGGGCCGGGGGCCGAAGCATGAGGGTTTCCAGGTAAACTGCTGCCTGTGCAGTGGCAGTGCAGCTCAGGGTCGGGATCCTGGTGGGCGTCAGTCCCTGATGACTCTACTCCCTCTGGAACGCATCTGCAGGATGGCTCGGCCCTCATGGGGCTCCAGCCAGAGGAACGAGAGCAGGCCCTGCCTTATTTCAAGAGCCAGGCAATGCCAGATGACTCCAGCATTTCATTATGGGTTATTAACGATGCCGTTCATGACAGCCAAGTGGCTTGCCACACGCAGGCTTCCCTCTCTTGCTCCCGTTTGATATCAGGTTTGGATTAAATTAGATAAGGCAGCAACAGTGATCAATTCAAAGCTGCTTTCCTAGGAAGCCATGTACAAATGATTTATAAGCGGAGAGGAGAATAAAGCCTGTAGCAAGAGCAGAGGGACCTGGTGGGTGCGTAACTGGTGTGAAGGGAACATCACGTTTTTAGTGCCACCAGCTTGGCTGCGATTGGGGTGGGACTGTGTGGGCAGCAGCATCCCCAGGGACCCTTTCTAAAAACAGTCACCTCTAATGACCTGAGCAGGAGCCTTTCCAGGTGTCCAAGCAGGGATTTAGGTAAGAAAAAAGTCATCTGCATGGGGTGCCAGAGGGGGACTGTGCAGGCAGCAAGGGGGCAACTCTATCCCCAGCCTCCTCCCCAGGGACACAGGGGCCCTAGGCACAGACTTGCAGTCCCAGTTATGCCCCAGCAGAGCAGCCCGGGCTGAGCCAGGCTCCCTTGGCCCACGGGCAGACGGTCCATCCCAGGGGCTGAAGGTTTCAGATCCTTGGAAAGCTCCCATCCCTGCCACTCCAGCTGCTGCCCCCGGGAGCCGCATCCCACGCTGCCACCTCTTCTTATGTGCATTTGAAGCATCCCCACACCACAGCACACACAGGTTCAGGAGCAAGTGCAGGGATGATTAATAAAACACTTCCCATAAGGTGGAAACAAGGAGACCATAAATCTTGGTGGTGTCGCACACTTAAAGGAGAGGGGACAGTTATGAGCCATTATTCCCTGCAAAAATGGGCTTTAAATCATCATCCATCACCAATGCCCAGTGCTGGATACTCCAAAGTTGTCCAGAAGAGCCTTTGCGACTCCTTTCCACCACAGTGCGAGTGAGCCTGATGCTCATCACCTGGAGATATTTATTGCTCATCAGCACCCACATTCTGCTGCTGCTCACAGTACTTACCAACACCTGGAAGGAAAACAGCCCAAGAAACACCAACAAGACCAAATGTGCTTTTTTTTTTTTTAAGGATCTCAGTTCCATATCCCCATAACGACCAGGCTGCAGTCTTTGGGAAAACAGCTGGGCACATCTGCAGCAGGGGTCACACGATGACAGGGCACGGGGTGCTCCGCAGAGAGGACCCGCTGCCCCATCCATCCTGGCAGCACAGCTGGGGAAATGAAGATGTTATCGAGCAGCAGCGCGGCATGGTAATTGAAAGCCTTTTTACTGCTGGAAACTCTCGAGGCTGCCAGTCCCTTGGCTGAGCTGCTGCTTACCAACACTTTTTCATTTCCTCTCTGTTTCATCTAAACTTTCCATCGGATTCCTCATCCATCTGAACTGCAATGATAAATATGGAAATAAAGAGGCATTTACAGCCCCTCTCCTGGGTTGGGTTTGTATATAAATAAGACATGCTCTCAAAATAAGCAAAATAAATAAGCCTCCTCTCTGCAACTGCTGGCCCGGGAGCAGCAAGGTCTGACAGGTGAAGCTTTTGGGGAAACTAGGTGGCAAAGAGCAGTGGGGGCTGCCAGCCACGTCTCCAGGTCACTCTGGGGAGAAAACATCAGCAAAAGGGACAGGGCAAGCGAGGCCCACAGGGATTTCTGTACAGAAGTAGAAGGGAAAAAGCAACATCTGAAAGACTGAAAGTGTGAAGTATGAAGAAAGGCTTTAATTTTCACAAAATCTCTTAATCCATTAATCACAGGGAGACTTCTATATAGAAACCTCCCTTTCGCTTAATAACATCTCAAGATTGTCCAAGGTGGTAATAACTGTTTGGCAGGGGAGTAGGAGGAGCAAGGTAGGACAGGCTGAAGCCGTGGGCTTGTCCCCAGGGAGAACAGATCAGCCCTTAACAGCAACAAGCCAACACAGGGATGAACAGTGATGAAGAGCACAGGACCCAGCAGCAAGAGAGCTATGGTGGGCACCAGGGATGTTGGTTTTGGCAGAGGAGGATGCCCCAGTGCTTGTTGACTCTCTGGAGGTTGCCTGCAAAGGGTGGACAAACCTGCCTGGGTGCCTGAAACAGAGGTTTTAGGGGTTTTAAGAGCAGACTCTAGTATCTTCCCTTCTCCTCCACCACCATGCCCTTCCTCTCCGTTCACACTGCTGCAGCGTTCCTTCCCTCACCCCCAAAGAGTTGGGGTTTGTGAAAATCATCCTGGACACAGAGGGAGGCACTGGCGGGACAGCAGCTGAGCCCCCAGCCCCACACCATATGGTAGAAGGCCCTGGACACCTTTGAGATGCCATCTGAGAAGGCTTTGACCCAGACTCTGGCCCCAAAAAGCCATTGGGATTCTCTGCAGCACCTTTCTGCTGGTCACTGGGGCCCTCCAGGGTGGTCATGAGCCTGGGAACCCTCTGGCTAATGGATGGGCTTTGCTGCAGAGGCATCAAGGCAGTGGACACAGCAGCTTGGGCCAACAGATTCAGAGCTGCCCAGAACAAGCCCTTGCCCTGGGGGTCCTGAACTGCTACCTACAACAAGCATCACCCTCGTGCATGACAAGCAAGGGATCCCCTCTGCCTGATGGGGTGCCCTCTACCTTTAAGCAGGGTGCCCTTCCTGGCTGGACCCTGATCCTCACCTAATGCTTTTCTCAGGCTTAACCCATTCTGCTTCAATCCCACATGCTTCACTTTACCAGCAACACTACCTTAATCTCCAGACATTTCACCAGACCAGCCAAGGTCTCCTTCTTTCCCATGACGGTCCCACAGACCTCAGACTTTCCTGTCATCCAGCGGGTGAACATAATATCTACAAACCCAGCTGCCATACTGAAAGTGTTACCTGCTTTCCTCATGGGAGGAAAATAGGAAAAATTAGTATGCAGCTTCTTCCTCAAGAAATCAATGCAATCTCAACTCACTGTGAAGTTCCCTGACTGTTAGAGATCCTGCACTGGTAAAAACTAATCCTCAGAGGAGAAATAGTGGGGGGAAAAAGAAAGAAAAATAAATTCCAGTGACTAGACAAGGCTAAAATGTTGCAGAGTGCTAAACTCCTGCTAGTGCTGGAGCTTGTTTGGAAGTCCCAGAGCAGAGAGGGCTGCAGAGTGGATTCAGTCCAGCTGTTTATCACCCAGCTAAGAATCAGCTGTAATTGTTACTTCTAATTAAAGCTGTTAGAAAAAAATGTAATCAAGAGTTTCCTTTCAAAAAAAGACATTTCAGCTAAATTAAAAATTTTGGGTTTAGAAAAAGGGGGGTAAAATGTTGAAAATTTTGAAACAACCCATTTCAGCATTTTCAGGATGAAAAGGGATATATTTTTGTTGTGAAATGCATCATCAATTCAAATGTGTTTTATCTTACAGTCCGGAGAGCAAAAATAGTTTTCAAATCAGAGCAAAAATTATATTTTTAGGCTTTTTCTTTAAAAAAGCCTATCTGGGGGTTTCTGTCCTAATGAAAAATGATATTTTTCCTTTTTTTTTTAATGGAATAAGTTGTTTCTAGTTAGCTCTACTCTAAAATGCTGGGCTGGTGCTTTTCTTGGTGTGTCCACTCATCTCCGCCCACCACCTGACCCCAGGATACATAGGCCATGCTTACACCACCCTCCTCCTGGTGCCAGCGCTGGCTAAAGTCCCCTGGTGCTTGAGTCAGGCTTTATAAGACCTCACAGAATTAAACCAGCACCAGCAAAATGGCACCCAGAGTAACTGGGTTTTATTATCATAGTATGATTTAGAGTAATTAGAGATCCAGAACAGCCCACTTGCATGCTCAGGCCAGTGCTGTGCAAGCCCTCCTACAGGTCTCCTCCAGGTACTTAATCCCATACCTTGCTGCTTGCCCCACAGAGCTTCTTCCTTGCTGAAAAGTGACCTGGCAGACCACTGAAAGGAGGAAGATCTGCTTTGGTTAGCCTTGCTGCATGTGTAAATTCCTAAGATGAACCCCCAGTGGAGGTGGAGGGGCTGGGGGAGAGGAGCAAGTTGTGATGCCCATGCTTGGTGGCAAGGCAGCTACTTTACCACTCATACGTTTGCAACCAAAACAGACCCTGTGGCTTGATGCTGTGAGAGCTGCCACAGATCCCAGAGGTGGCTTGTGTCCCAGGGGATCCCCCTCCATAGGATTAGCAGATCACATTTATCACGCTGAGAAAGTGGCTTATGATCTGTTAGACAAAAGGTACTGGGTAACAGCGATTGCAGTTAGCAATCTGTCTTCTGGATGGGAGCACTGAAGGAGGGAGAGAAGTGAAAAAATGGGGGTTGAATAGCAGCTGGAGAGGGACACCAGGGAAGGAGACTCAGCCAGGGGGGAGCTCAGCAGGAGGACAGGAGGGGAAGGGAGCAGAGCTCCAGGGCTCTGCCAGAGATAAAAGGGAAAAAAAATTGCTCTGCAGCAGTTTCAGCCGAGAACAGAGGGGAACTGCACAGGCTCCTCACGCTGCCCGAGCACATTTTGAACAACAAAAAGACCCGGGCTCCAGCAGCGCGATGAAACCCAGGCAGGCCTGGACGGAGGGCAGCTCGGGAGAGGGGCTGCAGGTAGGGAGGGGAGGCAGGGCTCTCCCAGCAGGCAGAGCATGCTCCTGCGCAGCCAGATGTGGAGCGGCACTGCACTCGGTGCTGCTGCATCCACCCCTCTGGCAGGCTGATTTTGGTTTATATAACCTTTTTCAATTGCTCTTTCCTCTGGGCCAAGGGAGATTGCTCTCTAGCTCCACGGTGAAGGGAACAGCCTGAGCAGTATTTCCCTGCGCTGCCCAATGGGATGCATCCAGCTACAGCCTCAGAGACAGCTCAGAAACAGATCGTGCCCCACTGCTATTCCCGCAGCAGCTGTGCCAGGGAGAGCTGTCACCCCAGGAGACAGCACAGCCACCGATCTATCAAGGCAGACAGATACTGAGCCCCAGCGAGAGGCTACAGGGCCCTTGGCCAGGGAAGGATATGCAGTTAGATCACAGCTGCTTCTTGCAGGAAGCAACTGGTAGATGAAGCCTGGAGCATCCAACAGCAAGCCTCACATTAACCCAGCCCTGCATCTTCCTCTCCTGACACAGCCACTGAATACCACAGCAAAACAACTTCCTCTCACCAGGTCCCAGGGAGGTCCATGGGGAGTAGGGTCAGTGTAGAGACTAGCAGGTTTTGTATTTACTCTCTTGCAACAAGATGATGGGCCCAGCAGGGAGCAGGAAGGGCCAGCTGCTCCCTAAAGGAGGGGAAACCATACGACCCCAGCAAAGATATCACCATCACCAGCAGGCACAGTCCCACTAGGTCTGAGCACAGCCCAGTGCTGGTTACAGCATCCACCAGCAATTCCAGCTTGCAATAACCACAGTCCAGAGCCCACCTAGGAACAAGAAGAGGTGAGCCAAGGACAAGGCTAGAGACACAACTACAACACAGGTCCAAAGCTCATCTAGAAAACAGGGCCAGAGACATAGGTACAACACATGTCTAAGAGTCCTTCCAGGAGCCAAGCCACCAGCAGTACAGAGCCAAGGGGTCCATTCAGGAACAGAGGCAGAGCTAGAGCCAGGCACTCCTGCAACATCACTCGTGGGAAGAGTGAAGCTCCAGGGCTGAGCTTAAATGGGGCTCCTGACCTATGGGTATAGGGGTGTCAGGTGAGGCTGGTCAGGGTCATTAAGGGCTGTTGGTCCCTTGGGGCTGATCCAAGCTGCATATAACCCTTGGCAAACAGAAACTACCCAGCAAGTGAGCACAACTATAGTAGCCTGATCTGGGAAAAGTGTTGCCTCCTTTAGTAGCAGCAACAAGGGCTGCAGGGGAGCGCAGTCCTGTATGAGCCAAGGCCATTGCTGATGCCCTCTCCTGAGCTGATGGGGCAGTGTGTGTGGGGCTGGAGCTTCCTTACCAGTGGGGCCAAGCTGAGCTGTGGCTGTTGGCTGTGGGTCATGCCATGGGTGGGCAGGCTGTGTCCT
Organism: Ciconia boyciana; assembly: GCF_034638445.1. Taxonomy (NCBI): domain Eukaryota; kingdom Metazoa; phylum Chordata; class Aves; order Ciconiiformes; family Ciconiidae; genus Ciconia; species Ciconia boyciana. The sequence goes on from NC_132942.1 coordinate 20,259,989, forward strand.
GTGAGCGCAGAGGTAGCAGGGGGGACACAGAGGGGATAACGCACCACACTGGGGCTTTGCACGCCTAACTCAAAATAAGCTTTATTTTTTAAAAAACATATCTAAGAAGAGTGATTTTTCTCTTTTTGTTATTATTTTAAAGCTGTAAATTATTGAAAGACTTATCATTGCTCTCCCAAATTACTCTCAGGCAAACAAAAGACAGTACTAAATTTGACAGTGCTTTGCAAGAAAATGAGTCTGGTGTATTTTGCTCATGATTCGCCCTTGGCTCCCTTTAGCCATGTCTTAAACTACTTCACCGCTTGGTCTGATTAGCAGTGTCTCCTCGGGGGCAGAGGAGGCCAGGGAAGAGCCAGAGGTGTTGGAGGTCAATATTAAAGCACTCTGCATGCCATTAACTGTCAAAACTATAACTAGCTTAAATCAGTGCAATTAGATGGCTCACAGGTTACAGGAGTAACTGCTGCAGCTTTTCATTCTGCATGCTTAAAGCACAGCTTTGACATTAAAGGGATGTGATTCAAAGCAAGTGTCAGGGGCTGAGACCTGGCAGAGGTGCTCAGCAGGCAGGGTTAAGTCCACAGCTTCTTCTGGGGTCTTCTGGGGTTGGACACCCCAGGGTCTGGGAAAGATCTCAAAGGATTAGCAGAGCCAGCTCAGATTAAGTCTGTAATGCCATCTTGTGATGGTAGCTGGGAAGTGGAAATTGCAGGGTCCCCTCTGGAGGTAGATGAAATGCGTGGCTTTTGTTCAGATGGATAGAAAGCCCAGAAGCACCCCAGTATAACAAGTCGGGGGCTAAGAGAAAACTTGTCTCTGATAGAAAAGTCCCTATTCTCGCTTTGAGAGAGTGAAAAGGATTAATTCCATTAATATTTCTCTCTCTAGTTCAATTATCCAGCTAAGAAAGCAATTTCTTCCAGGATGAAGAATATGACTTGTCTCTCCTTGAGTTCTGAGGGCTAATTTTCCTTCTCAGAATGGAAGGACGCAGTGCCACCTGTGTGATGAGCTGCGGTGGAAGGACCTCTGGTTCAAAGTGCTATATCCAAGCAGTAAAGGTACTGCTTCCCAGATTGAAGCTGGAGAGTTCAGCAAGATCAACTTTGCTGTAAGCATCCACGCTGACCTCAGTGCTGACATGCACACGTAAGGGCATGGAGAACCAGTGCAGGAAACACAAGATCTGTGAAGCTATGAAAAAATGAAATCAAGCACTAGCTAATGGGAACTAGAATGCAGGTGAGCTGGCTCTCTGCTTACCTCTGATACTGCACTTCAGACACACGAGGTAGGAAGAGCCAGCTCAGAAACAGCTGTGGGCTGCCAACAGCAAAAAGCCTGCCCTGAAACAAGCATACTAAAGATGTAGTCCTGCCAAATCCCTTGCTGGGGGAGAGATACAGCTACACCTTCCCCAGCCTCCATCAGATGCCTTAACGCCGGCTCAGTGCCCCGTGTGTCTGTGGCCAGGCACAGCAGTGTACTCACTTGGGATCTGTTCAAAGGAAGTTTTTCACTGGGGCTTTGTGCTCCAGTGAGACATTTCAAACACCTCTGGGGAAAGGCTGGGATCCCTGCCCCATGCTCCTCCTGTAGGTTAGGCTCTCAGAGCTTGGGGATGCCACTGATGCTCAGCTGGAGCTGTCTCTTGCTTCAGGCAATCTGCTCCCATCCCTGTCTTCTTCAAATGCTTCTTAGTCTTTTTTCAGCGCAAGGTGGGCAGCTATTCTTCCTGGATGTGGGGATGCTCATGCAGGCCATGATGTGTGGGGTGCTCCTCCCCGACACAGCCTGCCCCTGCCTTGTCCCAGGAAGCTCTGGGCTTGTTCTGCCCAGGACAGCCACAGCTGTGTGTAGTGAGAGTGGCTGGTGCTGAGCGGTGGAAAGTGTTAGGTGCTTTCCCATCTAGTGATGAACCTAGCGAAGGACAACAGTTTCCTGGCTATGCTCCAGTGCAGAAGATCCACAGCTGATGAAAAGCTGCTATGGTGGAGGGACAGGTAATAGCAAACACAGAGAGCACTTCATGATTTTTTTACTGAAGGTCTTACTGCCTGTGGCTGAGGGCACGTGCCCACAGATGGGGATGGATGATGAGCTCTGCCGAGACCTGGAGCAGGCTGCCTAAGCGGTGGCTCCAGTCTGGAAGCTGTATAACTCATTAGCGCAGCATGGGGCCCAAATTAATATGCCTTGCCTCTTATAATAAGACATTTTCAGCAGGACCAGGGAGATGATACTTCAAAAGCTTTCTGAATGCCAAATACCAGAACTCAGTGACTCTTGATGCCAGGACCAGCCTCTCACTTCACAGCATAGACTTCCCTGTGTTCCTGCACAGCTTTCCCCTCTAGTAACTGGGCTTGGAGCACTGGTTTATCTTATGCGGCAAGGGGGGCTCAAACAAATGCTTGCACATTATTTGTAAACTTTGGATAAAAGGTGTCACACCAGGTGAAACACAACGGCTCTGCCATGGGTATCAAGTAAAGCCCTTTTCTGTCACAGCTTCCTGGTGAAGGTGCTCTCTACACCAGCTGCATCCCTCTGAGGGGATGGGAAAAGGCTTCTGAAACAGGCTGAGCCCAGCAATGCTGTGCTTGGAGTCCGTGCTGCAGCAGCCTGGGCAGACGCCAGTCTGCAGAGCTGAGCACAACCACGCTGTGACTGGAGACAGCACCTGGCTGGGCAACAGGTCCTCCTGTCTGACCTCCCACCTGCTTCCAGACCTGGGGACGCGAGATATGGGCAGTTGCCTGCAGCAATACCCCAGCAGTGTCCACAGCACTGGCTTGACTATCTGAGAGCTGGTTTCACAGTGGCTTCATCTACTTAGCAGTGTTGGCCTTCCCTCTCTCTCAGGCCATAGCTGATGTCAGCAAACATCACATTGTTCTTTGATACTGAGATCCCTGCTTGGCCTGTTGTTCATCTTAGCTTGGTGGAAGCTAAATACATCCTTTTCTCCTGCAAGTGCCATGTTGGGGACTGAAGGGATTGAGATGCTTTCTTTCAGGCCAGATTAGAGATACAAGTTACCACAAAATAAAAGCACAGCCAGCCTTCAGAAGAGCTCCTCTAGTCTAGACACAGCCTCCCTTGAACTCCCTGCATCCCAACGCAGCCCTGCAGTTTGTGTTCAAAGCAACTCAACAGGCTCCAGAAGCTTGTTTAAGCCCTGTCGAGTAAATGCTCAGTTACAGAATAAAGGAAGGATCACATCCGAGAGATTTTGCTCCCATATATTAGCAGGATGGGTTAAATCAGAACATGAACCACTCTTCTGCTGGCACAGCTCATCTGCTCGAGGGACTTGCAGTAGCATGGAGCTGTAATGCTTCAAAAATATGTGTGCTACAAGCCTCGGGTGGGACAGACCAACATCTGGAGCTCCTGCAACAGCAAGAGCGATGCTTTACTGTTACACTCAGCTCCTAAACCACCTGTGCCCCGGGACTTGCTCCCTGCCCCGTGTCACCTGCTCTTCTCCAGCTCCAGCACTGCAGGATCAGTACCGCGATTCTTCTGTACCCATCGGACCTTGGCTCAACAGCATTTGTGCTGCACAGTCAGTCCCCAGAGCAAAAGAAAGGCCAATACTGTGGGGAGGGGGAAGAAAATTCAGTAAATTGTTGCAAGAAAAGTTGTGCAAACATGCTGTGTCGGCCAGTCCCGTTTCCCTTGGCCATTACTGCCGCGTGTACCGCGGCTGTAATGTCCGGCCTGACCGCAAAGCAGCTTTGGGGAATTAGCTGGGCTCTGCTGAAAAGCACTTTTATAACCTTAATTGCCTGTCACAGCTAGGGCCTGGAGACGCTGTATTTGTAACACGCTGTATTTGTTCCTACAAGCACTGCATGATAAGCTACAAGGTAATACTCGACACCAGCATTTTTCCGGCCCCCGAACAGAGGAGATGAAGGGAGAGCCACGCCGTTTCCACTGCCATTTCTTCTCTTTCACGGGAGTATCGAGTTTACTTTTACCCAGCCTGCCCCGAGCCTGCCGGGCCCTGCCATCGCCACCCCACCGGCGCCGGGCCAGGCCGGGCCGGGGCCGCCCCGCCCCGAGGGGAGCGGCCGAGGCGAGCGGGGCGGCGCCTGCGGAACCACCTCGGCGGCGCGGGGGAATCCGCCCTCTCTCGGCGCCGGCCGCCATGGGTGAATGCAGCGATGCTGGGCCGGGACGGCCGCCGTGAGGTGAGGTGAGGTGAGGTGAAGACGCCGGTCCGCCTCCCCCGCTCCCCTGCCGCCATGAGGTGAGGTGAAGGCGCCGGGGCTCCCCCCGCCCCGGCCGCCGTGAGGTGAGGTGAGGGGCACCGGGGCTGGAGACCTGGGGTGTCTCACCCCTCCCCAGGGCTCTGGAAACGGAAAACGCCACGTGAAATATTCCCCCTTTTTTTAAAATTGGTATTAATGGCCGAAAGGTGGTCGTGCCCGGCGGCCCGCGCTGGCTGATAACCTGTGAGGCCTTGGGACCGGAGGGTAATGTGTTCAGGCTGTGTCGTTTAGAAGTAATTTCTCAGCCTATTATTCGGTTTGATTTTTTTTTTTCCCTTTCCGCAAGCCAGATCCCAGCTGTTTAGCTCTATTAATACAGATTTAATTAATTGAATATTTGAAGTGATGTTTCTCTTGTGCTCTCTTTAGGGCTTCCAGCTGATATGTGGCTTAAGCGTGTGTGAAAGGATCGCTGTAAATCGGAGGTGTTGGGTGGCTAAGAGCCGTCTGGAAGATACAGCCCTCAGGTAACGGGTCCTTGCCGGTGGCCTTCGTTTATGAAAGCCCTCGAATTTTGCAGGAGGTGGAAGCAGCCAAATGAGGCGTCTTCTGGAGGAGGCTGCTGCTCCAGTAGCGTGACCTGTGCCTGTGGAGAGGAGATGTAAAGGAATAACCTGCACATGAGGCACAGGGAGAGCTCAGGAGCCTTTGGAGCTACGTCTCTCGTGAAGAGACATAGCTCCATGAGCCAACAAGGGTAGATGGGCAAAAAGACTGCTTGTTCTGCTATACTGAGTAAACCAAATGGCCTCTGCTGCTTGTGAATGGGCTGTTGTGTCAGCCTCTGGCGCTCAGAGGTGGAAATAATGACCTGGTTTATCTAGTGAAGCAGGCAGTGCTTCCCGTTGCTGGAGGAAGTCCTGATGAGAGGAGGTGTTAGAAGCGAGGCCTGCATCACCAGAAGGATGTACTTTTGGGCCTCTACTTCCTTCTGTCCTTTAAAAATTCAGTGTTGAGTTCTGTTTCATCCAGCGGTAGTCAGCTACCCGTTGCTGCTCAGTGCCTGTGATAGTGTTATGCTGCTGGCAGAGAAATGTGCTGCTGAGTTGCTCCTGGCACCACCAGTGCTGTTCTAGTGCTAGATGGTGCCAGGTTTTGGCAGCACTCTGCATGCTTGAGAGTGGAGTAGCTCCTTCTCGGTGGAGTTAATCCTAGATTGGATGCAGACAATGTGCAGTCAGAAGATTTAAAAAAAAAAAATCTGTTGCAGACATTTTGTTTAATATTGCATCTTTTGTATAAAAATGAAGGTCATCTAATTAACTGGTCAGTGTTAGGGCTTGAATTCGGTGTCTTTAGAGATACTCCTGTTAACTGTCTTTGTATGTTTATTGCCTGTTAATTACAGGCAAATGGTTTGTGTGTTTTGCTGCAGGTGGGGGCTTGCTGGAGCAGCAGCAGTTGTCAGAAGAAAAGAAACAAGCTGTTGGTGCTGCTTTGAAGATCCCCATTTGAAAGAGATTGAGAAGATGGAATCTTCTGCCATTTAAATGGGACTGCTGGAGAAATACTTGTTTTCAGGACCTGGATGTAGTAACTTGAAACATCAGAGGTGGTTGGGGGCAAGGTATAACAAGAATTACATACACAATTTGTTAATTGTTAATCCTTCTCACTGCTTGTTTAAAACTATATTTTTTTAATGTGAACTCTACTTATTAAACTTATTTATATTTAAACTTGCTCATTTTGGTTTTCATTACATCATAAGGGTGTCGGGTACAGCAGGATTTGAAAGCTGTGCTGAATTCTTGCCTGTGGGAGACTGGAGAGGCAGGAATGCGGCACTGGGTGCCTGGTGCCCCTTCCTGCCACATGCACACGCTCTCCTCCATAGCCTCTGCTGCAAGGACAGATTTTTAACAGGGCTTCCTTTCCTCCAGCACTTGGAAGGAGATTAGATATTTAAAGTTTTCCATAACAGAAATAAGGTCTGGAATTCCTATTTCTGCTGCGTACATAGCCAGTACAAGTTCACAAGGTATCCTCCCTGTGCTTCAGGTTCTGACTTCAAAGAACTTTCTCATTATCTCCCTTCCCTGGGCCTGAGGAGAGGTGAAGCCCACAAAAGATGGGGGAGTTGGAAAGGGCTGCCCAATATGTAAAATACATTGAAACTGGTGGGGAGGGGAAAGATGGATTCAGACAAAGATGCTGTTTAAACTCAAAAGTGACTTAGTTGTCAGAGTAAAGGAGTCTATTGCTCTCACCGAGATGCCTGACCCATTTGGATTCAGTGCAGTCTTCTGGAGAACCCTGTGTTTGTAAAATAATCCAAACTTAGAAGTTTTTCAGGCTAAAACTTCAGTTTTTAAAAAATGTTTCAATGGTTTTCAGTCATGTTAAATTACAATATCCTGTCGTAGATGCTGCTGAAGCTACAGTGCCATCTATATACAAATTAAACTCGGAAGCATGGACATGAGACTGCTGTTGCACACCGTGCTATCTGCAGGAGGTTAACAGTGTCAAGGTATTCAGGTTGTTAGTGGCTGGAGTTCATAAATGTGAGGCTTTTGATAAAACACCAGCATGCAGCAGGTTAGTTCCTGGGTTATTGATGGTTTATGTTGAATAGGTGCTTCTGTCATGTAGTTAGTTCTGTACAAATGAATGACAGCACTGAATTTTTCTGGGCTGTCATTATTTTTAAATGTCCCTGGCACTGCTTGCTTATCTGTTAGCCCTTCTGCTGTCTGAATATCACTGATCTTCGAATATGCATTTGTTACACTCTATAAGAAATATTTGTCAAAGTATTCAATGTTATTGGGAAAAAGTTTTTTCTCAGTTGAAGTCTATGACACACACGAATATAATTTTACTGGTTCTATATGAACAAATTCTACCTGCAAAACTAATGATCAAGTTTCCAATGGATTTATGTTGTGTCCAGCAATCTTCCTCTTTCCTAGTACTCGCCCAGGAGGGGAGCGATGGGCGTCCTTATGGCTGGCTACCCACTGCCCTCAGGATGGGTGTGGGTTTCACTTCTCACTGCAAAGGCTTCCTGCCTGTCTGACTGCCAAGAAACAAGCTCACTGTGTCAGGGGACTCTGCTTCTGTACCAAGTATTTCTGAAATTGGCAAAAAATGAGGAATATGCACTCTGTCAGCCACATAAAGCATGTGCTATATGGACAATAAATACATGCTGACTGGCTTATTTCCTTGAAAAACTGTTTCCACAATAAAACTCTACTACATTCATCTCAGAGCTGAACCCAAGACTTGTAGGCCTGGTTGTGCTGTAAGAAAAAAGGCAGTAGAAAAGGATGGAGGAAGTCTCTTGGGGTAACCTCGCAGCATGCCTGCTGCTGGCAGAGGTGATTATCCCATCAGAGCACTTGGGAATGGCTGCAGAGCTCTGTGCATGCCTTACAGACCATGAGAGCTCTTGGCCCCACAACTCTCAGACAGCTGGAGAGGTAGCACTTTTTCCCCAAATCCACCAGGCTTTGTGCACATACTGGAAAAGAGAAACACAGGAATGTCATAAACATTCTCCAGTGATCTGCAAGAGTACAGGCTTAGGGAACCGGAGCTCTGTGTCTTACCGCAGCAGCTGTGTTAGCAGGGTAGCGATGGTCAGTGCTGTATGGCTCCTTCTGCAGTTCAAATGCAATCAATAAAGGTCAAAATGATTCACCTTGCCGCCAGTTTGGTGCCTTGACCGAAGGACAACAAAGGAAATTGAGAAAGAACCCATGTGGTCTCAGAGGAACAAAATACTGGCATTGAAATAAAGCCAGGGAAATGGAGCAAGACCCACTTTTGTACTCGGGAAATGCTAACGTGATTTATAATTCTGTTTATTAGCACTGTACATTTTGTAGTCTATATATGACTTTTACTGGGCAAAAGTGGCTGGATTGCTTTACATTTCATCAAGGCACTTTGCTCTGCTTTTACGGCTCTGCAGTACAGGAGCACAGAAATATTGTTAACTTAGATTTATGTGTTTGGTTTTGAGCACTTAATTGTTTTTTATCCTGAGCTTGTTAAGAGAGCTGCATTTCTTGTGATTGTTCTCTGAGCATTCATATTATTTCAACATGTATTTTGTACCAATCCCCTGTTTTTTTCAAACACCTGTGTTATTGTTTCATTGTGCTCTCCAGCCACATATGGAGAAGAAAAATCAGCCTGTGATGAATTCAAAAGCCAGACTTTTCTTTTCCCCTGCAGACTGAGTTCAGCCACACTCCCTCACCTTTGTAAAGCTGCTGGAACGTAGCAGCTTCCAAGATGATGGCGATGGAGTCTTTAGCCACAAAATTAAACTGGAAAGAAAGATATTGACTATGAAAGACTTTCAAATCATAAATAGTATTTGCCCGATTATACGAGTACTACTTTGGTCATAAAATCAACAAATTAAAGGAGCACAGGAAAAGTGAACTTTCCTCATACCATCGCAAGGTGGCAATATTGGCTGAGATTAAAAGGAAAGCCTTGCACATAAGCTGTGGGGCTTTTTTTGCCAGAATCTTCTAATGAACCTAATAGGCATCGAGAGCCCATTGTCTTAAATATTTTAGAGATGGTAACATCTTCATTCTGCTGAGGAGAGCAGTCCTTAGGCCTGAGCTGACAGAGCATGGCCACGCTGGTTGCCAGGAGGCCGGCCTAGGGAGCTGCAGGGACTATGAGTGCCTGCCCTATTACAAAGGTAACAATGCTTTGGGGGTTAGAAGAGCCAAGTGGCAGCGAGGAACCCTTATTATCTTGGGCAAATACATGGTAAAGCGCTTGGCTAGCGTTACCCGTTCCTCTGTTTCCAGTCATGGAAAGCGGGAGAAGCTGCGGCCGGGTCGGGCTCTGGCTGTGTCTGAGGAGGATTTGCCTCCGCCAGGGCTGGGGACACGTTTCTTCCTGGAGGAGCCTGGAGTTCAGCGGGCACCGACCCCGGGACTGTCCCTCCGGTTGTCACCCCGCGCCGCTCCTGCGGTGGGGGGGGAGGACGGCGGAGCTGCGCGGGCGGGAGGCGATGACACAGCTCAGGGCGGCCGCGAAGCCGCGGGCCCGAGCCCCCCCCACCCCCGCCCCCTCAGCCCGGGCCGGGGGGCGGGGACAGGCGGGCACTGCCGAGCCCCGCCCCCCGAGCGCCTTCCCATCCGCCCCCGCGGGAGCGCGCGAACAATGAGCGGGGGGCGGGCGGCGGGCCGACACCGCGCGGCGCGGCAGGACTCTCGCGAGAGCAAGGTGAGCGGCTCCCACCTCTCGCGAGACCTGGCCCGGCGGCGTTTCCGTCTCCCCACCCCTCCGGCCACATCCACACACGGCGGGGCGGGGCGGGCGGCCGTCGCCAGCCAGCGGAGCGGAGGCGAGCGGCGCGGAGGCGAGCGGCGCGGAGGCGAGCGGCGCGGCGCGGAGCGGCCACCGCCGGGCACGTGAGCGGGCGGGCAGCGGGCGGGCGTGCTCTCGCGAGCGTGGCGAGACGTGCGCGGCGCTCGCGCAGCCGCCTCCCACCCTCCGTCCCTCCCCTCCCCCGCCGCTGGTGCGACAGCGAACGGGAGGCGCTGCCGCGCTCCCTTCCCGCCGCCCCCGGCCCGCAGGTAGGAGCGGCGCTGCGGCCGCCCCCGGCCCGCCGCCATGTTGGGAACCGCTGCTCCGCGGCAGGAGGAGGGGAAGGGGGGAGGCGTCCGTTAGCGAACGGCCGCGGGGGCAGCGGGGCTGGCGCGCGGCGGCGGCAGCAGCAGCGCGCGTGCAGGAGCGGCGGGCCCGGCTCGGCCGGTGCCGCGGCCCCGACGGCTGCCCCCACGGGCCGCCCGCCGCCGCCAGCGCCCCCGCCCGCCGCCTGGCGGTACTGCGGCCGGGCCGGGCGGTGCGGCCTCCGGCGGGCCCGAACAAAGCCCTGTGGCCTGGCCCGCCGGCGCCCCGCAGCTCCCCTTGCTGCGCCGCGGCCGGCCGCTCGCCGGGAAGGGCCGGCTCTGGCGGCGGTGCGCGGCCTGCCCGGCCTGCGCCCTGCCGTCCTCCCCGCGGGGCGGGGGCGGGCCGGGCGCCCCCTCCCCTGGCCACCCCGTGGGCACTGCCCTTGCTGAGGGCAGGGAGAGGGGTTTCTTCTCGGCTGCTCGGTGTTGCGGCAGGTAAAACGTGTTTTCAGGGGTGACCCCAGCTAAAACCACGCTTCGCCCGCCGACCGAAACTTTACCGGAGCGCCCTGCTAGCGCTTCTGGTTCCAACTGAGGCCTCAGAGTCGGCATCTTTCATCCCGAGCTCCCAAAAACGTCTACTCAGAAGCTAAACAGCATGTCAGTAACGTGCGTGCCTTCTTAACGTCTCTGAAGGCCGTTAGTGTCAAAAATTGCTGGGTTTGATGTTTATCTAGCATTAAGAATTAATGAATTGAGCATTAAGAGTACTGACAGTGGAAGCATCCGCTTGACTCCTCTTTCTACTCAGTTTCACTTTCATATAATTTAGGCGGTGGTTACAAATGCTGCAGGGTTGGGTTTTTTTTCCCTCCTGTGGTGGATTAATAATGGTCTATGTTTTTTATGTACATATTTTCTTTTCAGAGTCAAAGTAATGACATAAAAAGTTCACCTATGCTGAAAATAAGCAAAAGTTAAAAAGAACTTTCTAGGGACCTGAGGAACTGCTTTGTTCTGATAAATGAAGCATTTATGCTGTAGAAAGCAAGCTGAAAAATCCCTCTTTTAAATATGCCTCTCTTTTCCTTTTCACAAAGCATACCTTTGGGGAAAAAAGTATCTGATATTGTTTTAAACAATTGAATAGTCTTTATTCTTTTTATTCAGCCAGGTTTTTTTGAACTGTTGGTGGAGTAGGTGGTCCTGACTTCCTCGAGTCAGATAAGTAGGGAGCAACTCTTGTTAAAAACTGAGTCTCTTAAAGCAGTCTGTGTAGTTTTCATGCCTCAGAAGAGGAAAAGGAAGTGTTTTCTGATACTTCTTTATAAAGAATCTGTTGATCCAGTGGTTTAATCTTCCTGAATTTTGAAGCATGTTAATATATTGAAAACTTTTATTAAAATAACGTATTTTTTCAAAATGTAGTGAAGCATATATTAACATTTTGAATGTGTTACTGAGAAATTAATGAACTTCTGGCTTGAGTTTTATCAAAAAACACACAAAATGATTCCTTACTGAATTACATGGAATAATTAAATTTGAGTGAGGATATTGGCCTTGTCCGTGTGTTTGTTCAGTGGTAACCCAATATCTGTACTTTTACGTTTTGCACTCAGTAAGGAGATGAAATCTGAACAACAAGTTCAAGAATTTTGATCGCTTCCTAATGGTTCTGGTGAGGCTTGCAATGTCATGGGCCTTCTTTGGGTGTTTGTTTTGGAGAAGCTATCTGAAGTTACTGTGTATTGAAAACTTCAGTTTCCAGTGTTTTGCCAGTATTTGCCAGTATGTTTAACACCAGTATCTAGGTGTTACATACATCCCAGCACTAAAAGATGGGAAGAATAACCATGAGATATTCCTACGTGCATCCTTAAAATGTGAATATCCGTGTTCCTAAAGGTGAAAACTAAAAACCAGTTGAGGAGGAAAGAAGAGTCAGCCTTTGAGGCTCCAAACTAAATTAAGGATCCATAGTATTATGATCCATGCAACTGAAATATGATTGCCACCTGGTTTATTCAGGACTACACTTAAATAAAAATGCTCGTTAATTTAGTGGGAAATAAAGAAGTAAGTATTGTCTACTGCCGTTCTCTGTGACTTGCACACATCTCTGCTGAGAGTTTTGGTGAATACGAAGATATTTTGTAATCTAATGCTTGACAGTGTTCTGGGTAGCTCAGCAAATCTGGGAGAGAAGCTGTTGTAAGCAAAGCTGCAAATAAATTATTTCCATTCAGTTTATTTGTTAAATGTATGAGTGTATTTTTGTAGCTTCTATGCTGCTTGCATTCTTCCTCAGTGCTCTAAGTCAACAAGTCTTGAAAACAAAAGCAAATACCTCATAATATTTCTGAACTAATTCAGTTTGCAAGTGTTTAAGTACCATATTGTGTAGTCATAACTTAAGAGAGTTTTTATTTTGAGCACTAAAACAGTCAAACAGTCCCTTGATTCTTCTCTGGAGCTAGAATACACCTCTACAACCTCATGCAAGATTTCAGCTGGGAAAGAATGCAATTTTATCCCAGCTCTGGAAATACCTGGAGGCAGACTTACATTCACTGGTTAGTCAGAAGGCTTTTTAATCACTTACCAGATCAGAATACAGAAATGTTCTGTTTTGGTTTAAAAAAAAAAAAAGTGAAATTGGTTCTCTGTTACACTGATTAACTCTCTGATATGGTCTGTCTTTGGATCACTTTATGTGTGACCTATTTATTTTTAAAAACTAATTATGTTCTGTGGTTTTTGTCATTGTTTTGGTGCCTGTGAGGCTATTCATCTCCAAGACTGATGTGAAAGAATAGTGATTGTCTCCTCGCTTTGCCAAGTGCATGAACATATGGTCATTATTGCCAGAGCTTCCAGTCCAAGATCCTACATCATTCTGCAATGACCCTGTTTTTGGCAGACCCCTTCTGTTAAACGAAGTCTTAATGGCTTCATGGAGCTTTTCGTAGGTGCTGGAACCTGTGTGCATCCATATTATTGTAGAGTTGGAGCTCTGAAGGTAGGGACAAAGAGTGGGCTTACAAGTAGTAGGAAGGAGTGCATGGAAGCCATAGAGGTAATCATGTGTTTATGGAGCGGTCAGTGCATGTGATGGCAGTTATTCTATACGTTCCTGGCTGTTTCTTTTTTCCTTTTCTAAAAATAAACATTTTTGCCTCCTCTACTCTTTCTGTACTGTTCCTTGGATGCTTTTTTCACTTCTGTTGTTTCTATAAAGGAATAAATACACTTTTTTCCATGCAATTCTTACAAAAAGAAGGATGCTTGAATTTAATAATTATATAATGTGCAGAAATAGGAAATCAGCCTCTTTTACAGTGCTCTTTTCTGCATTACAATGTTGAAAACTGTGCAAGTTCTTTTAAGATTCTTAATTGCTAAACTAGTCATTTTGATTCCCCATTTATAAATAAGTCTTTTTTCATATGTAATACTTCTCTGTTCTGAAGCAATCCTCTGTTACTGTAGGTTCAGATCTCAGATTATGATGTGCTCCTCTGATCAAGGAAGTCGCTGAGATGAAGCTGAACATAATCCTAAGAAATGAAACTCTTCCAGTTCTGCAAGGCCTGAAACAGATTGTCTAATCTGTGTACAAAAAAAGTGCATGCATTCAGTGTGCCAGGTGCTGCTTAAATTTTTGAGGTCATGACCTTTAAAGATCAGTTGAACAAGATGAGTTGTTTTCTTGCATGTGACACAGCAATATTAAATAACCACTCTGAATACTGGTACCTGAAATGGGTGATAATCTGCATTTTTTTCCTAAGGCTGCTAGACAATTCCTCCTTTGCCTTTGGAAGGACAGTGGCCTTTTCTGTATTGTCCAAGTTAAAGTAATCCTGTAGACTTCAAATATGTTCCACTTGGTCATTCAGCAGCTAGATAACATCTGCTTCTAATTTCCTTGCAAGTTCTTGTTTTTACTGTCGTAATTTCTCAGAGCAACGTGGGGAGCTGTCTGTCTAAATTTTTCACTTAAACTTCCAGATCTCTTCTGGTGATAACCTTTTTTGCCATTATGTGTTGGAGACAGTTTTGCCAAGAAGCATATTAATTCTTCCATAGCAGAACAGACTGCTGCAAAAGGGATTGCTGCACTGAGTGTAATGCATAAGGGAGAAGAAGAAAAATCTGTAGATTTTTATTCAAAGAGCAAGGATTGTGGATGTGAAACTTTGTGACTTTTTTCCCAAGGGTGTACAGTCTTCAAAAGTCTTGTGTTGTTACAAACTGAGGGTGTGTTTTCAGCTTGCAGATTATTTAATGTTTTTACCATAATTGAGTTTAGTTGATTAAATTCAATGTGTTTTGAGTAATTTTGTTTTTGAAGTGGAAGTGAAACTGACTAGAAAGTGAAAACCATTATTTTTCATTTTTGAGACTTTTCTATAAATAGTAGAAAAGGAATGGGTAAAAGATGAGTTGTTGTAAGAACAAGTTTAATATTGAAGCTATAATATCTATTCACAGGTTAAAAAACCTGAGAGTGGTAGAAGGAATAGGGAGCTAGGGAATTATTTTCAGCCTACTGATGTTCCATAAAAGGTGGTAATCTAAGGTTATAGTGTTCAGCACGATCATACATCCCAAGAATTCACTCAATTAAACTGTTTTGAGGAACAAAATTAGTATTTATGTAGAGCAAGAGTTCTATGAGTTCTATTGAAAAGAGTTTATAATCAATTTTACACAAAAAGAAAAACCTTCTATAGTGTTTGAAAGTCAGCCTCATTTTGGCCTTTATTTGGTAGCAGTGTATTCTGTAGGATTCAAATTTCTTATTTTGTTGTCTACCTTTACAGAAAACTCTTTTGCAACTTGGAGATATAAAATGTTTTTTCATTGTCTGCATTTGTCTGGAAATCTAGTAACATTTTGACTTTCAACTTATTTTAAGATTGCTTTATATTATATATTTCAAATCTTAATATGGCCAAATTTCTGTCCACAGATCTTAAAAGTGTGTGTCTGAAAGCCTGTCTATTCCCAGTATAGCTGAAATTACGTGAAGAACAATTAGCATAACACTTTCAACTCAGCTAAATCATGTCTGGATCTTCAGACAGCTTTGTTCAGTCATACTTATCTTGTTGCTGTGACTCAGTTGATGGCACACTCGCTTACAAGCTGGCATTGGTCCGTGGGAACCTGTCTCTATCAGATACTGACATGAAATCTTTCAGAAGGGATCAACGCAAGGAATGCTGTCTTAGAATAACATATTAAACCTGACCATGTGGAAGTTAAACATTCTTTGGTGGTATTTTTAGAGCTCTTCCCCCACCTTGTTTTGTTGTTGTCTTCATCTGATCTTAAAGAATGGGGATGGTTAGGAGTAGAGTACAGCAGCAATTGCAAGATGACAGTGATGTGATAAATAGTGATTTTTGAGCATAACTTGGAAACTTAGTCTTTGTAAGTACTCCACTTGAGTACCTAATTAGATGTAGGGCAGTTTACTGGCTAGCACACCAACTGCCAACGTTATATTCTGTCTTAATCATACAATTGTCTTCCTGTCCCACTTCATGCTTTTTCATAAGATTGTCCCTCTTTGTCTCTGTCTCATTCCCCTACCCCCCCCCCCCCCATCTTTCCTGGTTTTATTTTTCCCTTTGTTTCTTTCTTCTATGGGTGTTTGCAGCAGCAGCACACTATGGTTATGTAAAACCTCCATGTGTATGTGGGGTCAAAGCACGGCATGTAATCGGGTTCTTTGCAGCCCAGGTCCGCGCCAGACTGGGATGTGATAGGTTTTGTTCTCTGCTAATCTCTTCAGAGCAGCGGACAATGAGCTGACAATTGAAAATTGTGACAAGAGGATTAGTGAGCATCTGTTCAAAGAGAAAGGGTATTTTTTGAAGAGTGGAGAACTTTCCTGATTTAGTGAAAACTTGAACAGTGCAGGTCCTTGTGTTAACAGCAGGACGCACCATGTCTTTCCTGACCATGTGGTTGTCTGCTGAATCACTGTCAGGGTCTGGTTTGTAAAGCCCTCTGCAATATCTGATTTTATGAAGAACCTAGTAAGTTCAGTTTCAAACCATTCTGTAAGTGTGTGAATGAACTAGAAGGAAATTTGAATGTAAAAGTGGAAGGAGTAAGGATTAACTTGTAAAATTGTCATAAAGTACTTTGAAGATTACTGAATGTATGTAAGATAAAACATGGAATATTAGTGTTTGAACTCAAAAGAGTTGGTTTTTACAATATAGTTCTTAAATGCTTTCTATTCAGGTGTTCTTTAGTGTGGTCAGCCTGTCCTGCGTATCTCACTTAGAATTTGCCTCATCTGCGCGCTCTATATTCTTGTTCTACTGTGTTTGTCTGAAGTTTTCTGCAGCACTTTTCTGTCTTCTGCCTCAGATACTTTAACTTATTTGCATCCCCATGTTTCTCAATCTCTTATTAACCGAATGTTACACAATTAAGCTTACTTTAAGTGACTCCAGTGTATGTGAATCTTAAAAGCCTAGCTGAAATACAAGTTCAGACGTACTGATAACAGAATATGTAGCAAACTGTATAAAGCAGTTACTTTTAAGAGATGGAGCTCTGTGTGGGTTTTGTGTCCTTCATGTATCTCTCATAGAATCCATTCCTTTTCTATATAAATGCATAATTTTGTAACACGTAGCTACCAAGAAAGAAAACCTAAATGCTTTTCAACTTAAAGTAGAAAAAACTTTGAGCTATTGAAACGGCTCTGGATTGAGTAGGCAATTGGGATAGAGACATGTTCATAACCTTGACCTTTTTTCTTCTGTTTCCAGTACAAGAGAAATTGCCTTCTGCAGAACTGGCGTCTTCAAGGAAAAATCCTTGCTTTCATTTTGTCCTTTCCATTCCTCCCCAAACATACCTGTTCTCTTAGAAGCCGATTCCATCTGGAGCTATGCAATTTGTGCCCGTTTCTTTCTCAAGTGATTATGTGTTTTATGTGTGTCTAAGTGGCAGTGCTGGAGAAGCAAAACTGCTCTGCAGAGATTTGAAAGGGCTTTACTGCATCAAGGACTCAAGAACAGTGTATTCCTGGTGGAATGTTTTCATGTGTGTTGAATTGCTTTGAATTTTGTGTATCTATCCCAAGGCTGAAAGAGTATGGGGAGAAGTATTACAGTTTTTCTGCTCTGCACTAAAAAAAAATAACATTTTATGAAATATATCTGTTGCACGATAAAATATACTGTGGATATTGACACATGGGTTAGTTAAAACTTAAGTAAATGCAGTTGAACCAAATATTTAAATACAAGGTTAGTATTTTAGTGGGGCACGGGGCAGATATCTATCTCTTATGAGTATTGTTTTAGGATCTTTAACTACCACACGTGGTCATGGTATCAAAGTGTCAGACCTGAACCAAGAAGGAAGCAGTATGCTGGTAAGAGACACGGACACCACTGTCCTGCAGGTCTGGCTGGGGACGTAGTGCCATCTCCTGACTCACCTAGGGTCTCTTTCTGTAGGAGTAGGGTTTTCCTTGGGTCTCCCATTCCAGTACTAAGCCTGACCTTGTTTAGCTTGAGGTCTGAGAGTACAGGCTGATGTTATGGCTGCAATATAACAGAGTAAAGAATCACTTCCTAAGTGCTGTTACCTGTATAACTGCAATTTGAGCAAGAGGTCTTGTTTACTTCCTGCAAAATTTAAAACTTATTTTTCTTGTCCACATCTGTCTTCACATCAGTAATTTGAATTTTACTGCATAAAGACTGAATATTATGTTTGTCTTATTTACCGGATCTTACAGCAGAAACTTTTTGCCCAAACTTCAGTTACTTTTAACTTCCTTTCGTCCTATTCTGTGGTGGTATAGGTTTCATTTTCAAATATGTATTGTATGCCAAAGTCATCTTGGATTCTATGGGCTTAAGTTTTTTGTAGTCTTCTCACAGACACAGTATAGTAATGTAGGGTATAAACAAAACCATTAATGAGAGATCAAGGCTTATATGCTAGTGAACTTTAGATGCTTTCAGACATCCCAAACTTCTGAAATTCACTTGTCTTCGGTATGAAAGTAGCTTTTTGTAGAAGAAGAGTAGTATGTATAGGAAACACGACTGTATTTTTATCTGAAATAATATATGCAGGTTCTGGGTACCTCTTGAATCTGTTAAGTTATGTAATAAAAGCCTTGTAAGATTGAGATCTTTAATGTTTTTAGATCAACATGATGCATAAGTTTAAAACTGCATCTGTTTAAAGGGATTTATGACTAAAACTGCTTGTTTTTCTACAGAATTGTCTGGTGTTTCTCAGCTTGAAGAAGATCTGCAGTCATTATTGATCCTCTTTCTTGGCGTTACCATTTTTGAAGTGAAGTTTGCCTAGCTTTCTAGTGTGAGCTCTCTTTTCAGCCATCTTATAAAAAAAAGAAAAAAATTTTTTGATCCATAAAGTAGACAAGCTATAGTTCTACAATGTCCAAGTCATTCCAGCAGTCATCTCTGAGTAGGGATTCACAAGGTCATGGGCGTGACCTCTCTGCAGGAATAGGCCTTCTTGCTGCTGCTACCCAGTCTTTAAATATGCCAGCATCTCTTGGAAGGATGAACCAGGGTACTGCACGCCTTGCTAGCTTAATGAATCTTGGAATGAGTTCTTCATTGAACCAACAAGGATCTCATAGTGCACTGTCTTCTGGTAGTACCTCTTCCCATAATTTGCAGTCTATATTTAACATTGGAAGTAGAGGTCCGCTCCCTTTGTCTTCTCAGCACCGTGGAGATGCAGACCAGGCCACTAACATTTTGGCCAGCTTTGGTCTGTCTGCTAGAGACTTAGATGAACTGAGTCGCTATCCCGAGGACAAGATTACTCCTGAAAACTTGCCTCAGATCCTTCTACAACTTAAAAGGAGGAGAGCTGAAGAAGGTTATGGTAGAGATGGCAGATCATCCACACGGGAACCACCGTACAGAGTACCTAGGGATGATTGGGAAGAAAAAAGGCATTTTAGAAGAGATAGCTTTGATGATCGTGGTCCTAGTCTCAACCCAGTGGTTGACTATGACCATGGAAGTCGTTCTCAAGAATCTGGTTATTATGACAGAATGGATTATGAAGATGACAGATTAAGAGATGGAGAAAGGTGTAGGGATGAATCTTTTTATGGTGAGACTTCGCATAACTATCATAAATTTGACAGTGAGTATGACAGAATGGGTCGTGGTCCTGGTCCTGAGAGATCTCTCTTTGAGAAAAAGAGAGGTGCTCCTCCAAATAGCAATATTGAAGACTTCCATGGATTCTTACCGAAGGGTTATCCCCATCTGTGCTCTATATGTGATATGCCAGTTCATTCTAATAAGGTGAGTTATGCACCAGATACTTCTATTTTCCTTTACGTTGTAGTATCTGTTCTGTTTTTACCTATTTCTTTAATTATTTCTATAGCCTGGTTGCTTTTGAAATGATCTGAAAGTTGGTTTGAGAGTGAAAAAGGCACTTGGTTTATTTACACGGTAATTGTTAACAAACACTGTAAACCAGGGCTTTACATTAATGTATTTTGTTTGCCCAGATTGCTTAACTTCAAGTCAAACAGCTATCATCTACGGGGATATCTTATTTATATTTTACATCTACATGTTCTCTTAACCACAAACATCTGGCATTCAAGCAGGTTTTGGGTGGGTTTTTTATTTTTTGTTGGTTTGGGGTTTTTTTGCAGTGTATCTACTGTGCTATTCAAGAAGCTAGTTTCAGCTCTCCTCCACATCTGTCTTGATTGCTGATTTATATGTAGTTAAGATGCATTCTTGCACAGTTCTGCTTTTTCCCTGTCCAAAGGGAAAGAGTTAATGTAGAGCCCTGGAACTTATTTGCAAAAGTAAAACCCACATTTTAGATTAGCTCATTCTTGCCTTTTTAATTTCACTTTAACACTCTATCTCATACTATGGCTGAAATTTGTCGTCATTTTTCTCCTTTTTCACAACTTTCTTAGATACTTCAGACTCACTTTTTATTGTCACATGTTGCATCTATCCCTGTAGACTCTCCGAGCAATCAGTCTGCTGTTGCAGTATCCTGCTCTGTGTTCCTAGTAGTGTTCTTTACTTGGCTCACCAGTAGAGTGGATCTTCGGGTATATTCGGTTATGCTGAGACTTCCCTCTTAGTTTATTCATGAGTGGTTCAACTCTCTGCAAAGGTAGCAGGTTACTCAAAATGGCCTGTTTACTCAGACATTATTTTCAGAGCCTTCTCACTTTCAGGTTTTCCAATTTTATACTCATCTTGCTGATTTTCAGTATACTAGGCAATTTAATTGGCTAATTGGCTAATACAGTGCCCCTCTTGTCACAATTAGTGGCTAATTAGCTTGAAGGCCTTCAATTGAAAATATAATACATGCTATTACTGTAAAATTGATACAATGTGGAATTGCTGTTACTAACCATTTCTTTACAGTTACCTCTCCAAACGTGCTGCTTCTGTACTTCTGATCTTTTTGAAAGATGAGAATTATTCTTTCCCTGCAAGGAAATGATCAAACCAGTTTTGGAGCACACACTGTATGACTCCAGCTGATCTGACAGTTTGTGAACTTGTGTTGCTTTAATTACTTTTCATATAAAATAAGCACAGTAATCCGGGTTTCTTGTCTCCTGTATTTGACATTTATTTTCATAAAAGGTTTTAAGTGTTAACAATTTAGATGCCATGCTCAGTTCTGTAAAAGGACTTCATTTGGTTAGATTGAAAACATAAACTTCTGAGGCCCTTGAAGATGGCAACCAGTAATCCTGTAAGTAGGGTTCTTTTTAGCACTTTATTTTAAAGCCTCATGGTTCTTAGTTTGCTTTGGTTTGAAGATCTGTTGAAAAGATATCCAACATGTAATATCTTTCCAGGTATGAAAAATACCAAATTCTTTTGACAGCATAACTTAAGTGGCTGACTTCTTGTGTAACATACAAAACCATCATTTTTTTTTTTTTTTAGGAATATGCTTTGACTTAAACTGCTAGTATACCATAAAGTATTTGAGATTGGATCATCTGATTCTTGTGACCCAAGTTTGGGCTTTGTTTCTAATTTCAGAAATCATGTCACCGCAAGAATTTTTCTCTTTCTCTCCTTTTTTCCTCTGCTTTGCATACCTAACAGTTACAGAATTTCTTACTTTGTCTCCCACAAAATTGAATCAAGTAGAACTCTTAAAGTAATCTGATCTGAACCAAAATTTGTGGAAAGCAGAAAGGGAATGCTTTTCTTAGCTGGGACAATGTAAACTTATTACTATAGTATTAAAATCTCATTTTCCCCACCTCCAAATAAAAATATCATAGAAGATTTTTTTTTAAAGTGTATGATAAAGCAATGTGTATTTTAAGCCCGAGCAAGGAGTTAAACACCCTTAGTGTAACTTAACCTGTCAGACTAGTCCTCTGTTCTTTCTTTTGTAGTGATGTTCTTAATTGCTTCTTTAATTTGATGTGTATGTATTTTAAGACCCAGTTTGTTTTCTGTCTAATTGTAAAGTAAATCGTGCCCCAGTTTGTTTAGGCATTTTGTCAATCCTGATTCCTTTATAAAGGAATGAGGTGTTAGATGTGGAGGGATTGTTATCCCTGCCAAAGAAAAAGCCTGATGCAACGTGAGCAGATGAATTTGGAGGTTAAACACCTGAAATGGTGATACATCTCAAAGGAAAAACATGGCCGTGTCCCTAATAGAGGGCTGTCTAAAATTAGGTGCTTAAGTTTGGCCTAATTTTCTGAAGAACAGTCTGTCCTCTTGCTTGCATCAATTGAGGCAAAAGGTAATCTGAGTTTTAAGAAACTCAGTTCAGATTTTCTCTACCTCAGTTTTGGGCGTTCATGTTAATTAGTGTCTGTAAATATCTAGTGCCCTGAAACCTCAGAGGAGTGATGCTTCAGACTGGGTAGAGGAAGGGAGTAAAGGGAAGTCCAGATTAAGAATTTTATTTAATAAAAAGTTAATCATGTAGATGAGCCATTGTTGTTCTGAAAACCTTCACTGAGGGGAAAGAATCCTAAGTTATATGTCAGATCTCCCTGTTTTTGCCAATTTAAAAGCATTTGAAGTATAAGGAGAATTAGAGCGCCCAAACTTTGGCTCTAGTTTGCAGATAATTTCTATTTCAGTTTATAATAATTTAAAATTGCGTGTTAAGACAGCTTCAAAGCATGTTATATCTAGCAGAATCAGCCATTGAGGCTTTACAGATTGTGCACCCAAATTTAGAGGTTTTTTTAGTGTTTAAACGACTGTTTTTTGTAGTATACAACTAAAACTTGTTAGCAAGTTTTAAACTGAAGAAACTTTGTTTTTAAATATTGAATGTTTCATAGATAGGTTTGCTTGGGGTTTTTAGTGTTGGGTTTTTTTTCATCCTAATTGCTAGCATATTCATTCATTTATAGTTGCAGAGCCTACATCTTGTGCAGTTAACAAGAAAAAGTGGTGTTCTCCTTTTACATCTTCTTGATAAAATGAATGAAGGTTTCGTCCTGCTCCACGTTACATTCTGTGTATCATGGAGTAATACTGTAATGTAGCTTAACAACAGTGCTTTATGGTAGACTTTAAATCCAGGCTTTTCTCCTTTGTGGAAAGTACAAGGTAGGCATTTAGCATATGAAAACACTACAGTAGGCCTCAGGAGTGTCTCATTGTATTCAGAAGGATGGCTATAGTGTGGCGGAAACTAAAAATCAGGAAAGATGAGGGATTAGGAAAAAGTCATTTGTGGGTGCTGAGCAGAAATATACAGGTAAGAAGAGACATATAAAACAGTTGGCCAATGCAGTAGATGTGTTCACAGTTGAAAATGTAGCTGAGAAGAGAAGACCTTCAATTGTTAAACTGCCCCCCAAAGATCTATAACTACTCTTCCCTTCATTTCTCTGTGAACCCAAAGCTAATTTACCCTGTGTGTGTCTGCTGATGCCTTTGCTTACTGAAGAGCAGCAGAGTGGACATTAGATTGTGGCTCACAGATGTGCAGCAGTGAAACTTCAGAAGTTCTGTCACTTTACAAATGTGAATATAGCACAAACTAGCGCTGTTACTTGTAAGAACGTAAGGATATGGAGGTCAGGTACTCTATACTTTGATAAAGGAGGAGTCCCCATGCTGTCTCTCCTCTTGAAATAAGTAACTCCCTTCATAATCAAAATAATCTGCAGAGAAAAAGTAGAAAGCCCTCATTCCTTTCTAGTGCTAAAGCCAGAAGCAGAAGGAATTTTTCCTGGCTGATTTGGTTTAATTCCATTATTCCTCCTTTGTACCATCTTGATTTAGATCTCCTTTTTTTTTCTTGATTATTCCCCACAAATGGTCTTATATTTTTGTCACCTGTATACTTGTAGTTTGTCCTAGCTATGCACTTTCATTTATTTTAGTCTTTCCTTTCTGAATTCCTTGCAATTTTTTGGCTTCTTTATGGTTCTAAAAACTTGAGTTTTTAGTTCACATTAATCTTTAAAAGTCTGAGGAATGAAGCAGAGAGAGTGGAGGAAATTCTAAAATTACTGAAGGAAAAAAAATATCTTAGCATCCAGTTCTAAAAGTTGAAATTGCAGTGATACGCATGTATGCTGTAGCAGTTATCCCCTGGTAAGCTTTGTACCTCTGAGGCAGGATCAAGCCCATAGATTGCAAGACATTTTTCATCAGACACCTTTTCACCCAGGTTAGGAGTTAAGAGGTAGGTCCAATTTCAGTGTCTCTTTAAAGCACTACAAAAAGAGATTTTGTTATCTATGTATGTATCTTCAATGCTTCAGCTTAGAAGAGAAGATACTGCAGTATACATTATTTTGTTAAAAATGGCTTGCCATATGTGGCTGTTAATTTTTAATTATTTACTTTGCTGCAGGAGTGGAACCATCACATCAATGGAGCAACTCACAGCCGACGCTGTCAGCTGCTGCTTGAAATGTATGAATTTGAAGTATAGTAAACATTCTTGTGGCATGAGGGCATGTACAACTAAATAATGGTCAATTATGTTGCACAAAGCAGGTTTAGAAAACGTGCTGTGCTTTGTAGGGAATAAAAACATGCAACTTAAAAACCAGCATCTTCAGAACAAAAAAAGGGATCTTGGTTCATAACTTGAATTGTACTGACCTATATGTAATGTTTTAAAGAGTGGGATCTTAAGAGTTGAGAATCTACTGTAATAGTCACTTATACCAACTTCTAAATTTGTGTTTTAAAATGAACTGTGTGCAATTTGTATTATAAATTGGAAGACATGTTACAGTGTGGGAGGTTTCTCATTAAGAATAACACTTTTCTTCTGTAAATAGATACTGCTCATGTCTCTTGTAGTGGTCCTGTAGTGGGCAGTGTTACCATGTGTTTTATCTGTGTTAACATGTAAAGGTATTGCTGCTTGTAAGAAATTATTACATAGGTAGAGGAGATTGTATTTTTCTTACCTGTTTTTGTTTGTTTGTTTTAAGATATCCAGAATGGAATCCTGACAGTGATTCAGGACATGGAATGTAAGTAGTAATGAATTTTAAAGTATTTGTGATTTATTTATTTATTTATTTGAAGCAGAGGACGTTCTTAACATTTTATGTGAAGCAACATACCTCCTTTTCTTCAAATGGATACCTCCCTTTGTTTTCTACTAGCTGAAGAGCAGCAGTAAAAATAGCTACAGTTGATTTCTCCTTGGATGCTCTGCAGAAATTAGTTGGGGGTTTTTTGGTGGTGTTTTTTTGTTTCTTTTTTTTTTTAGAATGAAAGTGTCACAGTTTTTTGGTTTAAAATTAAGGTGGTGTTTTCCCCTCTTTCTAGGGGTGATCCCTTTATGTTGCAGCAATCCACAAACCCTGCACCAGGAATTCTGGGACCACCACCACCTCCATTTCACCTTGGAGGACCTCCTGTTGGGCCAAGAGGTAACGTTAATAGGCACCTGCTTTTACAAGACTTAACATCTTTCTTTTTCCTTGTTTTAACTTCTTACTGGTGTTTTAGAACAACAAAACAAAAAACTCAGTTTTCTGAGCAGTGGAACTGAAATACATTAGTCCCTCCCTAACTGAAGACTGGTAGTCAGTTCCCACACTTTCACCTTTCCACCATCTGTGAACTACCAGCCACGTCATGGCTGGCTTTTTAACTGTGTTTGATTTATTTTTTGGCTTGTCCAGAAATTTTTTGCATTGTCTTCCATTTTGCTACACATTGGTGGGTTTTTCTGTGAAACTTGAAAGAATTCAATGTCCCAAGTGTTTTTCCCCCTTAATTAATTTCAAATTAATTTGACAAATAGATTTGAATAGCAACTGAGAAATGGGAAGATAGATAGATCATGCAAGCCTCTTCACAGGAAGGCAGGCTAAGAATCAGGTTCTTGCCTGAAGTTGTTACTTCCTTTGAAGTTGTTACTACCTTTTAAATAGTTCAAGTGACTAAAAAGCAAAACTAGTTGATTTACCTAGCTATCCTGACAGAGTACAAGCATTTCAGACACTTTAAAGGAATTTTTAGATGATAGATGCATTCATACTTAATTTCATTAAATTAATACTGTTAATTTTTCAAACCATGTCAAACTTGACCGAGCCAAACTATCTGAAAGGCTTTTTTCAGGTGTTTCCTAGTAAAATGGGTATTATGAAGAAGTGGTGTTGGTTTAGAACCAAAACTAGGCATCTAGATCTGAGATCTCATCTTTTGTGTACAGAGACATTTTGCTATGGCAAATCTTACTCTAAAACAGGAGAGATTTTTTTTTTCAATGGGCTTTACTTGTCTGCTATTTCTGTACATCAGCAAGTGCAGCTCTTTCTCTAATGTTGAACTGAACAGAATGATCAGGAAGGAGGACCTCAAGTTGCAATAGCTCTCAAATAAACAAATTAACAGCCTTTTCAGACTGTAATGAAATAATTAGTTTTTAAAACATGTCATTCTGGTTTAGTATTACAAGTGACTTGTATCTCTTAAGAACTTGTAAAGAGACATGTTAATAGCAATCTCACAGGTTGAACTAAGCTTGCTCATTCTTTTAATTTCTTAAAGGAGCTGGAAATGGAAATATGCAAGGACCGAGACACATGCAAAAGGGCAGAGTGGTTAGTATTAAAATTTCTTTTTAAACCCACAATTTTATGCAAATATGCTTTTTGTTTGCTTTCATAAGTTTTTTTTATATATATGGATTTTCTTTAAAAGTGAGATTTTAGGATTGATTTGTGTGGAAATACTGAAGCTTTGGAATAAGACTGGGGTGTTGTTGTGCCAAGTACTCTACAAAGTATTCATTCCAAAACTGCAGGGATGCTATTTAAACATTCTCTTATGATGAAGCTGTGGGACATGAACATACAGAAAGGCAACTTTGGCACAGCAGGCATCTTCCTCTGTGCAAACCCCTGGAGGTTCTGTGCCTTTTCTATATGCATCTCATTTTAGTTACTACTGAAGATTTAAAAATTAAAAAAAAAAAAAGATAAAAGCAGAGCAGAGCCTTGACAGACTTTCTTTTTAGGTTAGCTGATACACGTTTTCTTTTCATGTTGTGTATGCATGCTCTGTCTTCCACAGGAAACAAGCAGAGTTGTTCACATCATGGATTTCCAGAGAGGAAAGAACTTGAGATACCAGCTGCTTCAGCTTGTTGAACCATTTGGAATAATTACAAATCACCTGATTCTAAACAAAATCAATGAGGTAAGATTGGGCCCTTTACTGCTGTACTGCTGTTGGCACTGCTTGGTAATTTTAGTATGCTTACTGTCTGAGCTTAATTTTTGTGAAAGGACTTGCTCAGCCACCAAGCAAGATTACACACATGTCACCAAGGTCACATGTGTGAAAGGAAGAGTTACTAGTATGTTTCTTTCCAGAAATGCTGTAGTACTGTATTTTAACTTGAATAAAAAAAATCCTTCTTGTTGGTTGTTCATAGCGTTCTTAAAAATACACTATGCGTGCAAATTCTGTTCTTGTTCTAACATTCTCTGAAAACTTACTTGGTCTTAGTTTGTATTATGCAATGTGATATTTTGAAATGTGTAAAAAGCCAATATCATAGAAGAGAAAAGGCAGGAAACAATTGAATGTTCTGAATCCAAATCTAGGTGGAATGTAGACAAACAACATAGTTCTGTTTGTGCACCTAAATAAAGTATGTGAAATTGATGCCAGGTTCTGCAGGTCAGTTAATGTTGTAATCAAAAGGCAATTTTCATTTTTGATGCAGCTGTTTTTACAGGAAAGCAAGGAAGAGCTTGAGATTTTAAACAAAAATACTAATTCTTGAAGGAGTAGCATTTAATTGGGTTTTATATGATTTCAGGCATTTATTGAAATGTCGACCACTGAAGATGCCCAGGCTGCAGTAGAATACTATTCAACAACACCTGCACTGGTATTTGGTAAACCAGTCAGAGTCCACTTGTCACAGAAATACAAAAGAATAAAGGTAAAACACTTCTGCTTTTTTAACATTGCCTTATTTTAATATGGGGCAGTCAGTGTTATGAGGCCATTACATAAATTAAGAATAACTTCAATACACTTCTCAACTGTGTCAACTTAATCAAGGCACAGTCACCCATGTATATTTTATGTAGTATGTACTTAGAAAATTTTATTCCTTCTTAATTTTAGAAACCTGAGGGTAAACCTGACCAAAAAACTGAGGCACCAAAACCAGAACTTGGTCGTGTGATTCACCTCAGCAATTTACCTCACTCAGGATACTCTGACAACGCAGTACTCAAACTGGCTGAACCGTATGGAAAAATTAAGAACTACATACTCATGAGAATGAAAAGCCAGGTAACTGACCATAGGAGCATACATGTGTGAAGATTTGAAACTAAGATTTGAAACTGTGAAGAAATGATGTGCCTTTGGTGCATGTGTAGACTTTCTGCTCTAGCATAGATATGGAAATTATTAGAGGACTATGTAGATGGTGTTTCGCTATCTAGCTTACTGCGAAATGTTACTGTAATGTGAGCTGATTTAAAAAAAAGAACAGGCCTCAGCTGTGAAGAAGGTATATTTAGCATTGAGGCTTAATTTTTGTTATGCAGATTTCTTCTAGGAGTCTTGGAACTTTTTTAAGGCTGAAAAAACATTACCTGTGAAACATTAACAAATACATTCCACTATCACACATTTCTTTCATTTAACCTTTGTTTTTTATTGTTTAAAACTAAACAAAAGCAGTCCTGCTGTGGCTCTCTTAACTTGAAAAAAAATGTTTGAAGATAGTGCATTGCACATGTATAGTAAAATGCTTTGGATGTCCATATACGTGATTTCTATAAATACACAGGAGTTTAAAGTATTTAGTTCTAAGTTTTTTTTCAGCTTTGCTGTCCCAGTTTGTTGCTCCCTGGAGTTAAATAGGCAATTCCAGTGCTTTTTCAGAGAGATGAGTGCCTGAATCCCCTAATGCCACACTTGTGGGATGAAAAATTACTAGAATCTATTGTGTGACCCCTAGGAAGTCCTCCCTGACTTTACTTCACTGGAAAAATAAAATCCCTTGCTGTATAAGTTGGATGCAGAAACAGCTTGCCTTTATCTGCCAATGATGCTCTAGCCCAGATGTTTTTAAAGCTTGTTCAGCAAACTTAGCATGTCATAGGCTTGTTTCTTGGAGGAACACCTCACAAAGCAGGGCTTATAGACCAGCAGCTGCTGCCTTCATGTTTCAGGCTTCTCGAAAGGAAAGAAAAGAAAAAAAAAAAAACTGGGGTAGTTTCTCAGCTACTCTGGAATACCCAGATACTTAAGCACCAAATAAATGAGTTTCATTGTCCAGATGCTTTTTATTTGGAATAATATTTTACTTTATGGTGACTTTTTTTAGATTATTTAAATGCCTGTTGTTTCATTTCAGAACTTTCTATGGGACAGATATTACTGAATTGAAAAGCTGGTGTACATAGAGCACTTTGGTAAATTTTAAAATGTAAGGCTAGTTTGGAGAGGATGGGTATAGCTGAATCTCATAATTTTGTTTCAGCATTTGGAAACGCTGTGTTTTAAATTAAATAGTTTTGTTATATACCAAAATACTTTTGGTAGTTGTTAAATACCAAAAGTGGTGTGTATTTCATAGTTGTTTTTAATGTGTGTGTTATAATCTTTTCAGGCTTTCATAGAGATGGAGACCAGAGAAGATGCTTTAGCTATGGTTGAGCATTGTGCCAACAAAGCGCTTTGGTTCCAAGGCAGATGTGTGAAAGTGGATTTATCTGAAAAATACAAGAAACTGGTGTTAAGGGTAAGTAGTGGTTTTAGTTTTTTAATTGTAGTTAAAGGTGTAAAGCGAAGTACAAGACAGCTATTGCTTATTGAGAATTCAATGCCACTTTTAAAATGGAAGGATTTGCGTTAGTATTTTCTGGCTACTTAAGTGCAGTTACTTAGCATGAGTGTGGTGTTATGAGGCCTGGAACAAAGTAAAAGGATTTTCCTTTCAGATTAAACAAAAACCAAATTACTAGAAGTCAGATTTTAGAGTAATTGGTGTAGATTTTAATTAAAATTTCTCCATTTAGAATGTTCTGTTATGGGGGTTCTTTTTTTTTCCTCCTTGCCCCCTGCCCCGAAAATGATCAGTGAGTAAAATCAAACTGGGTGGCAGAACTATGTAGTCATACATTGTGTGCTTAATTCTTGGCTTTTCTTTTCACAGCTGGTGGTTGGTTTGTCCATTTTGTTGTACATGTACTCTTGTGTACAGAACAAAGACAAAATGTTGTTATGGACGCCTTTTAAAACTATGAAGTATTGCAACAGAATGTGTTCCCTCTGTTGGATGCCATCCAAAACCTTTTTTCTTTAGAACCAGAAAGCTTTTTGATGCCTGTTGTGGACACTAACCCCAACTACCTAGACAGATAGATTTAGTCTTATGATCTAATTTTTAAGAATAAGTTTTGTCAAAACTTATGATGTAACTGCACGTTTGCATGTGCAGCTCATATCAATTAAGGGAAGGGTTGGCTGATAGCTTTTATTTTTTTGACATAACACCAGGCTAATACTCTTGCAATTATAAGACTTTCTCCATCAGATTAGGACACTAGGTAGAAAAGCAGGAGAAATCTGAACTGTCGAGCTGTCTCATAAAATACATAAGCTTTCTATTTTGGAGTATGAAGAAATCTTACTACCACACATGATCGTGTACCAAAAATGAACACTTTGTAAAAAAATTAAAATACTTAACCAATGCATTGAATAGTTTTCCATGTTACTACCACATAAGTGGAATTTCCTATTCAGTAACTCCTAAATAAGTGTTTTGAGTCTTCAAAAGCTTTCCATGTAGCCCACTACTAATGACAGGGAGAAGCATATAGATTAAGACTGATTTGTGCCATTGCCTGCACCACACTGTATCAGTTCATAAACAAAAGAGGAATTGTATATGACTTTTCTGGAGCAGGATATCCTATTTGTTTTTGTATTGAATAACTTGATAATTACTGTGAATAAAGACATGGGATTTCTAGGTTGGTACGGTCCTGTCTAACATAACAGCAGTTTATTAATTGGTTGGTAGGTGGGCGTGGTAAAAGAGTACCTGTGGATTAACATAATGGGAAGTGCTTGGCTAGATTGTGCTGTCTGGTCTGAATTAATGCTGCAACAGTTGTATAAGTAAAACCCTACTGTGACTTACAATTTTTTTAAATTTTATTTTAGATTCCAAACAAAGGAGTTGAACTGCTGAAAAAGGATAAAACTAGGTAATTTCCTATTGCTAAAGCATGATGTTGTTTAAAAGAAATATGAAAATACCTTATCCAGAGTATAGAAAAGATAAAGAAGTCAGGCAAGCTCTGAGATCAAATTGTGTTTTGTTGTGCCCTGAGATTAACTGTTTCTAACATGGTATCTACCCTCTTCCTCTAATCATGGAGATTTCACAGCCTTTTTTCCAGTTAATTAGCCTTGCCTTCCTGCAGTTTAAACCCATGAGCAGTTGTCCTGTCTTGTAAGGACAGTTCCTCTTTGCAGCAGCCTTTTGCATATTTGAAGAATGGTATCCTTCAAGGTTTCCCTCAACCTTCCATTTTCTGAACTAAAACACAATCTTTTTCAGGCTTGTCTAGAAAAAGATAACCTACCTTTTTTAGTAATTTCTGGGCTCTTTTCAGGTTTACAAGCAAGTATTCTTTGTTCTTTACAGAAAGAGAACATACTCTCCAGACAGCAAAGATTCTCCAAGTGATAAGAAGTCTAAACCAGATGCTACTCAGAAACCTGAAAGTGGCAGTGTAGAAGATAAAGTGAAAGAGGAGAAACAAGATGATGCTGCTGAGCCATCAGGCACTAAAACTAGTGAACAGGCAGACCAAGATGAGCCTAGTTTACTCCTTGAATCTGAAGATGAGCTGCTAGTAGATGAGGAGGAAGCAGCAGCACTGTTAGAAAGTGGCAGCTCAGCAGGAGATGATGCAGATGTTGCCAATTTAGCTGATGTGACTACTGAAGAAAAAAAGGACACAGCTGATGATGTGACCGTAAAAACTGAGGGGAATGTTGTGGCCAATCCAGCAACAAAGAAAAAGCTTAAAAAGGTAATCATATAGCAAAGTATCTGAGTGTGGAAAACCCTGTGTAACTTAGATAGCACACGACAGTACATTCTATTTCAGATCTTTTTCTGTGGATCTTTAAAACACATGTATGGCACACCTCTCTGAAGAGAAACAGGTGTTAAAGCTCCTGTGAAGAAAATGGAAGATCCCATTGGATGCAATTTGCAAATGGAATCAGTTATAAATCACTGTTTCTGTTTTGACAAACTGTTAACTTGTGGGCTTCTACCCATGTCGCTTCCTGGGGTTTTTCTTGCCTTTCTCTTCACCCCTTTTTTTGACTAATACTAAGCAACCAGGAACTGTTTTCTCCTGAGCAGTTTCTCATGAGACTGTCTGTAGTTAGTTACTCTTTTGACCAAAGAGCAGAACAATGACATTCAAAAAATTATTTGGGACTTGAGGCTGATCTAGACTTTGACAAAGTTGTGTATACATCTACTCTTTACGCTTAGCCAGAAAGGTAGGCAAGTCCATCTGCAGTTAGCCAAGGCCCATTTCCAATTGGGGAGGAAAAAAAATAAGGTAGTTTCAAGGTGTCTTCAGTCACAGGCTACTTGCTATGAGTTTCCTTTTTCTCACCAGATGATCCCACACTCACATGGTTTTTTTTATGTCCTACCAGCTGCTTTTTTCCTGTTTAAATCATAGGAGTAGCATGCAAAGTTTTAGTAACATTATTGACTTGGAATGTTGTTTTGCAAAAAAGTAAGGCATGTTCCTTACTCTCAATGAAATCAAGTGTGCATGGTTTTCAGTTTTGGGGGATCCTTCTATCAGGAAGCTAGTTACGTGGTGTTGGGATTAATACTGCCAATGCAAATGTCAGTGATTATTTCTTACTATGTGGGTATCCATTACGATAAACTGCCTTAAAACCCAAACTTGCTTCCTTGAAGACCTACATTTTTAGAGCACAGATGTAAAGCTAATGCTGAGTACTACTCATGATTGCTGTCAAGCATGTGGAATACTGATGTCTCCATATCAGCAGGAATGTTTAAAAATATATATATATATATCAGAATTCAGATTCACTGTCTTTTAATGAAGCTGGATTTTAAGAGACCTCCACAGTTTTGGTGGTTGGTGTTTTTTGGGTTGTTTCTCGTTTCTTTTTTTTCTTGTGGAAGCTCCAAGCTTTCCACTGAAACAGAGCTCTCAATTTTTTTAAATGAACTTTCATACTATTAGTGGGCATAGAAGTGTTCTGGTAAGGTTTTACCTTTTATGCAAGCATGAATTGGAGGATCTTGTGGGATTGTCTCAAATAGAAATGAAAATTGTGTATTCCAAAATGACTTCCACTTAAAATTAAAATACTTGTTAGAAGGACTTTCAAAGTAAGAATAGATCAAAAAGATAGTGAAATTCTCAAGTTGAAGATCACATGTTGATATGATAAAACAGCGGACCCTCACGATGCAAAAAAAAAAAAACTTACTCTGAAATTCTGGGACAGTAGAGTACATTTAAAAAGAGCTTGTTACACTTCTGCATGCTTGAGTAACATTTTGAATGAGTGAGGTAGGTCTTGAAGGAAGAATTTGAGCATTTTTCCAGGGAATTTGGAGAAGATATTTCTCTTCTGAAACTTAAGACAGTTTGAGGGAAACATTTAAGAATAAGCTGACATAAGGAAAACATTTTCTCAACAGCGATACGTGGGTGGCTTTCCGCGGAGCATGGAAGGTTTTGTCACTCTAGATGAGGTTGGTGATGAAGAAGACTTGGATCATCAAAAACTCCGCAAGTCGGGTTTGGCAGTAAAATCTGCTGGGAAAAATGATGATAGTTTGGCAGAAATCAAGGTAGACAAGATTGAGGAGCCAGAGCAGGAAAATGAAACGTTAGAAAATGGAACCAAAACCGAAGATAATTTGAAGGCTGAAACTGTTGAAGCTTCTGATACCCCAACAGCACAGGATACTGAGAAAAACGCCCATGAAAATACAGACACCCAGGATGAACAGGAAACAAAGAATGTCCAAGAGAAATCTCTTGTTCCAGATGAATTTAGGATTGGGCCATACCAGCCAAACATTCCTGTTGGTAAGATTGTTTCCGTTTCTTTTCAAATATGTCTCTGTGCATTGCAGTAGCATTTCTCATTTCATTTGCCTTTTATTTCTGGCAACACATTGCCTCTGAGCCTTTCATTTTAGGGCTTCCCACTCTTCTCCCCTTCTTCACTCCTCCCCTAACCCTAGTATTTTCTTTTTTTCCTTTATTTTCATACAGATCTCCATAACACTTTCCTTAGGCAGAAATTAGACTGGAAGAGGTATATTTTAGCAACACAAATTCAACTAATAGCACAAATCACAACAGTGGTAATAGTTTAGATTCATACTAAATACTCAGAACTCAAACTGATCACAGAACGTTGTTAGTTCTTTTGAAGGAACCAATAAAATGGACCCTTAATCTGAAAAGTTGATTTTAAATTTAAAAAAAAAAAGCCTGTACATATTTAGTTATTACTAGGCCCCGGCTTGACTAAACTAAAACAAGGACTTTTAAAGATAAAGCAGCTTTTAATGTAAAGTGAATTATGGTTTTAAGATTCAGCTGAAATGACATATGACATTAAAAGAAATGCTGTAGAGTAGATCTCTTAGTTTATTTTGTGGTGTTTACTTCTCTAGGTGTGAATTATGTGGTACCCAAAACAGGGTTTTATTGCAAATTGTGTTCCCTGTTCTACACAAATGAAGATGTTGCAAAAAAGACCCATTGCAGCAGCCTTCCTCATTATCAAAAGTTGAAGGTAAGGCAAAAACTTGTTCATTTTAAATGGCGTGATTCTTTCCTGGGGAATAGATCTGAACGAGACTGGACTGAGGGAAAAAAAAAAAGGCTTTCAGGCAGTGGAAATTGGCTTACTCTATAACTTCTAACTCAAGCTAGACCTCTCCAAAACGTCATCTTTTGAAAATAATACACAGGATAGACATTTTAAAGATGGGTTCCAGCATTTTTTTTTGTAAATTTGGATTAAAGAGGGCGTTCTCATTGGAGTAAAGGCCAGGCTTAGAAGTAGTGGTGCAGAGTAAATACAGGTGACTCAGATCCTTTCCAGTTGTCCCTTTGAGAGTATTTTTAACCAGTGAACAGAGCTCAAGCTGAAGTTTTTATATATCTTTAAAAAATTTCATATTTGCAACTTCTGATTTTGTGAGCATGTTTTACAATTTCTAATTGGATTAGGTATCACATGATTGCATGGTGCGAATGAGAGTGCTGCTGCTGTATCTTTGTGTACTGTGAGCTGCTTTTAAATATCACCTCTGAGAAAGGGAAATCCTAAATGAAATTCTAATAATAATGCAGTGTTCACATAGATTGATTTCATACCAGTTGATTATTGAGCTGAAAACAAACCCTGGGGGGTCCATAGAAAAGAAGGTGGCATGTCAGACTTAAAGCATTTGCTTTCTCCCTTGCAATAATAGGGAACCCTAAATAAACATAGGGCCCTGGAAGGCAGATGGCACAAACAAATGTCACAAAGCAAACAACATTATCAAGGAGTAGATCAGAATTCAGTTACCATGCAGAATCTTGTAGTAAGAAAAACCCACCTCATCCATCACCATAGCTTTTTTTTATTTTTTTTCCATTGAGGTAACGGATTATGGGACTTTAAAGACTTGACGTAAAAGGGGAAGTGGGGGAAATAATCCCAATTTATTAACTTTATCATGTACTTAAATGCAACATGATTAGATTTGCTTTTTCCATGGCACAGATGACTAGCAAGCTGCTCTTGAATGACTTTGGTGTGGTTTTAGAATCGGGGAAGGAAGGGCGGGAAATGCAGCTTTTGTTTCACAATGGCAAGGCACTTCTCTAGCTGGGAGTCTCGTTCACTTTGAGAGCAGCAAGAGTAAATAAATAGATGAATTGATATTGCTACCAAATGTCATGAAGTGATAACAGATTTCCTCAAACTTCCAAAATAACCATTCTCTAGGGAGGGGGAGATGTTTTGTCCCTAGCCTTATAGATGGCAAATTCTGACCAGGTAAGTGGCACAACCACTGTCACAAGTCCGTGACAAAATGGACAGTAATTATCTTGGCTTGCCAGCCTGTTGGGAAGGCATTAATGGCAGGGCCAGGTAAATGCTTGCAGAGGCTGCCATTTGGCATTTACTGGTGGTGAGCTGTATATTTGGTGACATAATGATAATGTCGTGCTTCAGAGGAGCTCCACTTCAGTATATGGAGAAGTGCCAGTCTTGTCTTGTTAGTTATGACCTTTGCAGTTAATATTCACAGATTTTACAACTTGAAAATTTGATTTATGTTTCTGTTATTGATGTTGTGACTGAGAAGCTCTTCAAATGTATCCAAAATATGGTTGCTTTCTTTTAACAGAAAATTCTGGATAAAATGGCAGAAGACCACAGGCAAAAGAAGGAAGCTTAAAAGGAAGAAGGATGTAAGGAAAACAGTGGCTTTGTTTTTAATGTTAATCTTTTTTTAAAAGCAGTACCAAGTAGTAGATGGAAATAATGTATTCTTTTTTGTTTTAGTGAAATACCGTAGGCATTATAGGTCTGTTCATGTGTTAAATGTTGTAGCAAAAAGCATATGCAGTTAAGTTAATGACAAAAATTTGTTCTTAATGTGAGAATGGCAACAAGTTTTCATTTTGACACTTCAAGTTATTAAAGAAAAAAATCTTGCACCCTTGTGGAAAGCTCATCTATGGGAAGAAAACGTCATTTAAGTGAAATTTACTACTTTCAAGCTTCAGAAATTGTCTTTCAATTCCATTCTCAATAAAAAATAAAAAGTAACACTGTATTTTTATTTTATCTAGAACATTCCATATTTCAGTCTGAGCCTAGCAGATATTTAATTTGGAGCGCAAGGCTGTCATTGCATTTCACTTTTGAAAAGTCTTGAAATGTAAGTTGCGTTTTTAAATGTTGAATTACAGTTTCTTTTAATGTCACTGCTGTTATATAGCAAATAGGAAAATTAGTGATTAGTCAGCTTTACAACTTTGTGATTTTTTTTTTCCCTAAGCTCTTGATAGACTTTCCTATTCAGCTATTATGTGTATTTTTAGTGGAAAGTAAATGCCCATTCTCCTCTGACCAGTATTATTTCCTTGAGCTCTTCCTGCTTTTACTTGAATCTTGTAGCTGTCGTACATCTCTAATATATTCAAAAGCAGCATTTGAGTCCTGAAATGTAAAAAGGTATCTTTCTATTCTTCACATGTAATTTTTTCATACCTGCGTTTTAAAACCATTTTGTTAAAATCTGGTTTCGTCAAGAATCTTTAGAACTGTGCTCTTAATGTACCTACACATGTGATATGTGAACAGGAATTTGCATGTGTAACCTGTGTTTATCTGTAGTTTTTGTTATTTACTGCTTATTTGTGAATTCAGGTTACTAAAGTGATTTACCAATAAACAAAGCTAGGCAACAGTAATTTGTTATAGATGTTTGGCATGTTAACCAATGTGTCTACTGAACTCTTTACTCCTGTGTTCATGATACCACACTGAAACTCTAGTGCTGTTTAAAATTTGCATGTTTTAACACCTATGATTTAGCAGCTTACTGCATAACTTTTCTTCCTCTTTCCTAAAACCTCTTTTGTTTCCAAACAAATTAAAATATCACTTGTTAAAACACTTGGTAGGTATATTTGGCTGACAGTTTTATTTCTTGAGTTTTATGGTATTTTCATCAAAGCTGAAGTTCAAGCCACATCATGTTTGTGTGACTAGAGACAATTCTTTCAACCTGAGCCTCTTGGCCAATAGGGAGGCTTCAGTGCTTAGAAAAGTTTTCGAATGTAGGAGGCTGTGAATCTTGAGGAAGTTAATTTACTTAAGCAAATACATCTAGCAGACACAAGATACGTGTGTTTTGTGGAAGTCTTGATAACTTGTTTTTCCAGTTGTAACTTTCTGCTGTTGCATCCTCACAAAAAGGGGAGGTGTGCAATCCCTTTTGTGCAAGAATTAAGTGTAACTTCAAACATCTGCTGCTGTGATGGTAGCAGTTTCTCTGGGGACTCTGTGTAGAGTGGTGAAAAGCTAATCAACTAATAGCACAGATTTTATTTAAATAGCATATCCAAATTACAAAAACCTTATGCAGTGACTCATTCTTGGACTTTTCAAAGATAAGTTACTGCTTTGTACATGGGACTCGTGTGCAAAGTTTTGTTTGTGTTTGTATGAAATCAATTAAATGTAATGCAGTGTTTTAGTCTTAAAACTACTCTGCAGAAAGGAAGTGGAAGCAACAGCAGCCCTGCAGTCAGTTCTATTTTGATTAAGTCACAAGGATGTACTTGGACTCCCACTTGCTTATGAGGACATTTGTCATTCATCTGTCTCCAAGAGGCTGCTGAGTTCATCAGCCAAGCAGAGGACCTGACTTCAAAGCAGTCAGTCAGTGTTTGGCAGTCATCCCCCTTCTCTCTAAAGATGGTAGATAAGAATTTATTTTGAAGGTCTCCATCTCCCCCAAGCATTTTAAGTTTCCTTACAACATGCAATTAAGATTAATGTATTGAAATACTACAGCTCTGTATGTTTTATTTTTAAAGTAGCCTTTCCTTAGCTGTTGCCTGCATCTTAAATAGCTGTGCAGTTTGGTGATTGCACCTAGTGTCCTCAGCCTGTCATGAATGCTAACTTGTGTAACTGCTGGGGATTAAACTGTAGGAGGATGTTACATCTTGTTTAGTGTCTAAACATAAATAAATCCCAGGAGTAGAGTAGTCGCAGTGTAGTCCAAATTCAGAGTCAAAAATCCCTTGCTCCCATCAACTCAGTTTCTGGTATTGGTGGATGTTAGATGCCTAACGCATGTACTTTCAAAACCCTCATAAGCTGTATGTAAGTCTTCACACCTGTACATGTGCAACATCATGCTTTTATACATCAGAAAATAAGTCAAACCTCATCTGCTTCTGCAAAATGTCTTCTGTTTACATGCAAAGGACAGGGAGAGAATATGTGCCTTGCCTTCTTTTCATCAGAAATTAGTGTATCAGAATAACTTGATCTTGAGGACAGATGCCAGGAATACACTTTGGGAGGCTGATATGTGCTCTTGCCATGTGCTGCTTACTCTTTGGAAATAATTGTATCTGCACTGCTCTGTGATTTAGATGCCAGCATTCATATGTGAATTTCAACTCAGAAGAGTAACCCTAGAGGCTGTTGCCCCTTTGCTGTGTGTGTAGGTCATAGCACCTCTGCTGTTCAGCAGAGGTGCAATGAGGCCCTGGGCTTTCTGAGCACTGTGGGAAGTAAGTAGAAAAAGAAGCCTCTATTATCGATGGGAAAGCCATGTGTCATGCTGGATTTATTAAAATAGAGTTGGAAATAGTTGTGGAAATAATAGTAGTAAGACCAGAGTAGTTTTGGGGTTTTTTTTTTAAGGTTGATCCTTGCGGGGGTATTTTAAGATTATACTTTGCTAGAAGGTAAGCATTGAGAGGCCATTGAGAAAGCTCTTAGGCCCTGGAAACAAGTTAGTAATGGTGACCAATAAAATCAGTATAAACAGCTTCCTCAAGGGAGAATCAGTCCCCAGAAAATGTGAGAAAACTCAGATTTGCTGTAGAGTTGGTTATCCCTTACTGAAATTTAGGAGGAAGGAAGTAAAGGGCTGAGCCGAGAAATGTTAATGAAATCGTTATCCTCAGATAGCCCCTTTCCTGCTTACAAGGCAGCCTACGCAAGTGTTTTGATAGCACAGGAGACTTTCCAGCCTAACAGGTGGTGTAATGGGAAGACGTAAGCTGAGCGAGTTCGTCTGTACATTGCTAGCTCACTAACTGTTCTTGAGTCTGAAACATTCTGCTTGCACTGGGTAACTCTTTAACCACTAATGGATTTTAGGGTTATCGAACGGTTCTTATTTCTGTGCAACTTAGTCCTCACTAACACACACTGTTGGGCTTTGCAGTTGCACACAGAAACGTTTTTCTGCCATACGTTTCCCAACTTGCTGTGGGGGCAGATTTCCTGCTTTTTGTAGTGGTTAGCTTACATGTCCATCATACTGAGGTGGGTGTTGAGTGGAGGTGGTCTTGTGGCACTGCGTTTTGACAGCAGATCAACTCAGATTGTGTTCATCAGTGGCTTGGATGGAACCAAGGGTCTTTAACTCTGTTGGTGTCTAGTTTCTTTGCTTTTTAAGAGGTTGTGACGATCAGAGGACTGGACAAGGCTGTACCTAGGCAGAGTATTTGGGAGGATGGGTAAAACACAGTGAGGAGCACAGCATGGCTCTGATCATTGCTAAAACCTCTGTGCAGTAGTGTCTGAAGGAGAGAGTAATTTCCACCTTACCTTTAAGGAGAAGGGGGAGGGTAGGAGAATCGAAGGAGAGAATAAAAATTGCTTTTTCACTACTTTTTGTAAATAGGGTTGAATTCTCAACACTTAATGAACGCCCTTTTCTGGGACCTACCTTATCTCCTAGTTCCTAATACAGAGCCTTAAAAAATGCAGGAGTCTAGCGTGGAAACGTTTATTTTGTAAACAGGTGTGGTTTTCATGAAGTATCACATTTCTTCCCCCGCCCCCGAAGCCCGGCTGGAACAGGTTCGCGAGCCCTCGAAGCACGGCAGGGCAGATTTTTCTCGCGTGGTAACGCTCCCCGAGGCCTTTTCCCTCCCTGCGCTGCCCGCTGGCGTGCCCGGAGGGGGCGAGGCTGCCGCAGCTCGGGGCTGCACACGGGGTGCGGTGCTCTTCCCGCACTAGTGCCGCTGCAAGCGGGGCAGGTTGGCCCTGGACGCGGGAGGGTGTGTGAGGACTACGTCGTTATTAGCAGGACTGGCCCTCGGGCCTCCCCTGGCCGGAGCCGCGGCCCCCCGGCGGGCGCCGTGCTGCCTCCCTCCCAGCCGGCGCCACAAGATGGAGGCCTGCCGTGTCCCGGCGGGACTACGTTTCCCGGCGTACCCCGCGCCGCCACCACGGCGCGAAATGGCAGCCAGGCCGCCAGGCGGAACTACAGCTCCCGGCATGCTGCGCGGCCCCGCCCCGCCCGAGGGCTGGGGCGGTGGATAGACTGCGCGTCCCGGCATGCAGCGCGCCGCCTCCCCGCCAGGCTGACGGCCGGGCGCGCCGCACCGCACCGCCTCTGCCGCCGCTGCTTCCGGGGGAGAAGGGGGCGGTGTCTATGAGGTCACGCAGGTAGCGGAAGTGATTTCACGTCCGGCGGCCTGCGGCGCTGGGAGGGGAGTGGGGCGGCGGGCGCGGAGCGCAGCCGGGAGCGAGCGGGGGACGAGGCGGCGGCGGAGCAGTTCGGAGCCGGCGTGCGCACCCGCGGCCCTTCCCTCTGCGTGCAGGTGAGGCGGCGCGGGTGGGGGCGCGCAGCTCCGGGCCGCCGCGGGGGGTAGGGGGAGCCGCCCCCTCCCTTGAGGCGGCGCCGGGAGGCGGCCCCCCCCCCCCCCGCGGCGGCGGGGCCTGCGCGGCGGGGCCGCCCTGTGGCGCCGTCTTTATTGTCTCCAGCTCCATCCGGGTCCTGGGGGGGGGGGGGGGGCGCTCCGGTGGCGCGGGGCCTGACGGGACGGAACCCCCGCCGCGGGGGCGGCCCTTGTGGGCGAACAAAGCGGGCGGGCGCGGGGGGCGGCCCTGGCTCCCAGCCGCCGAGGCGCAGTACCACGAAGGCCGCGCCGGCCCGTTGGGCTCCGGAGGCTGCGGGTCTGGCGGGGTGTGGGGGGGGGCAGGCACTGGAGCTGCCCGCGCCGGGGGCTGGGGATCTGCGATTCCAGGGTGTTGATCGCCAAGGCGAGCACGCGGACGCCCCGGGAAGGGTAGGGCCCGCCCCGCCTCCGTAACCGAGATGGTATCAGCGGAGAGCGAGCGGCCGGGCTGAGCTTACCCGCGCGGCCCGGCAGGTTCGCCCGGTTCCCGCTGAAGCGAAGCGGCTCCGCGGGCGTCGGCGCTCGCTGTTGCTGAAAACATCAGCACTGAGAAGGGTGTCTCGGGGAGCAAACCCTACTCTCTCCAAGAGGTTTCGTTAGCCGACGTGCCTGCCCGGCTCCCGGCGGAGCTGCTCGTCTCTGCGAGGGCTCTGCTCTTCATAGCCAACTTTGTTTTTAAGTCTCGGTGCTGGCATGCTGTGTAA
This sequence comes from Ciconia boyciana, assembly GCF_034638445.1. Lineage (NCBI taxonomy): Eukaryota > Metazoa > Chordata > Aves > Ciconiiformes > Ciconiidae > Ciconia > Ciconia boyciana. The sequence continues at coordinate 20,301,600 of NC_132942.1, forward strand.
ATGAGTCGGCTGTTTTCAAGTAAACTCCAGTGCAACGCTTTGAAGTGTTTTATCAGATAGCATTGGCATCCCTCATGAATTTGATTAAGAAATCTATTTATTATACAGAGCATAATCAGTTTACTTGATAACTGCCACTTGCTAATCTAATTAAATAACTAGAAACTTGGCCGGCACTCCTGACTCACAAGAGTAATCGCTAGTTAATAAAAAAATAACACCATTTTCTGCAGAAGTGCAAAGCACTCCATGCTGCACTGAAACAGCTTTGCTTAAACTTCAGCTTATGCTAAAATCCTAACGTGCTGCTTGCTGTTCTGTGTTACGTTTGGATGCTTGAAGCAAGTATCTTAATTTTTTTCCTTTTTGTTTTTTCTTTTTTTTTAATCAAGGGTAAGGACCTGGGTTTTGCTATGTGGAATTAGGCCCGTTAACCTTAACTTCTGAAGTAGGTGGTAGATAATCTTTCATGATTGGGGTTTAAATGCAAAATCTTCAATCACAAAGCTTTGAATTTTAATGATGGTTGGTCTAGGGCCCTTTGTTGCTTTAAACACAGCAAAAATCAGAGAAACAGGTAAATTAATGGACCTTAATGATGTTCTGGAGTAACAAGTTCCACACTTCATACAGAAAACACTTTGAGTCAACTGGAAGTCCTGTTGTTGCAGAATTTTTAATTTCTGACTTCGTTCCTAAGATAAAAATCCTATTTTCTTCTGTCTTTCCATGTAAATTTACACTATTCTTCCTGTATCGCCCCCACCCCCTGGATCTCTAATCATATCACTATGGCAGAATTCTCCATATTTTCTGTTCCTTAGCTCTCCTAATGTTCTATTTCCTGTTCTAGTGTAAGGAGCTTTGAGATTCTCTGCTTTCTACCTACTCCCAGATGGAAAATGTATTTTTTTTATTGACAATGGTAGTGTAGCCGGTCACTGTGGCTTGTTTTCTGCAGCAGCCTTCTTAGATTGTGACTTTTTGCAAGACTAAAGTGGCATTTGGCTCTCCTCCTCAGAATTGCCTGTACCTCATGACTAAAAAGCCTGTATCTAATACTGGTGAAACGAGACTAATCTTGTCCTTGCAGATGAGCACGTAGAGCCAACTGGTTTGTACCTTGAAACAGTGAAATGGAAAGCTCCCTGTACAGTATATTTTATTACAAGTTGCAGAAAATCAAATTACAAGGAGTGCTTATTACAAGTGAAGAATTACAAGTGAGTAAGGGACTGGCCTGGGGCTTCCCAACTGTTCATGCAGGATAAGTGTGTGTTGACATGTTTTCCTGTGGGAAAACATTAGCAGACTTCGGGCTTCGTCAGATAAACGTCAGATATTCAGGTTGAGCCTCTTATCTTTCTTGAAGATAATAATCCACATCGTCCTTGGGCACTAATGGAAAAAGTTGTTTCAGTCCAAATGTGAAACACTGAACTTTTTAAAAATTATTTTTACCTTTATGGACTTGTCTGGGTGCAGTCGACTTTGTACAGAAGTTGCCTGGAATTTGGCCAGAGTACCTTACACTGCTAATACAGTTATTCACCTGTAGTCTAAGTTGTTGGTGTGCAGAAAGCCCAGTGGAATATTGATATCAAGATTCACTCCACAAAATAAAAGGTGAAAACACTTGCCAGTAACAAAACAAAAAAAAAGAAAAAAAAAAAACCCAACCAAAAAAAACAGAAGAAGAAATTAGGCTTTTTAGTCTCTGAGGTCTTTTATTTCTTTTAGTCCATCCTGTTTGTTACCTTGTGAACAGCTGAAGTTGCTTAAAGCAATTTCAAGCTTGAACTAGAGTGTTAAATGCAATGTCTTTTTCTGTTTTATGTTAAATGCTGCCAGTAATCCTTTGCAAGTTTGTTTTGAAAGAACATGAAAAAGAACCTGTTTTCTCTTGCTAGAATAGCTGGGTTCTGGTCTCATTTGTTGTACTTCCTAGGGAGCTAAAGTGACTTCCGTACTGGGGTTTGCCTTTGATTTAAAAACCTTGCACAGAGCAAACCAGGCAAGTTCCTTTTTCTTTGTGCTTTTCTTAATTGATCATTTAGATATGACAAGCCTTTGACGTGGTATTATCAAGAATACATTTTGAACCAAAACTTGCATTAATTCCATTGATAATAGGACCAGCTGAAATATAAAGAGAAAATATGAGCTGCTACGTGGTAAGCCCTTGTACTCTAATAACAATGGAGGCTGTATTTTGATACCCTCTTCTCCAAATAAGCCATTTTTTGATGTGCAGACAATGAGCTAAAACGTTGATTTGAGAATAAAATAAAAATATTTTCACTCACTGCTGCATCGTTTCATTGCAAATTTTTAGTACTAGAAAAACATTGAAGTTTGATTTTTTTTTTTTGAGCTCATTGCCTCACATGCTTTGTATAGTTGTTTTAAAAAAAAAAAAGTTAATACTGCCAGTATTAGTATCTAAAAATACTCATCTTTTCTAGTATTGGTACCTGTACTTAAGCATGGTATAGGAAAAACAGCAGCATTGTCTTATTTACTTTACAACACAAATGAGATTTTCAATTAGAACCTAGGCTGTGAGCAGACTTGGGTCTCTGAACTTAGAGTTACAAGCTTTGGACAGGCTTATGAACCTGATGGAAAGGCTGCAGTACCATTCTTATGACAAGGATTCACACCAAATTTAGGTTTTGTCCTGCTTTTGATTGTGGTTAGGTTCAACAAAACATGCTTGCCAACTGTTCCTTCATTCCTTGAGTTCAGAATGTTGCGGTATCACATATTGTGGACACGCAGAAATCTTGAGCGCTCTCCAGGCATGACTCAATCCATATTAATTAAGTGGGATGAGAGGCAAGCATGTACTGTCTTCCAGTGCCTTACGATATTGTCTTTACCTGAAGCTTCCCAATCAGTGGGCTTTTGTTGATGAAGTAGCTGTAAGAACTGTTATGCTAACTTGTCTCTGTGAGGAATCACTGTGTAATGGTTTCTGTCTCACTTGCAAGATGTCCCAGTGGTGAAATGGCCATGAAAGTTGGTTCATGCGATCACGTAGAACATCCCGTAACTGAATTTGAGTAGGCTAAAAGTCACACTGAAGTTTCCCCTACCATGGGTATCCTTGGAAATTCCCCTGAGGTGTTGCCCACCGCCTCTGAAACAGTATGGACACTGGGCAGTTCATTTCCAGTGGAGTTTGTTGAACCTCAGGTGGGAACTTTAAAAGTATTTTGGAAAACAAATTTTCCTTTTGTTTCCTGAATATTGCCTTAAATACTTTCCTACTGGCAAGGACGCATGCTTTCTGTTTTTTTTCTGTCACTTTTCATTGGCCTTGGTGCTTGGCATTTGCTGATTTGGTGAGGTTTAATTTAGGAAATTAATTTGTTACTCAAATCTGCATACAATGGAAACAGCGTTTCTTATACTCTTTTACTTGTTGTGATTAGCAGAGCTCCTCTGCCACAGTCATGGTAAGGCTACCCGTAGCCTTCAAATATAGGTGCAGCCTTCCCTTGGGCTGGGCTTATGCAGAAGCAGGGTGATGAGCGAATCTGCACATCTTTAATTACTGCATTTCTTAGTTGCAGACTTCAAATCAAAGACACAGCCATGAAAGATCCAAGTCGCAGCAGTACTAGCCCAAGCATCATCAGTGAAGATGTGATTATAAACGGTCATTCTCATGAAGATGACAATCCCTTTGCGGAGTACATGTGGATGGAGAACGAAGAGGAATTTAACAGGCAGGCAAGTAATTTCCCTCTATAAATGTCTTGTGATGTGCTTTACCATTTTCTAGCAGAAGGGAGAGGTGCTGTGGCTTAGCAACCGGCATATAAGACTGGGAATCCTTTAGAGACGGAGTTTTTAGATAGGGTTGCTAGAATAATGGGGGGAGCAGACAGATCTCAGTTTCTCAGGCAATAAATGCCTATTTTCTGTAATCTTGGTGGAAAGTATGGGAAGTGTGGCATGTTCTAATGCATCTATTAATTCCCTACTTCTGTGAGAGGGAATAAAAAAAAATAGTTGACAGACTTTTTGTGGCACTTTGGAAGGGACAGATCTTGCTAGGCTGCTGAGCTGTGGAGGTTTTACACATGCAAACATGGCGGCTGTTGTAGTTCTGAACTGAATACATCCAGGTGCATACCTGCCTTGTCAACAGGGCTGTTGTTCCTAAGGGAGTTGGTGGACATAGCTGTTGGATGACAGTCCTGTTCGTTGCTTAATACTTAAGTGTCTTACAGCTGGCCTTCGCAATCACGTTGGAAGGAAGCCTTAACTTTGTCTTTCACCTTGCATCTGGACACAGTTTTCTCTCCTGTGGAGGCCTGGGAACAGCCTACGTCTTTCCACCGCCTCTTTCTTAATCAAAACTTGATCTTTGTACTTAAGTAGCTGCTTTCTCTGCACTCCAGCACAGTATGGCTGTGCTGAAGTCTGAGCTTCTGAAATAGAATATGTCTGCTGCTCTCTCTTTAGGGTGCCAGCAGGGCACAAAGCTAATCTGAAATTCAGGTTGCTTGCAAAATCTTAATTCTCTTGTGCATACTCCAGGATGGTCTCAGTGTCGTTTCCTGTTTGGTGGGTTTTTCCTCCTGGGGACTGTACTGTAATTAGCATAAGGGATATGTAGTTCTTGGGGAAGGAGCTGAGAGTTGTGCTGTGAATAAACTATTTTTCAGGGATGTGCTCCATTTTTGGAGAAGAGGAAAGATGGGAGCATGGGGGGAGAATGGTCTTATTCAGGCAGGCAAACACCATGTGGCGGCCTGGTGGCCTGCTGCTCTCTGTGGAAACCTGAACAAGTTAAACTTGGGCTGGAAAATACAAACAGGCAATATTAATTTCAAGACATTTGGAGAATTAAACGTTATCTCGTACTTCTGGAGCTGCCATTCGAGGCACCTGTAGGTGTACAACCGTATAACAAAAAACCTGGAGCCAGGCAACAATACTAGCTTGTGGCTGTGTGCCCATGGCTGCCTTTTACCCGCATGCAGGACAGAGACAGTGCCTCACAAGAAGGATTGATGGGAGACCGCTGTCCTTGCTGGAGTGCTTTACTGAGGAAATCGGTGTCAGTGTTTCGTGTGGGGTTTGAATTGTCTGGACAGTGGCTTAGAGCATGTGGTGATGAGTCCCTGTTCCCCAAAGCTGTGTGTCTTGAGCACCAAGTGATCTGGTGAGCGTGTGTGCCCCAAGCACAGGGGACCTAGATTTGACAGGAATCCTGAACTCTGGCGTTAACTTTTTTGATTTGGTATTTGTGGTATGTAACTGAATTTCCACTTTAGGACCAAGTATGTGTTTGATTTCATAGTGAAGGATAGATAGGAAAACTTGTTTGAGCTTCCATTGAGTGAACTTTTAAATCTGTCCTGAATAATTTTTCATCTCCCTTATGTCTGGCAAGTCATTCGCACCAGCTTCTATTTCCCCACTTTCCACTCCTAAGTACTGTGATGCAGGACATGGAAAATTTGTCAGGAGGAACTCCCTCCAAAGCTTGTTTACTGAACAACCAAGCAAAACTTTCCTTTAATCTTTGCAATGCATGTCAGTTCTGCATCAGTTCATTTGTCCTTCTTATAGTACAGCAGGTCAGCATTCTTAACAACTGCTAAGATCATGTGGAGTTCCTTAGGAGAACTACACTGGGTGAACACATAATCTACAGCCAAGGAGATGCTGCTTGTTCTAAGTGGCAGTGGTTATTTTTTTCCCAAGAATCTTGCAGGACACTTTCCTAGGGAGCACGCCTGGCTGCATGTGTTGTCCCTGGTTCCCTTCTCGTACTTGCATTGAGTTCAGTCCAGACTAGTTGGTACAACTGAAATTTTCACTTGAAACCAACATTTTTCATTCTCCTTGAGCTCGTAACAAGCTGCAAACGAAACACCTAGGGCTGGGAGGTTCTCTTGCCGTTGCCTTTTAACTGCAGCCCAAGTTCCTGGGACAAAGCACTTATATTAAAAAATCAAAGCCGATCGCTTTCCTGCAGCACAAGTGTGGTGTTCTGCTAGAAGTCCTATTGCATAGCTAGAAAGAAGGTCAGCTACGGGCACAAACGTTGGAATGAAGACACAAGCTCTCAATAAGTTTGTTGATGAAGCAGTTTCTTCTCATTGTATAGATTGAAGAGGAGTTGTGGGAAGAAGAATTTATTGAGCGCTGTTTCCAGGAGATGCTGGAAGAAGAGGAGGAACACGAATGGTTTATTCCAGCCCGTGATCTCCCACAAACAATGGATCAAATCCAGGACCAGTTCAATGACCTTGTTATCAGTGACAGCTCATCACTGGAGGATCTGGTGGTAAATTCAGTTTCTCATCGTATTTCTAAAGCTTGACATCTTTCTTTGCCCAAGGCTGATTTTTGTTGCTGATAATGGCAAGAGAAAATCCTTTACACATAGGCCAGAGACGCTTAAACCATGCCTGGTTATGGTGGAGGGGGAAATGTGGAACGGTTGGGTAAGGGATGTTTCCTCAAGTGACGTGACCTATTATTCAGTGGTTTTCTTCATAACCGCGTGGTGCCTTCCCTAGCCCATGGCATACATTCAAGTGGCTTTGGGTATGCATAGTATGTTATGAAAGAAAGGTAGTGAGCGAAGCACGCTGACCCTGTGAAGTGCCATTCGGTGACAGGACTGCAAGAGTTAAATTCAGCATCTGTCAACACTTACGTGTTGGGTAGGTACGAGCCATGTTCTCAGGTCTGGTTTGGATTCTGCGAACCATAGCAGATCTCTTTGTAGAAATCCTAAGGAAGAGGAAAGCAGCTAAACTATGATTATTTCCCTCTTCCTTGCTGTATGACTTCTGTCCAGAGCTTAACTAAAAGGAAAGAGCAGTGTGTACATACTTTCCCTGACAAAATACAGAGTTACTGCTACAGAGTACAAAACCCACACCATTGTGTCACACAACTGCTGCGAAATTCCGATGCAAACCCTTATTTTTCCAAGCTTAAGCAGCTGCAGGCAGCAGTTTTAGACTCAATTAAGAACACAAAAGCCTAATCCTCCATGCCTTTTATGATAAAGAGCTCATTTTGGAGATGCTGACTGCCCACCTATAACTGCAGGACATTGTAGAGCAGCAGCTTGCCAAGAGGGAGGACAGGGTAGTCACAGACATAGATATTTAAAAAATCAATACAATGCTCATATACATTAAATTCCCAGAAGTGGCTTAAGTTCCTGGAACAAGTCTCCTCTTGCTTAAATAAGCAGCATCTTAAAAACCTCATGGTGCGTTTTAACAGCTCATCTTCAGAAAAAGCTATTTCAGCATTAAGCGAAGTTGCTGTATTTGATGCAGCACAAGACCTGTGGTTTTCTTGTTTCTTATTCTCTGAGCCCTTATCTGACTGAAACGTCCAGGTGATGCTAAGGAAGGATGGATAATTCAGGTACAAGCACAGCGGAGTGGGCTTTTCTAGTGATTATAAAGACTTTTGGTATATGCAGAAACCCTATTATATGCCTGACTGTTACTCTGAATCTGTAAACTGTTCCTAATGCTGTCTGCCTAGAATTGTATTCAGCTTGAAAAAGTAAGATGCAAATAATGATTCAACTAGACTTCTGTTTTTCCCTTCCTCAGGTCAAGAGTAATCTGAATCCAAACGCAAAGGAGTTTGTTCCTGGGGTGAAGTACTTAAATATTTGAGTAGACTGGGCCCTCTCTTGGTGGATGTAGCACAATTTCCACACTGTGAAGCCAGTATTAGAAGATTTAATTGTAAAAGCTCTCTCTTCTTGTCACTGTGTTACACTTATGCATTGCCAAAGTTTTGTTAGTCTTGCATGCTCAATAAAAGTGCTGAGACTGTTATTAAGTAAATCTGTCAAAAGTTTAATGGAAACATAATTGGGCCCTGGCTCTCTGCAAAGGAGACAGTGAGGTAAGAAGCACCAGTCAAGTTGAGACAAAGTACCATGTTTGTAAAACTTTCTGCAGACTCTGTCTTTTTAAATAGGACTTGGAATTTGCTAGTGATGGTCTGTTTTTAACTAAAGATGTGTTAACTGGTGCTAGTTTGCACCTGATAATGCCTTAACTTAAAAATGAAAGCAAGGAGATCTGATTGTTACGCAAATTAGCTAACTTTCCTTTGAAATATCAGTATTGTTACTAATGTTAATTTTTCCCCTTAAAAAAACTTCATGCTCCTTTTAAGCAGCATGAGCTTTAACAGAAATTTTACAGACCTGTACAGAGTCGTAGATCTCAGCTACTGAACTAACATCCAAGCAATTGGAAGGAAGAAATTCCCTGTACTTTGCAGTATGTTATCATGTTAGAAACGTTTCACTTCCTAATTATGTTAAAGGAGATGTGAATTTCATCACAATTTCTTCCAAGAACCCAGATACGTACATAGCATTGCCTATGTAACTTTTAGCATACAACTTTATTATAGCTGGATTTAACCAAGAAAACCCTAGCATTAGTGATTTGAGTGGTGCTTTTCCCTTGCTTTGTTTAATCATCACTACACAATAGTCTACAGCACAACAACTTTTTTTTTTTTCTTTTAATAAAGCTAGAACAGTTTTGGCTTCTTAAACTTCATATTCGGGTAGGTTAAGCTGCCATACGTGTTCAGTGTGAATAGTGTTTAAGTTGAAAATATTGTAAAAAAATTATATTTTTTCAAAAATATTTAAAAAAATAAATAATAGTAGAACTCATGTGGTGGCTGTCTCATGAATATGCATCTCACATGGAAACTCATTTGGCAACATGCAGAGGAAAGGGCTGACGTTATGGGTACGGGGCCTGCAAGGCTGTTGGAACACAATAGCCTGAAATAATTCATCTGAGGTTGAACTCTGACTGCTCTTTTATTTCTTTCCTCCTGCTTTGTGCGCTTGCCTGGGCATATTTTCCTTCGTTCTCACCGCTGCTAATCCCAGTTCAGCTCCACTGCTGTTGGCAGCATGGGCAGTCCTAGTTAACAGCTGATGGCACTATATAAAGCCCGCTGCCTGGTGTGTGCTGTTGGAGGCTTTGGCACGGTGGCTGTTAGAGCTGGGGTGCTCTCAGTCCTTGGGTATGAATCTGGTCCACTCTTGCTTCACAACTTTGCCCAGCCTTGCTGTTAGTATTTTTTTTTTAAGCTCCAGTTAAACCAAATGGAAACACTTCAGAAATTACACAGTACTGCAGAACAGGAAGAGTGAGATGAAGCCTTCATGCAGGTGTTAGCCCACAGCATAACCACATTGCTGTGTTGGTCTTGCTCCAGGTGGAGGAACCCCTCTCAGAGGAATTCAGTCAGACCAAATAATTTTGCTCTGCAAAATGCTAATTGCAATTATCCCAGGCTCCTTACTGAGCATTACCTTCCCCCTTCCTAACCTGAAATCTGCTGGCATTCCTAGAAGCAGCAAAACTACTCTGGCATATCCACTGACTTGGAAGTAGTTTGGACTCGAGCACCAAAAGACACAAGGTCAGGAAATAACATGCTACCATGCCCCGGCTTATTTTTAGCTGGAGTGGGAGTTTCACCAGAGAACCCCTGCGTGGCTGGCAGCAGCTGTTTGTCGGTTAGCTTCCTCCTGGGGTTTCAGCCCCAGTGCGATTACTGGGTGATTGGCATTCAGGGTGATTGGCAACTGAATGCTGCTGCTAGGAGCCAGCTTGTTGTGAAACAGCCAGCCTTACTGTGGTTTGGTTTCTTTGCTGTGTTTTTTTCCCTGCCGTATCCCAGCCAACTATATAACATGGGGAAGTTTATTGAAGAGCTGAACTTCCCGATGGTCTCTGCTGGGATGGAGATGGCCTTCTCCATTGCAGCCCCTGCCCTGCTGTGCTTGGGGTTTGTGACTACAACAGAGTTGATGGCACACCAGTGTTTTGGCTGTTGCTGCACAGTGCTTGCACAGCATCGGGGCTTTCTCTTTCTCTTGCTCCAGCCCCAGCGAGCAGGCTGTGGGTGGGCAAGAAGCTGGGAGGGGACACAGCTGACCAAAAGGGTATTGCACACCGTTTAACGTCACGTTTGACAACAAAACTGGGACAGCAGAAGAGGGGGGGTTCTGCTGCTGCTCAGAGCCTGGCTGGGCATTGCTGTGCTTGTGGGAGATGGTGAGCGATTGCTTTTGCATCACTTGGGAGTTTTTGGTGGTTGTTTCTTTCCCCTCTTCACTTATTAAACTGTCTTTGTCTCGACCTGTGGGTTTTCTCACTTCTGCTCTTCCTGCTCGGGCTGGGGAGCGAGTGTGTGGCCATGTCACCATGCTAGTGCAGACAGCCAGTGACAGGGTCATGCAATGCTGGCTTCAACTTTGGCATTTTGGTGCTAAACTCAAGCCCAGAAATGGGCTTGACTGTCGTCAATGAGGCCATCGGCTGCCTTCTGTGCCTGCTGCTGGAAACCAACCAGCTGCACAAGGCAGCACTTCACCAGAGCGGCCGGGATGGAGCCGGCTGTCCAGTGCCCTCTGCGGCAGGACATGTTTGCCGAGTGGGTTGCACCGGGGTTCAGGCAGAAGCCCACCGAACATGCAGTTGCTAGGCCTGCACGAAATCTAGCGTGTCTCCATGTTGGGCAGCCCGGGAGGGAGTATGGAAAGCTGCTGGAGCCTTCGAAATGCAGAAGGGACGAGGGAGTGGTGCAGGACGCAGCAAAGACACTGCTAGGGCAAGTGGGCTTGAATTGTTTTTTTTAATGTATAATCTTAAAATAGGCATCCTAATGCTGGTCTGGATACTGTACCCTGCACAGAGCCCACTTCAGCTGCCAGGTAGCCCTGCTAAAGCCAAGGGCACAGCATGAGAATTCGTGGCCCCGGGTCGGACTTCGTGGCTCTGGGAGCTCTGGCTGGCTCCGATGGCGGCTAATGAGCTTCAGCAAGCGCCAAACGAGGCTCAACCAGCTAAAGCTTGAGATGGAGCAATGACACGGGGGGTGGTGGTCCCCAGGCAGGTACCCCGGGAGCTCGAGATGTCCCTGAAAGGCACCTTTGAGTTTCCCTAGCCCTATGTTCGAGATGAGCACCAGAAGCCTTGTCTTTGGACTTGGTGGGTGCTAACGAACTCCGACAGCACCCGTGGGAGCTCGGCTTGGCTTCTCCGGTGCCGGGGCGCGAGGCCTCCCCTTGCTCAGACCTTTGTGCACACGGAGAGCCCGTCTGCATTATCTTGCATGTCTGCGGCTGCCGCTGCCACGCCACTGCCCTTCGCCCGGGCCTTAAACCCCGTGAACACCGGGCAGATGGGCACGTGCGTCAGCCACCGGCTCTTCCTCACTGCACTCATCCCGAAGGGGAAGTCGTAGCTCCTCAGGCTGGCTCTTGCTGTGCTGTCCGAGTGCGCACCCGCCTTCCACTGCACCAGCCCTCGCTCCTCCTGCGTCCCTGCAGCAGCGGGCACTGCGTCAGCCAAGATGCCGGTGCCTGCCTGCCTGTAGCCAGGATGCCCAGCATCAGCCCCCCCCATCGCCCTCTGATCCCCTTTTGCAGCTTTAACCCAAAATTAATCTGCCTCCAACCCCCTGTGCTTCCTCCTGCTGGCTCCATGTGCTTTAATTACCTGGGATGGTGTTATCCAGGACGAAGGCGATGGTCCCCCCGACGAACATCTCCGTCGTTAGCAGCACCGTCAGTATCTGGTCCAGCTCGGGGACACCTGCGAGGGTGCAGGGACTGAGCCAGGGCGTACTGTGGTAATCTGGATTTGCCTAATTAATCGTCGCTTACCCAGGGTGGGAAAGCGCCTGCAAGAACTGCCCTCCTGTCTTCTTAAACACCCAAAACTGGGGCTTTTTGTGGCAGGCAGGTACCTGTGTTAATGGCCTTAGGGTGGGAATCCAGGTAGTTTGGCAGTGTCAGCCCAAAAAACATGGCAAAGCCCAGCACAAAGAGGTTGCGGGAAGAGTTCATGTCGACAAACTGCAGGTTGGAGAGGCCAACAGCCGTGATCATGCCTGCCATGAGAGACGGTGGCTGGGTTGCGGGCAGACAGGGATGCCCATGCTGCCGGCTGAGAGCTGGGCATTGGGTGGGCTGCCCGCAAAGGCAGTGAAGGATGTTCAAACCTAGCCGTGGTTTGACCCAAACCCTCAAAGCCCGCCCTCTGCATCCCTCAGGCTCGTCAGCCCCCGAATCCCTGGGGAAATGGCCCGGGGCTGATGATAATGGCGCCCTGGGCTTGACGTGCCGAGGTTACCGAATAAGGTGCAGAACATCCCGCCGAGGATGGGGTCAGGCAGGGAGGCGAACAGTGCCGTGAACTTGCCAATGGTCCCCAACACAAGCATGATGCCAGCCCCGTACTGTATCACCCTCCTGCTCCCCACCTGCACGGAGAGACCAGCAGCAGGTGATGGCACCCGTCCCCCCGACCGAGTCGGGACCTCTCCCCGGCCCCAGTACCTTTGTGATGCCCAGGACACCAATGTTAGGGCTGGAGGAGGTGGAGCCGTTGCCGGTTCCCAGCAGCCCCGCGATGATGCAGGAGATACCTTCAGTGAAAATGCCCCTGGGGAAAAACACGAATGGGCTGGTCCCTGCCACTGCTCTCCTGCGGCATCCCTGCCTGGTGGTGCCCCGGGACGCCACGGCATGGGCAGGGTACCAGCAGGGCCAGCTGGCCGTACCTGTTAATGGCATGCACGGGGGGAGCGGGGGCTCCTGCCAGCCGGGCGCAAGAGTAGTAGTCCCCGATAGACTCAATGATGCCCGCCAGCGTGGCACTGAACATGCCCAGCACGGCCGCTGAGGTCACTGTGGGCAGACCCCACTGGCCTATCCGGGGGGCAGAGCGGGGCGTCAGGGTGGGGGGCATCCCAGGTCCTGGCCCCCCTGGTGCTCACTGGTGCTGCTTTGGGACATCCCCCCCACCCCACACCCCCTCCCACCCCCCCTCCCAGGCGCTCCCCAGCCCCAGTGATGCTGGGCTGAGTCCCTGCATTCCCAGGGGTGAAAGGGTGTTGGGAGAGGGGTCCCACATGCTGCAGGGCTGCCTGGCACTCACAGGGGTAGGGGACCCGAAACCAGGGTGCCACGGACAGGATCTCCCCCCGGGCGTCCGTCCTGGCCTTGTAGCCGTATGCCTCGGGCTGGCTGGGGAAGACACCGGTGCGTGTCAGCACATAGCAGAGCAGCCACACCACCATGATGGCCAGGATGATCTGCAGGGGGGGGGAGCAGAGACTGGGGATGCACTTCACATCGCGTGGAAAAAAGGGGGATTTTTGGGACATCACCACCACCATCACCACCACCCACCCCCCACCCCCCCCAGGACCTGGCAGCTCTCAGCCAGTCCCTACCGGGAACATCTTGAAGATCTGGACGCGGAGCAGGACGAAGCCACTGCCCCGCCGGTAGCCAGGCAGGCAGACGGTGACGTGCCGCAGGTACTGGGCAAACAGAACGATCAGGAAGATGGTCCTGGGGGGTTGAGAGAGAGAGAGAGGAGGTCCCTCGTGCCCCAGTGTGCTTCTGGCTCCATGGGGGACACCCCTAACCCCTTGTCCCCTCATCCCCATCCCCATGCCGTACAGCACCGCGATGCCCCAGTGGGAGCCGGCCCGCTCGCCGGCCGCCTGGAAGACGGAGAGCCCGATGAGGGAGACGGTGGGGGTGACGGTCAGTGGCCCAATGTAGCTGAGCAGCGCCCCAGGGAGGCCCAGCAGCCCGATGGCCACCTCCACCAGGCTGGACACCACGATGGCCCCCTGGATCTGCAGAGCATGGAGGGGGGGAGAGAGGAAGTCAGCACCTGCTGGGGGTGTTGGGGTCTCCTGGGGATGGCAGAGGGGCATACCTCTCGCATGCGGGGCTGCCAGATGTGAGAGGTGTTGAGCGGCAGCACCCAATTGCCGTAGATCTGCTCTGGGGATGGAGGGGGGGTGAGGTGGTCCCTGGGGTGGGGGGAAGCAGCTGGACGCCCCTCCTGCACCCCTCTGCCCTCACCTTCGGGTGGGCATTGCCACTTCTCCAGGGCCAGGATGGACTTGGCAGGGACGAGGAAGGCCAGCGCGCTTGCCTGGAAGAGGGGCAGCCTGGGGGGGGGAGGGGGGGAAGGGCGAGAGGGGACACCTGCGCCCATGGCCTGGGGACGGGCAGCGGGGGTCTCCACCAGGGCCACGGCTCTACCTGATGCCCACGGTGGTCTGGATGAGGGTGGTGATGCCGACGCAGGTGAAGATGGTGCCGATGAGGTAGCTCACGGTGAGCTGGTCCTTGCCCACGCACAGGCTCTCGGCCAGCAGGAAGGGGACAGCAATGGTGCCGCTGAAGCAGGTCAGGTAGTGCTGGGGGGCGAGGGAGGGCTTAGTGGGCTGGGGTGCCGTGGGGTGCCCGTGCCACATGGAGCGGGGACTTGGGCTCTGCCAGTGGGGGGTACCCCCCTTCCAGGCCGTACCTGGAAGCCGAGCAGGATGCAGAGGTACCAGGGGGGCACGTCCTCGATCCTGTAGAGCATGTCCACCTCCGGCTGGGGGGGCCCGGTGCCTGCCCCGGGGTCCTGGCATGCAGGGGGCACAGCTCAGCCCCAGCTTGCCCAAGGGAGTCAGGGACGGGGGACACACACACCCCCCACACTGTCCCCAGGGGTGGCACAGACTGCCCCATGGGACCCCCTGCACCCTCAGGGATGGGCAGGGGTCCCAGCTGACTGGTCTGCATCTAATGGTGCGTTACAGAAGGATTTGGGGTGTGTGCTGTGTGGGGGTGCCCCAGTACTCACCCTGCCCATTGCAGGCAGCTCCTTCGCAGGGGGATGTGGGGGGCCGGTGGGAGCAAGAGCTGAGTTCCCATTCTGGCAGCAATGGCGAGGCGGGAGCTGGGTCAGTGTTGCCCTGGGTGTCCCATGGGAATGGGGATGGGCTCTGTCCCGGGGACGTGAGGGCCACTGGCCCACAGCTCGGCATGCAAGCCTGGTCAGCCCCACCCGTCCCCAGCTCTGCCCCCCATGAGCTGGCTCCAAGCTCGGAAACCTGTTGTCCGCATGCAATGGTTTGTCCCCAGGAGAGGGTGGAGGGGGTGTCTCCACTGGCCCTGGGGTGCCCAGACCACCCTGCAGGTGCCAGGAAGGACAGCACAGCCAGTCCCAGCCACAGCGTCCCAGCACGTTCCCTTGGTCCCGGGCTTCACTGCAGCCCTCGCGCTCATCCCATCCTTTGCCAGTCCCGGCTGGGCATCATGGCCCCGAGCTGGCCATCATTTGGGGTCGGTACCCCCAGCCACCCACTTCCCTCCCCACTGCCCCGGGATATGGCCAAGGAGGGGACAGGGACGAGGACAGAGGCTGCATTCACCTGGGGCTGAGCCAGGTCTCCCGAGCAGGTCCCCATCCTCCAGCGATGCGGCCCCGGCACCGATGTTACCACACGGGGGGTTTTATGGCCGTGGGAAGGACTTTAGTCACCACCCGGGCTGCGGCGCCAGGTGGCAGGCTGGAAGGTGGCCATTGGCTGTCGGTTGTGAAACTGGGGAGCACTGCCTTGGGGACGGATCAGCTATTAACTCCTTTAATTAGGGCTGGCACTGCCGGCAGGGCCAGGGCGCTCCTGCCGTGAGCACTATGTTGGTAAAACATTAGAGCCGGCGGGTTACAGAGTAATTCCCAGCTTGTGGGAGGTCCGGTGGCACGGGGCACCAGCCGCTGCCAGCATCGTCCCGGCACGGCTGGGCTGGGCATCGAGGGATGGTCGCGACACCGGTGATGGGCGACGCCAGGAAGGCGCCCACCTCCCGGCGTGTGTTGGCTCTTGCTGGGGACGAAGTCGGCTCCGAAGGTCGCCAGGGCATTAAGCATTAACTGCACCGGGGCTACAGCTCGTTCTGCATCGCCTTGGGTGGGGCTGGCCCCCCAGCTTTGCCACCGGCACAGGCCCCCTTCTCCCCATGGCAGAGCAGCTCCCGCAAGGCAGCCGGGCCCTGCCGGTGCGCCCCATAGATCTGCGCCTCTCCCCGCTCGCCCACGTAGCTGTGGCACATCTTGGACAGCCTGCAAGGAGCCAGAGAGGGTCATGCCGTGTCCCCCTGCCATCGTGGCAAAGTGGTGCCTGGCACTCCCCATTGCTGACCCCCCTGACTTACCTGCCCGGCCAAGGCCCCCCCATCACCATCACGCTCATGGGCTCCTGTCTCGGCAGCCCTGGCCCTGCCAGCCGCTTCTCCCCATCCAGCTCCTGCACCCCGTAGCTGTGGGGAGAGGCAGGGGTTGGGGACTCCCCAGTCCTTGGGGACACCCCCATCCCTGGAGACGCCTCACTCACCTCTCCCAGCCCTGCGAGCAGCTCCTCTCCAGCACCTCCATGTAGTCGGGCTCACTCAGCGCCTTCCTGCCCACCTTCCCTTCTGCCCTGTACAGCTGCTCCTCAATCTGGGGTGAAAAAGGGCAGAAACTGGCCCGTGAGGGTGGCAGCCTTCCCATGACCCTGCTCCCAAGCAGGGGACGGGTCTGCACCCCTTCCTTGCGGCTCCGGCAGCTGAAGCACTTTTGCACGGGGTGGTGGGTCCATGAGTAGCTGCAAGGGGGCTCGCTGGCCCCAAAGGGCCTTTTTGGGGTGCCAGCAGGGGGCAGCCATCAGCAGGGTGCCCCAGGGGAGCCAGCAGCATCTCCCCAGGCTGGAGCATCCCTGCGAGGGCTCTCACCGCTCACCCTGGTTTCAGGGTGCCATCTCCCCGATCCCCACCTGGAAGGCGATGGCATGGCAGGCGTCGCAGCGGAGGGATTCGGGCATGTGGGGCGAGAGCCGCTCCTCAGGGCTGAGCTGGGGCGCAGGGACAGAGCGGGCTGGGGCGGCGGGGGGGCCCCCGCACATCTCCTCAGCCCCCGTCCCTGCCAGCAGGCTGAGGGCCAGCCACACTGCCAGCGCCGGCTGCATCCTGCCACGATGCCGAAAGTGCTGGGGCGGAGGCACGGGGTGGCTATAAACCCCCCGGGGCTAGCAAGTGGGCGCTGATGCGCAGCCGACACACCTGCATCCGGCTGACGTGGCCCCATCCATCCCCGGGGCATCAGGACAGGGGGTGTGTGAGAGTGCGTGGGGTGTCCCCAACCGACTGTGTGTGTGTGGGGGTGTCCCCAAATCTCCGGGAGGTTTTTGGTGTAATTCAGTCCTGTAACACCTGACCCCTCCTCCTCGACCGAAATCCTCCCTGGGTCGGCGTGGACCCTCCTGGGCTGGGGCTGGGTTGGGGGCAGGGGTTTGGGGCTCAGGGCTGGGGTTGAGGGCTGGGTTTTGGGGTTCAGGACTGGTGTTCAGGGCTGGGGTTTGGGGTTCAAGGGCTGGGGTTCAGGGATCACCGTTGACTGCAGAGTCCCCTCCTGCCCCCGGGGACCAGGGATTCATCCAGTGGGTGCTCCAGGACAGACAGACGGACTGCAGGGTCCAAGTGCCTCAGCTCCCCGACAGGGCTGCGGGAGCCCCTCGCACCCACCCCTTTACAGACTATACAAACACGGGATGAATATGCAGGATTGAATGCTGTCTCAGCATTTTTATTACTATTTTAGGGAGTCCGTGCCGCAGTCGTGGCTGTGGGGGGCTGGTGGTGGCCAGGCCATTGTTCCCCTGTGCCGACCAGCCTGGGTTGCCCTCGGGATGGAACTGGCAGTGTGGGGGAAAGCGGGGCCCATGCATCTGGTCCCTTTGCCAGCCAGGGCCCATGACTTCAAGCTCCTCCGGGGCTGCCAGGTGCTCACATTGGAAAAAATACCCTTTTTCTCCCCGTTCCCATGAGGAGATGGTGAGGTCCAGCCAGTGCCCATTACCCCTCGGGGCTTCACCAGATCAGCTGCGGGCAGGGGGTCTCTCCCGTGTCGGGGGGGTGATGCTGACTGTGGGGTTAATGCCTGGTTGCTTGGGAAGGGACACGCCACACGGGTCCGTTCCCGGCTGAGATCCATCACATCTGGAGCGGCAGTCTCTTCTCGGGCCCGGCAGGGCTGGCGCAGGCAGGGGGCTGGCCAGGGCTGGGTCCGGGGCTGGCCTGCATCCCTGTGGGGATGTAGTACAGGCTCTCCAGGTACCCGCAGTCAGGACCCCCCGCAGCAGGCGGCCCCTCACCCTTGGGAGCAGGGCTGAAGGTCCCGGGGAAGCCGGGGTTTTCAGCAGCTGGCAGGTCAGGGTGCACCGGGGAGGGGGCGGCAGGTGGTGCAGGTGCTGGGAGCCCTGGGAAGCCACCATAGGGCATGTAGGGTGGAGCGTAGACCCCTGGGGCCATGACCAGGGGGTTGAAAGGAGCCTGGTAGAGCCCGGTGTGTGATGCCACCGGTGGGATGAGCACCTCCAGGTACTGCCCCGTCTCGGGGTCGTAGAGCATTTTCAGCTGGGGCTGCCGTGGTGGCTCCATGTAGTAGCATTTCCCACTGTTGGGATCAACGAGCATCCTCCGGTGCATGGGCGGGGGGGAAAGGGCTTGGTGGGGCTCAGTGTGCTCTTACTGCTTGGTGAGGTGCCATCAGTCCTCCTTAGGAAATGGGGAGCATCCTCAAGGCGAGGCTGGGGCTGGGCTGGGGGCAGCGGCACCAGGTGCTCCCCAGCGGCCAGGCCCTCGGGAGGCCGCGGCAGGGGGGGGTCAGGACCAGGTTTGCTCCAGGGCACTTCCCCACTGGCCAGGGGACACACCCCGGTCCCCAGTGAAGTGCTGGATGGGTTGGGGGCCAAAGGGAATCCTAAGGATGAGCTGGCCAGATTAGGGACTGAGGGGTTCCCAAAGGATGTGCTGGATGGATTGGGGACCAAGGGGGTCCCAAAGGATACGCTGGATGGATTTGGGACCAAGGGGGTCCCAAAGGATGTGTTGGCTGAGTTAGGGACCAAGGGGGTTCCAAAGGATGCACTGGCTGGGTAGGGGATCAGGGGGGTCCCAAAAGACTTGTTGGTGGGGTTGGAGACCAAGGGAGCCCCAAATGATGTGCTGGCCAGGCTAGAGGCTGATAGGTAGCCAAAAGATGAGCTGGTCTTGTTGGGGACCGTGGGGGTCCCAAAGGATGTGCTGGACAGGTTGGGGACTGTGGGGGTTCCAAAGGATGCGCTGGCTGGGTTGGGGACCAAGAGGGTCCCAAAGGATGCACTGACTGGCTTGGGGACCACAGGAGTCCCAAAGGACGTGCTACCCGGGTTGGGGACCGAGGGCACTTTTGGCATCGGAGAGGATTTGGGGGCTTTCACGGGAATTGCTAAGTAGTTGGAGTTCTCCGTCGGGGAAGCAGGAAGGTATGGCTCAGTGGCTGCCAGCCACTTCGGTAAATGCTCCCAGGCCTCCCTCCGGTCCAGCAGCTGGCCAGAGGGACCTTTGCCAGCCTCCCCAGCTCGAAACGGGGCAGTGGGGCCAGTGCTGCCTGCAGAGCCGCTGCTCTCCGCCAACACCTGCTCGCTTGTGGGTGGCTTCGGTGTGCTTTTCTCCACTGGTTTCCCAGGCTGTGGGTGCATGCTGCTGCTGGCTGGGGGCCCGGCTCGGGGGTCCCTACTGTCACTGCTGCCATGCCGCTGCACCATTGACTTGGGCCCCTCGGCAGCGCGGAGCCCTCCGGTGCCATTGTGGCTGCATCTGTCCTTTCCCTCTGTGGGACCTGGAGGCGGTGGCGGGAGGAGAACGGTCTTCTCTGTCCTCAGCATGGCGCTGCTCTGAGACAGGGAGCCCTCCCGGGCTGCTGCCGGGGACTGCTGGCCCACCAGGACGTGGAGGTGGGTCTCCACGTGCGGCACCTCCTTAGCCGCCGGCGCTCGCGGTGGCACCCTGAGCTCGCTCCGCTCCAGGCGCGGGGGGGAGGCTGGCAAAGGTCCCTCTGTGGCGGCCACCCCCTTCCGCGTGGCCTGGACCGTCGTGATGTGGACAGGGGAGCCCTGGGTGGGCGAGGGCTGGCCAACAGTGAGCTTTGCAGGGCCCTCGGCACATGCCAGGGCTGGCTCTGGGCTGGCAGCTGCCAGCACCTCGCCATCCCCCGGCTCCATCACTGGCTCCCGGCGGCAGACCGAGGTGCAGTGGATGACAAGCGGGGTGGCCGGTGGCAGCCCCCCACTGCTCACAGGTGCCGTGGTGCCATGGGATGCGCCGGCAGTCCCGAAGCAGAGGCTGTAGCTGCTCCTCACCAGCTTGCGCACATCCCGGGGCTGTGAGATGCGTCCCTTCCCCTTATCTTCTGGCTTGGGGGGGGTGTCCGGCGGGGACGCCCGGGCTGGGCTGCCGGGCCCGGACGGCCGACGGGGCACTGCTGGCGGCTTGTCCTCCTGCCGGCTCTGCGGCACCAGCCTCACCTCCTGCGCCCGGGAGGTGAAGAGGCGGCGGGGCGGCGTGGCGGGGAGCGCCAGACTGTTGGCTTCGAAGGGGAGGGTTTGGGGGTGACCGGGGTGGATGGCTCGTTGCTTCAAGCTGGGCCACGGCTTTGGTGCTCTCTCAAATCTGGGGGCAACGTCCAATGCCTTCCCCACCCCAGGGTGGGCTTCAAACAAGGCACGTGCTCGCGGGTAGCGGATCCTCTCCGCCGCCAGCTCCTCGGTGGCACCAGGCAGCCAGTGGCCCTCCAGCACCTCCTGGTACTTCATCCGCTCGTTGAGTTCATTGAAGGTCTTCTTCAGCTTGCAGACACTCTCCCTCGTTGCCTCACTCAGCACCACCCCCTTAGCAGGGTGGGTGGTGGTGGCATTCCCCACGGCCACCGCGGCCACTGGCATCCCGCCGCCCCGCAGGTCTTCGGCTGAGATGCTGCAGTCTGACCGGGAGAGTGAGCTGGACTTGCCCTCCAGGCTGTCCCCCAGCAAGTCGGTGCCAGCAGAGGACGGCCCCGAGGAGGTTGAGCTGCCCTGCAGCCCCTTCTGCTCCATCTTGATCCTCTGCTCGTACTGCATTTTCTTGGCAAGGACGTTTTTCACCAGGCAAGAGGCTGCCCTGGTCTTGCTGGCGTCGGCATCCAGGGAGGCCGTCTTCATGAACTGCTTGTAGTTGAGCCTGAAGTCCTCTCCAGTGGCCCTGCCCTTGCTGGGGGGCTCTTTCCTGGCGGGGGGCAGGGGTTGGGGGGCCGGGCTGTCACCCCAGGGGCCGAAACTCGTCTCCTTCCTCTCCTTCCTCTTCAGCAGGATCTGGCGCTTGGGGACGGTCCTCTTCTTGCAGTGGCCCTTCCTGGCCTCCCCGCTCTCCAGCTCCACATCCACACACTCAAACTGCTCCTTCCCCAGCAAGCTCAGCAGCTCCCCGTCCATGCCGGCAGGGAAGGGCCAGCCCACCCTGCCATGGAAGGCTGCCACTGTGCCCCGGGACTCGCCGCCGGCCACTGGCCACCGCCACGGCCGCCCGCCGTCCTCCGACAGTGAGTTGGAGAGGCTGGAGGAGGTGTGGGAGCTGCACATGTCGAGGCGGGAGCCGGGGGGACCCGAGAGGCTGTGGAAAGCCCTGGCCGTCAGCGCCTGCACCTCGCCGTCCACCTCGTCCGAATCGCTGGGCGCTCCGCCGAGCATCCCCCTGGGCTGCTGGGGCAGAGCCAGCTCCCCGCTGCCGGTGGTGGTGGCAGGCTGCCGGTCCCCGCCGAGGGGACCCATCCCGCCCCGCTGCCCCGGCGCCAGGCTATTCTTAGCCACGACGGACAGCTGAGCCTGCCGCGGGCAGGCGAGGGGGCCGGGCGGCGGGGGGACGCTGGGGGCCCCCGCTGGAGCCCAGCGCCCCGGGGCAGCCCCCTCGGCACAGCCGCCCCGCCGCCCCGTGTCCCGGGGGGGCGTCCCCTCCTCGTCCAGAAACTCCAGGCAGTCCTTGAAGGTCTCCGTCCCCTCTGAGCACAGGGCGGAATGGTAGGAGGAGACGGAGGAGCCCGACATGCTCTTGGCGAGGTCGTCGCGGGGGAGGCTGGGGAGGTGGCCCTCCTCCTCCGACGCGGACCGCCGGCCGTCCCCACCGCTGCGGGGACTCTCGCCGTCGGTGCCGGACAGCTCGGCGTGGGAGAGCAGCACGGGGTCCCTCTTCCCGCAGGGCATCGTGGCAGGGACGACCCCGGGAGTGCCAGCCAGTGCCAGGGGACCCTCCTTGGTGGCGGGGACGCTCCGCTGGGGACGCCGGCTCGACCTTCTGGCTCCCTCGCCGTCACGGCAGCTGGACCCAGCGGTGGGACGGAGCAGCCCCTCGATCACATGGACGTCAGCGAGCTCCAGCCCGGGGGAGGCGATGCCAAGTGCATCGCAGGGATGCCACCACCGCCCCGGCCTTAGGGGTTTGCCGGGAGGCTGCCAGCACCGTCCCCTGCCCCCTCACCCCGCGCTGCTGCTCCCCAAACCTGCAGGGGAGGTGCCAGGGCGTCCCCACGCCCCACGGGGGTACCCAGGCTGTGCTCCCCAGCACAGCGGGCTAGGCTGCCCTGGGGCTGGGGGACCTGCAGACCCCTCTGGGGACATCCCATCCCTGGTGCAGAGGGCACGCCTGAGCCCCGGGCTGCCACTCCATCCCCTCCATGGCTCCTTTCCCAGCTCCTCTGCGTGCCTCGCTGCAGAGACAGTGTGTCTCCTTCCAGGGGGCTTCCCCAAAAACCACCCTGCCCCAAGCAGCAGCTCTCCCAAAATGAATCACAAGCCGCCAGGAGCAAACTCAAGGCTTGAAATCAAACCGGGCACCGAGCACCTCTGGGATTCACAAGAACCGAGTGATGGACGGCTACTATTTGCCTTTTTCGGAGGGACCCAAAGCAAGCGGCCGGAGCGCCTGGCGTGGCACAAGGGTCTCCGCATCTTGCTGGCCCTGACTAGTGGCAGCAGAGCTCAGCCCTGGCTTTCGGGGGGATTTTTGCAGTGAAGCAGCGGTAGCAGGTGCTCCCTGGCGCTGCCAGCCCCAGAGTAACCCGATGCCCAAGTCGTCTGGGTTCATGCAGGGACTAAATTTAAACCTTGGCAAGGAAGAGGAGTAGAGGAAAGCTTCCCTGATAGCTGGCCTGGCACTTAACCCTTTGCTGCTGAGCAGAGCTGTGCTTGCAGGTGGCATTTGTGGCCACGGGGAGCGGAGGAGACCTGCCATGGGCAGCACTCACCAGCACAGTGGCCTTGTGCAAGAGAGCAAGGCAGGGGATTTCAAATCCCCAAATCCCTACAGCCTGGCTTTGCAGGAAGCTGGTGGGATGTGGCTGTCAGCAGAGGAGCTCCCTGTGCCGCCTGGATGGCTTGCAGCACCCAAAAACCTTGGGCTGCTGCTTGGGTGCTGCAACCACCCTACGATCCCCATGCGAAGGGGGTCTGGCTCTCAGCCTGGGGCTGGCTGGGAGCATCCCCAAGCCCCGCGGGGCTGGCTCCCCACAGCACGGGCTTGCAGCATGGCAGCCCAGCAGGCGCCTGCTGAGTCACTGCTGGCTCCAGCCCCAGCACAGTGCAGCTGGGTGCACCACAGGGACATGCACGCAGCCCCCACCGGCTGCTGGATTTCCAGTGCCGGGGGGGATGTACAGACCCACAACAGGGGGGAATGCAGTTCCCTGCGGGCCGAGCTGGCTCCTCAGTCCCTGGCCAGTCCAGATCCCAGAGAGATGCTATTCTGTTCCCTCTCCTCTGGTGAGGGTCGTGCCCAGTGTCCCAGGGCCACTGGTAGCTGGTGGGAAAGGGAGGTTGGTCCAGCCTGGGGTCACTGGTGTCCTGCTGAGCCTCCCTGGGGTGCCTTGCCAATGCCTTTGGTGCATCTGGGGTACCACTACTGGGAGCAAGGAGGAAAGGCAGAGAAGGCACAAGGGGAACATGGGATGTGGGAGCTGGTGAAGCTCTGGATAAGGTAAAATAATCAGCTCAGTGGGAGGATCACTGCAGCTCTCCCTGGGCACAAAGGGAAAGGTCCTTGTGCTACTGCCTACAGGTCCTGCTGCCCTGGCAGTGGGTGCGAGGCAGATTTAGGGCAATGGCTTGTATAACCACTTTAAACCTTTCCTCTGCCTCTTTTCCAGCACTCACACTAGGCACAGTTCTTGCTGCTGCTTCATCTTTCACTCCGACACTGGGTCCTGCCAAAACCAAAACGGTCAGAGTGTCAACAGCTGCGACAAGCAGTACAGCAATACCAGAGGCTGTGAGGGTGTCTGGAAAGTACCGCCGTGCACCCAGCCATTCATCCGCTTCCCCGGCACCCGCTCTCAGCTCTGCAGGAGATGGGATGGCCCCGTACATGCCCTGCTCCATAAGACTGGCTGTATGGAAAAGCATGGCTGGGTTGCAGCAAGGACTGCTTGCTTGGCTGGTTTCTTCCAACATCCCCGAGCTGCCACGAACAGCCTGTCTGGGTGTGTTGTTGAAGCACACTGGGAACAGCTGGGCAGTCCTGTCTCACCACCCTGGCTGCAGCCTCAGGCTGCCAGCAACCTGCTGGGCAAGAGCCACGCTCCAGCACCTGCATCTCCTCCTCCTGGTTCTTGGGTGCATCCCCCATTCCTTGATGTGCCTCGGGATTTCTACACAGGAAAGAGAGAGGAGGGCATGGCGGAGATCCCCAGGGTCCACCTACCAACCGAAATACAACCATTTTAGGTTAAGAGGCCGTAAACCTGTCTTCCAGCACCTGAAGCAGTTCAGCGTGTGTGGGCGAGCAGCCTGTTAGGCACAAGCATGTTACAGAACAACGGGCAGACCCAGGCTGAGCCAGACTTGCCAATTAAACACTGAATACTTCTATGTTTAAGCCACTGTGATACTGCCTGTAGACCTACCATTTGCTTATTAACTTGTTTTTTGTGCCAGGTCTGTGCATGCTTGCCTCTTAACGCTGGCAAGCCTGAAAGGGAGGCAGCAAGGAGGAAGATGATGGCTGCTAGTGGCTGCCAAAACCAGGACATGCCTCTCCCACGCTGGAGCTACTTTTTGCAACTCCAGAGGAGCAGGAAACACTGGCCCAGCTTGGCAGAGGCCTTCAAAGCTGCCTCTGGGGTTCAGAAGGGAACTGGGCACCCGAAACACGCCCGCAAGTCTGACAAACCTCAAGCACTTCGGTACCCAAGGGTTGGATGCATGAGCCTGGAGTGGATACAAATAGCTTGGCCAGCCCAAGCCTGCAAAGTGATCCACCTCCGAGTCTGTGCAAGGACTTCACCATCCTCTCTGCCGCACTGCCCACGTTGTGCAGCCACAGTGTGGGGGGTGATGCCCGAGCAGGAGCCCGGGGCTGCACAGCAGAGGCGACCCTAGAAGCTCCTGTCCACTGAGATGGCGGTTTCAAGCGCCAGCTCCCAGAGTGCAGGCCCGGGCCCGGCACACGGCAGAGCAGCAGGGATCCTGCCCATCACGCAGGAGTTACTCTGGGGCCATGACACGCAGGGCTCGGGCCTGCTCCCACACCCCTCTGCCCCGGCTGGGGGGGGGGCAGCGCCACATGCGGAGCGCCATGCGCCCAGGGCGTGGCCTGTGCAGGCCCCGCCCTCCCGCGCAGCAGGGAAGGCGTGGCCTCCCAGCCCCCCTCCCACCGCGAGGCCCCGCCGCCTGCGCGGAGCGGCTCCTGCGAGGAGCGGCCCCCTCTCAGACAGGGAGGGGAGGTGATAGTGTGCCCCGCCGATCCCGGCCGCGGCCCCGCTTCCAGTCCCGGTCCTCGGCTCCCGGCCCGGCCCTCGCTGGGGCCGCCTGCGCGTCGGCGAGGTGCCGCGGCTGGCGGCAGCCCAAGGCCCCAGCGCCCGCCGCCATCTCCCGTACTCCCGCGGCAAATGGCGGCCGCCGTCGCCGGGCCTTCCCCGTCTCCTAGCAACGCGCGCGCCTGCCCCCTCCCTCCCCCCCTTAAAGGGGCCGCCGTCAGGAATCCCCCAGCGTCCCCTGCCCCGCAGCTGCACCGGGGCAGCGGCAGGCCCACGGCTCCGGAGCCCGGGGGAAGGGCTCAGCCTCCACCGAGGCCCCGGGGAATACCCGCGGCTCTCCCGGGCGAGCCGCCGCCTGAGGCGGGCTCTCGCCGTGGTGACGGCGGTTAGTTCATGGCCCATCCCCGCAGATGCTGCCGCGCCTCCACTTCGCATGGAACAAACTCCCAGACGGCACAATTCTCTCGTTTCAAAGTCAGGCTTTTTACCACGGTACAGACAGGCACAGAAAGGTCAAGTCTTTCATTTTTTAAAAAAAAATACCTATATACATAAACCCATTTGTGAGTCCCTGGTATTCCCCAAGAAATAGGACCATCCCACTGCGCCACCAGCACCCGGGGACACAGTGTGGCCGGCGGCGCTGGGTGCCCACTCCACGCAAACCAGGCCTGCTCAGGTGCTCAGAGAACAGCTTTTTCTGCCTTTAGAGACCCAAGAAATAATTAAAGTCAATCACATTTTGGCAAGTAACCTTTGGTTAATGACAGGAATGCATTTCAACAGCCACAGGCACGAGATATTATTTTCCTTCTCCCCCCCACCGAGTAGGATGCCAGTGCTTTACAAAAAGAAGTACTTGTGTTTATCACTGAAGACATTTTAGAGCCAAATGCCCTTAATTCAGAGCACACAACACCAGCATGCAAATGGTCATCCGTAACACCCTTGACTGTGATCATGAACAAAGAACATCTTATTGCTTTTTGAAATATTTTTACCTTTCAGTCTCATCTTCCGTTTCATCCTGGCCTCTTTCCTAGTCGCAGAGAAGACTCTTAAAATTATTGTGCTTCTCACAGGTGGTCTCCCACCTCCATAAAGCACTTTGAGATCTTTGGATGAAAGGTTTAAGTGCACAATAACTACGTATAAATTCAAGCTCCATACAGGACATCACAGGTCCAATGAAGTCGTGGTGTTTGGTCTCCCCACCTGTATCATTTTACAAGCCATGGGAGTCAAACAGGAATGACAGGGAAGATATCAAACCTGGAACAAAGGTCAGCCACTTTATTTCAGATATATTCTACAAACTATTTAATATATAAAAAGCAACATTAAAATAATTTTGCTTTTTATACACCCTCATATTATGCACTCAAAACCGGGAAATACCAGAATTAAGGCTGCCTGTCCTACTGCCAGTCACATTACCAATCTAGAATAATCAAATCAAACATTTTTGCCCTTACAGACTCTCACACTAAACGTGTTTCACAACAACCCCCTCTAAATGCGGTTAGTAAAAAAGGGCACTCTTCTGCCCTGAGTGGCTGACAAACTCTGCTCAACTTCCCCAAGCGGTCCTACAAAGTTGCCCAATGGGGAACAAATGTTAACACGAAATTGCTGTTTTAAGGAGTCACTGGTTTTTTTTGGTTTTTTTTGTTTTTTTTTAAACACACCACCATTTCACAGCAGCAATATTGCTGTAGTTGCAATGGTCTAATCATACAGGGGATGCGTATGTCTTGTCTGCAGAAGCACCAAGTCTCAAAACCCAAGACAAACACTCCCCCTCTGGTGCAGATCACCAGAAAAGCTTCTCTTCCTGCAGCTCCCAGTTTCATTTGCTGCCCAACCTCCCACCGCTTTAACGGACAGGACAGGGACACCAAGGGGACACTTCCTGGTACCCACAGTCCCAGTTCCCTGCTCTCAGCTGCCTTGTCCACCATGCCAACAGGACACCCTCAGCGCACGAGCAGAGCACTAGCACGCGACTACACTGTAACTCCCAAGCACGTGCAGACTTGAAGTCTAAGCTTTAAAGGCAATTTTAATTCTGGCATTTCTCAAACTTTTGAGCACTTTGCTTCCTAGGTTTAAGCCAAGGCCATCTGTGGCATCCCGCACTACTTGTAGCGAGTTTTAGGAACAGGGGCAACAACAGAGAGTTGTTCAGTTTTAACAGGCATGTACCTCCACGTCAGAGAGGCGACCACTGCCTCTGCTGCGGCTACGCTAAGTCCCCACAGCAGGGATGGAGGGCAAAAGCCTGCATCTCCAGTGCCTGCACTGCTTGGAGATGTCCTTTGTAAGAATAGTTCATTCCATGTGTGGTATGCACCTGCAAGCACCCCACCAGAGAAACTGGCTCAGGAGGTTAATGACGCTCAACTAGAATAACACTCTGTTCTCTGCTGCTGATGAATATAACCCATCCTCAACCTGCCTTTAAATGCCTGGTTTCATAAAGGAGGATCAAGAAAAAAACAGGACACTACTACACAGATCTTTTTCTTTGAAATACTAATCTCTACAGTGAAACATTCATAACTGCTCAACAGAGTAAAAATGTGCTACATCAAAACTGTACCAGAAAAAGCAGGACCCCTGTAACAGCTGGAGAAGAGTTTGCAGATAAAAAACAGAATTGAACAGCCAGCTTAAAAATATGCCACTGAAAACATATGAGAAAATAAATACGGTTGGTCCTTTCTCTACAGTTTGGCAGACATTGGAATTGGTGCAATTCACAGGCTCTCATCTTCTTGTTCGATGTTGCTGTTGCCATCTCAGCATATTGTCTCCCCATGGAACAGAAAGGGCACGGCCACACAGTCAGACAAGCACAGGGCTACGTCCCTTTGACAGTACAGAGAGCTGGGAGCATGCTCAAGTGCTCACCTGAAGCAAGTACTTGACTCTTCTGAATTAAGCATTGCATATTACACTTGAACACAAAACACGCTGCCTTCCATCTAAATTCCATTACGAACCACTGTAGAAGCAAGGACATCCGCTTGGTATCAGTGTGAGAAGGCTAGCGCACTTAATACTGAGAACTACACTGTTTGTACGATCGAGTGAATTGCAGGTCCGTATAAAATACAGAAAGCTAAGACATTTGTCTGCTCTCCTGGGAATTATAGACTGTTTGGATGGCAGACAAACTACCAATGCAGACAGGTTCCAAACTAATAGCATTTCCCAGGGAATTAATTTACGAAGTGCCACTGGTCCTTGGAACCAAATATAGTGTACAGTATATTACAGCAAACACTAGCTCTACAGCTTGTGTTGGCCCATCTCTGTACTATATGCAGAAGGAATCAAATGTTCAGACTCTTTACAATAGACTCCTTCCCTTTTTATACAAAGGAAAATAAAAACATAAGTTAAACTATCAATAAATAAAACTGCAGAACGTGTGTGTCCTGGTCAGCCCCCTTTGTGCATTCCAATCAGACTGGAGAGCTTCTCACAGTGCTCAAGTTTCAGTGATTCTGCTTTCTGTTTTAACCGCTCATCTCTGTATAGCTTGGCCAAATTTGACAAATCAGACTCTGAAAGATGAAAAAAAAAAAATTAGGATGAAGTCATGAGCGTACTTTACATAACTGTTTGTCAGTGCTGCGTTATCCTTGTGGCATGTTTTCTTTTAATTCACCTTGTTTCAGTAAAACTGGGCATGTTAGCAACTTTCTTTAAAGAGAGGCCACCAAGTTTAACCAGGCTAGCTACTTAAGAAAACAGTATTTTCATAATTGCTTGAAAACTCA
Organism: Ciconia boyciana; assembly: GCF_034638445.1. Lineage (NCBI taxonomy): Eukaryota > Metazoa > Chordata > Aves > Ciconiiformes > Ciconiidae > Ciconia > Ciconia boyciana. The sequence continues at coordinate 20,330,872 of NC_132942.1, forward strand.
GTTATAATAACCCTCTCTACCAGTGCACTAGGTAGGACAATAACCAAAACAACAAAAAAAGACTGATTATTACTGTCTACAAAGAAAACATGAACTATAAAAATATAGCTTAGAAGTCACGTAAGATTTAAAATTATGCTAATGATCTAAACAATATGTGATTGCTTTAAAATATATGTATATATTTAAACTAACTCTGCATAAAAAGGGGCTAGTAGGATACCATTTGATCTGCTACACAGCACCTGTCTTGGGCAATACCGCTGTTTACATTTGAATTAGATCTCATCTCATTATGTATTGATCCTTACTGAGGTATCACCAGGTGCAATCAGCAGAGGGGGGTTACTCTACACCTACCAGTGGTATTTAAGTGACAAGCCAGAAGGAAAGGGAGCCTTGTGACTACTTTTCCTATCCTTCCTTGGGGCTGCATCAGCTGTCTGCAGCCTCATAAACTAAGCAGGAACTACAAGACATACACCTCTGCGCATGTAACTGAGAAATGCAATTATTTTGGCAGATCCATTCTGCAAGGGCCCAGAGCACTCATCCAAATATATACTTTAAGGTATAGATAATTGTTTTTTTTGATGTTGCATTTCCCAGAATTCAAAACCTGTCTGACAAGAGGTTTGCCCAGAAGGCATTATAAATTCTCTCTCTTTTTTTTTTTAATTGATTACAGGAAGGTGAACAGCTAGCTGAGGGACTTGTCTGAAAGGCCTCTGTGCCCATTCATTAACAATACAAACTCGAATGTACTTTGCATATTTTTTCCTCTTCTTCTCAAAACTGAAATAATCCCATTGTTTAAATTATTTCCCCCCAGTAATTCAGAGAAATTTATTTTGCTGATTAGCTAAGGAAGTCTTAATATAGCTTTATCCCTGAAGAATAATTTAGATCCAGGATTAGATGCACCTAAGAGAATAGCAGTAATTTGTTTCTGAAAAGGTCAAAATTTTGCTAAGCACAGGCTACCTGATGACACTCAATTTTTGAAAGAGCTTTTCTATATCTTACAAGTCCCTCATTTTACAAAATCATTCAGAGTGGAAAGAACTTCAATAGGTCCTTCCATGTCTTATGTCCTCCGTCCCTGTCCCACTGAAATTTAAAGCCATTTAACCCTCCACCTATTTATTGAAAAGCTTTACAAACTGTCAGGCATAAACATTGTATTTTAGATCAGAAATCAATTTTCAGGTTTTATAACTAAAATGCCACTAAAGCAGAGCTGGGCAAGTAGCCTTGACAAGCCTTCAGCAAAACTAGACTCAGGTAATTGTCTCTGAGACCAGAGTCCCTGGAGTTCTCCAGTGAAGAATCTTAGTTTACACTTACCCAACTGAGGAAAAACATTCACTGCAAATGCTTGTACTTTTGACAGCATTCATTCTGTCATATTGGTTTCTTATGTTTTTCAATCTTTTACACCGAGTTGTTCCTTTCTACTTTTTCTCTTTAAGGAATTCCTAAAATACCTAATTCCAACTATGTATCCTTCTCCTCTCTGTTTTCAGTTGCCTCTTTGTAATTTCCTCTGACTTCGAGCTCTTTGCAGTCGTTACTTTACAATTCTGCTATCACAGCTGAACAATCTCCTGTAAAAACCTGGGATGTGCTTTTTATACTTAACTGTATCAAAGATTTCAGAAGACCAAAACCCACAGCATATGCAACTTTTACACACTATTCTGCTGTGAAGGGAGGAATGCTGTCTACTGCAGCAGTAATAAAGTGACTGGTTGAACAAGATACCAATATATCAATTACTTTTAAAGTTTTCATTAAGGTAGATGGACACCAGGTAACACTTTTCAAGTCATCAAGGACTTTAAAAATCGATCTGTTCCTATATAAAACTAATCTATGTCCATTTTGCTGGTGCTAAAGAAATGCACCCTCAGTAAATAAAACAAACATACTATTAATAGACATTCAACTGACAAAAAAAAAAAAGTTCACCACATGAAGTTAAACACTTAAACAAGAATTAATGGACCAAAGTTATGAAGCAACAGCTGACTAACAACTGCTTCAACATCTCCAGAGAACTCTTCCCCAGCACTCCATCTTGTATTCACAGTTTATTTTTACAAACTTGGCTGTACTAAAGTTAGCACAGTCTCAGCTGTGCTCATTACCTGCTCGCTGTCCTAGATGGTAATCATTCTGAAAATGGTTTTGTTTTTTTTAATTACAGTGGTCTCCTCAGGCTTCTGCTAATTGTGGACCTTGTAAATATATTAGCAGATGTGTGACTAATAGAGTCTCTTAAGTGTAAAAAGCTCCAGAGAAGCACTGTTTTGCAGGCATTACTTGGCATTCAATGCTGGATCACCTCCCCCTCTGACTACTGGTCTCTCCTTGACTTGCAAACCCTGTTGCGCATTTTGGGGCACAGCACTCCTTAGCTCAAGGTCTACGTGAAAGAGACAATATGGCAACTTTCAGTGGCACGAAGTCAATTAAAAGGATTTTTCTGTAAGAAATAAATTCTAACCCTATAGCAAGCCTATGCATGAAGCTTACATTTATGGTTATTAACAGCCACATTATACCTAGAGGCTGCTACTGCCAGCCACAGATGCTCAGAGATCACAAGTCAAGCACACCAAAAACTAAGGGATTGTTTGGGATTTTTATGGTCTTATATTATGTGTTCTTTTATTTTCTAACTTCAGAGCCTACATCTGTATATTTCTCTTTAAAAGCAAGATTGGTAACTTTTATGTAAAATAAAACAAAACAGTGTCTGGATGAAAACAAAACAACCCTTCCCATCAAAAACCTGTGAATAGTTTGGAGTCAGCAACACTATTGTTACCTCTAGCACAACATTAAACAAGTCTTGTTTAGACAAAGCGTATGCTTCTATAATGATGCAATTGGTAAAGAAACTGTAAACAAGTGCAAAGTCATTTTTTAGTAGTGTGCTGAGGACTGTTTTACATGGAACAATTTAGAAAGCCCTAGTAGTGTGTGAAAGCAGCTTGCCTGCTACTGTTAAACATTTACACAGAAACAGCTTCTTCCAGTTTCTTTATGCACAGCAGTAGTTTGTGTTTACTCATTTTAAGGTGATGAGTTCTTTAGCTGAAACAAAATCAGTCACAACATCCCAACTTCAGCTAGTCCCTGTAATTTGATTTCTGTTATTTTGTACAGTTACAAAAGAAGCAGGGATTTGCTCTATTTTAAATAAACTACAAGAGTAGTAATTAACAAATAATACAATATGGGGTTAAAATACATGCCTTTATATGTGCCACTGATTGACTTAGGACTGACATGAGAATAATGATTTTGAATGCTCACATTTTTGTGTTCTCCCTTTCTGCATTCAATTCTTGTTTTTAAAATACTGTCTTGACTATGGTGAAAAACATGATCTCAAACTCATCTAAAGATAGAAAATGCAAATAAGCGCACAAAACAAGTACAGAAGCATGCTCTTTGAAAACTGATACTAGTAACACAGTCCACTGCAGGATTACCAAAAGCACCTGAACAGGCTATAGGCTCTCCTTCTGATGAAGTTTTGAAGAAAAAGTTAAATAATCTTCTCATGGAGCCAGTTGGAAAAAAAAAAAAAAAAGAAAAGGATTCTGCTCCAGCAAAGGAAACATGGAATAGGTGATGCCTCAAGATCTTTTCTAACCCTAACAATTAGTCAGAGCTAGATAAATGTGGTGGATTACATGATTAAAACATCATCACTAAGAGTTATTCAAGCATAAAAACTGAGTGGAAAAAAATGTCTCAAATGGTGAAATCTACTTTCCACTTGTCTCTCAGAATCACCTAAAATGAATTGACAGAACCTCAAGAATAGCAAATTCAGTGTTAAGAGCAGACATGAGAAATACCAGTACAAGGTTTGTGATGTTATAAGCATCAGAAAATGAGGCTAAAAATGGCAGCGCTTTGTGAAGCATAGCCATCATACAACTACTGATGGCTTGTAGGCACACACTTGTAACAAAAATAACTTACTTTGCTGTTTCTCCTTCCAGCAGCTGGTCTGAATATAGTCTATGTAATCTTTTTCAACGGTTTTCTCTAGCTCTTGAAGTTCCGCTCCTTGATAATTCTTTTCAAAGTTTTTATCAACATAGTAAGGCACCTGCAAGTTCTCTGTTTCTCTACTAATAACATGGCCTATGGACCTGTGAAAACATCATGGAGAAAACAGATTTTTTTAGCAGTTAAATGTAAAGAAATCAAGAGATATTTCTCCATATTATCATTTCCAGAGGACAGTATTTACAACAATTTCTTTACAGTTACTTTCTGCAGGACTATAGCTCCATCAACCATCCAATAAGAAAATTACAAGTCTCAGGCACAGCAAGCTGTGCGCTACAAACAGAATTCACCCTCCCCACTAAAAACCAGAGGAAAATATCTAATATTTGGAGATATCTACAAAGAACTGACTCCAAGCTGACACATACTCTGTGTCACCTTCCACATACTCTGTGTGTTCTCAACAGCTCAGTCAAGACAATTCCAAAACATAAGAGCAAATTTTATCTGTGAACGGAAGCTCCACACACTTTCTTCTGTTTGCTGGTAATTTCTGGCAAACTAGCTCCAGAAATCCATGGGAATTGATAACAAACGTAGAGATTATAGGAAAGGCATATGGCCCTAGTATTGCTTAGGGCACAATGCAATTTGATCTGGATTTTCCCAATTTCTGGATCCTTTAGTAGAAATAAAAATTAGCAGGGGAGATTCTACACTTTCCTTTAGGGTTTTATAATCATCAGTAAGCAAAGTGGAGCATGGAATATCCCAAAGAATATCCTGTAGGTAGAATTAGCCACTCTGACACAGTCATTGGATTAAACTATACTCTTATACTGAATTTCCTTATTTGAGCAAAGATACCCAGGTGTTTTTTCAAGTCACTGACTAGAGAAAGAGGCAGGCAGCCAAAACACAAAGGTTACACTCTACTCAATGGAATCCAGTTTGCCCCTTCTATTTCCTGGACTCCTCCTTTCCTTCTCTCTCGCTATGTCTCAGAGGTGTATGTTCTCGGTATAGACAAATTCTTTTAGTTTTCAAGCTGTTAGTTTTTTTAAGGATATGATTCAGAGGAACAGCATAACTGCGTACCAGGCTCAGGCCTGACTATCTCATCAACAGGAGAAGTGGAGGTACTGAAGAAAAGCAGGAGAGATTAGCTGCTCTGGGGCAGTGTGGGAGGTTTCATATGGGACTGGCAGATAGCAAAAACACTGAAAAAAAAACCTCACCCAAAAAACCACCACCCTCCTGTTCTTATGTTAGGTTTACACACTGACATCTTGTGGTAAAAAAATGATAAAGGGTGTTGAGCTACTATGACAGTGGAGAGGATATGGACCTAAACCTAAGTGGTTTTGCTCCTAGAAGAGAGCAAAGGGAGTGTTTGGAGCGCTCTGCTACTGCTGCGTGCAGAAGGTTCTCCAAAACCTGCTGACTCCCACTATCTCTGTAAGAGCCAGTGAAGGCGACTGAACTGAGCTCTTTCCCACTAAAGAGCTTTCCTCCTCCCAACACTGGATGCTGAGAGGATCTAGTGGGTTTTCCTCTGCCCCACAAACTCAGATTACAGCAGGCCTGGTGGTGTTCCTTCTGCTTCCAGAGCTGACCAGTTCAGTTTGCCCTCTGCAACCCTGGGGTCCTGCTTCTTTACAGATGTCAAACCAGGGCATTTCAAGGCTTTAATAATTTGTGGAGCTTGACAATTCTTCCAGTGGAATTCAGGCTCCAGAGCAGATTTGGATTTATACTGCAAACCGCAGGCTTCATTTTTTAATTGCTTTACATTGGAACCTCAGCAGTGGTCCACAGATCCCTCAGGGCTGGGCAGACCAGAGGCTGATGAGCACTGTAGCTGAGCTACACCCACATTCCTGCTACTCTGTCACTGTGCAAAACATTTCACAACAGTTGAGAAAGCTTTCTGGCTCAGTGCCTCTATTTGTTCAGCACACAATACAATAAAGCACACCATAGTTAACTTCATAGCGATAATGCTTAGGAGAACTCGTCAATAGAGACTGTTGGTACTTCCTTATTTACAAATTGATAACACTTTCTAGAAAGAGCAGAACAGAACACTAACATGCATTTTTCTATCAAGTCCAACTTCCGTCTATCTCCTTATCGTAAACACCAAAGATGAGAAAAATGTGTTTTTAAATGACTTACGATTTGTAGAATAGGCTGTAGGGTGGGTTTGTGGCCATCAGTTGAGTTACAACGGACACTATTATTATTATGAAAACTGGCATCAACTGAATAAATGCAGAATATGAATTCTGAAAAGAACAACAATAATTAGTAGTCAAGAAAAGATATAGATGGAAAAGGATGCATTTGTTCACAGAAACCAGGCTATCTATCATAGATCAACAATGTATTAAATGTAAACTGAAAAGAAAAAAAGAGGAAGTACTTTCAAATTTTGAGAGGGATGACATTTTAATTTCAAAAAAACCTTTATTAATAATCTCAGAAAACTCTTTAAAGCCATTTTCTTTCAATTATATTTTCAAGACATTTCTTTCATCTACAGCTTCCTTCACAAGGCGATAGATGCCCACAGCACTGTACCTGTCAGTGACCAGCTGACAATCCAAACCGAAGGAACACACTGCAATTCCCATTTGTGCCTATGGCTTTCCATGCATCTTCTGAAGTTTGCTACATGCATTCTAAAAATCTCAATCTCTGTTCAAACACTGGATAAAATGGCTGAAAAGTAAAGGGTTAAGAGACCATATGTAGTGTAACTTGGGACAGAATGCAAGCACTTGGGTTTTTTGTTTGCATGAATTTCGTAGAACAAAAGAGTGGAAACAATATCAAAAGAGAAAACACAGCTCTTTACTTCTGCTCTTCACTTGATTTCTAAACCGGCTTCTAAAATGCCTTTTCTAATCAGGAGCAAAATACAGCTATTTAGGTTTGCCCTCTGCCCTGGGATAGCAACAAGGACACATGACAGTAATAGGTGGGATTCATTTGCCCTAGCTTCGCTGTCTATAGGCTGTATCAGGTTTTTTTCAGAGCCTGACTATAAGAGACTCACAGGGAAAAATTAATCTTCCTTGGAGAACGATCTTGTTAGGTTAACAGACTACCTCTGGAGGAAGATTTTTGCAAGGCAGGTGGCATGTGTGTATGTGCACTAGCAACAAATGACACCTTGTGTCTCATCCGGAGATTTCAGCTGGCAGAAACGTATCCCAGACCCATCCTGTCCTGGGGGCTGGAAGAAGACTGTGCAGCTGCTGGGCAGAAGTTGTGTGCTAATTTACAGAAGGATTAAATATGCCATGAAGACAAGTCAGTACTTACGTATCCATTATCAGTCCACATTTGGACTAATTGTTGTTGGATTACCAAACCATTAGAGATTGCAAAAATCAAGCACCAGCAAAACACTCAGTGACAGAAATTCCCAGCCTGTAATCTTATCAATAGAATGTATTTTTAAAGTAGTGACTAATAAAAAACAATCTAGTTACTTTTGAAAGCATCCATTTTAGCTGCAGCACTTGAGGATAAACACTGAGCATTTAAGGATGGGAAAGTCTGTCCTGGCTTCAGACATGTAAGTGGACCCCTCACCCTGGTGAAATATTTAAGCCCAAGAGATCCCTCCTCCTGGCTACCTGTGGCCTGTTTTCTTCCTCCTCTTGCTCCTGTGTCCATGCTCTTTCATTTCGGTGCCTCCGTGGATAATAGTGAGCATCTCTGGCTACGTTTGAGAACATATGGATATTTCCTGTTAAAAGAAACCAAGAGAGAGTCATGATTTTCATCCAGTTGCTGGTACTCACCTGTATTTCTCAGAATTTCTAGTTGATTATCCACACTTAGACTACATGGCCTGAATTACAGTTGCGAGACTTCAGATTAAAAAGCACAAACACACCTCAGATTTAAATGTCAAAATAGTATGTCGCTCCAAAAAGTGTACCAGAGAAATTATAAAGCTTGACCCAAGTCCATCTTAATTTAAATCAAACTGCAGAAACATGCTATAATTTTTCTTATTGTATCTCATATTTTATCACTGTTTTTGTCACATTCACTTGCAAAGCCATAGCTTGTGTGCATCCCCAGGCTCTAAGCAGGAAAATTAATTTGCTTCACCAGACTCAGGCCATGAATTATGGCTTCCCATAGTTACTGAATATGGTCTTCTACGCTCATTTCTACTTCCTCTGGCTTCAAGTTAGTAACAGTTTCACTTAATGATTTTATAATAAGGAAAGAGATTTAAAAGATGAGAAAAAAAAAGAGTACAATTCAGGATTTCCTTTCTTGCACGCTGAATATAGTTGATTTATTTTTAAAAATTCTAAAATGAGGAAAGAATTGCATATGCTGTTTTGATTTGAAGCTTCAACTCCGATTTTATCACCATATGAATATCTTAATAATAGCTGTGCTTTCCTCTTTTGAAATTCAGAATGTAGAGTGTTGAAATTTATGGCCTTATCATGACAACAGAAATGCAAATCTATTTTTAAGCCCTGGGAAAGATGTCACATTATTTTACACTCTTACACTGTCCCTTCTCTGAATTTCCCAGAGAATTCTTCAAGAAACCTGGGTGGAAGTGACCTTTGCTATTGTGTCAAAACATCTGTTTCATTGCTTGTTCAAAGATTTTTCCAAAGGTCTAGGCATGTTTGCAGTCAAGAGCTCCAACGGAGAGCCAAACAAGGCTGGGTTGAAACATGAAAGTTTCCTTCTTGAAAAAGAAAGTTTGTTTCTATCATTCAACACTGCTCAGACAGTATTTTATCAAGCTGTGAAAAAACAGAAGCAAGTGTGGGAAGAGAAGAATGGCTTTTGCAGGGTGCTTAGAAAAAAGTTTTCCTAAATCCTAAGTTTCTCCAAGAATTTCTGCCACCAGTTTCTTTCCTTCCATGTGCATTTATTTTTTAGGAGAAGGAAGTTCAACTTGTAGCCTCTACCTCTCTTGTCGCCCTCAGCTACACAGCAGTCACATTCCACAGGGGCAAAGTTTCCCTGGTGGCCGAGACAAAAGGTACATGCAGGTGCAATTTCTTGCAAAGTCAGAAATGGAAAACTTGCAAACTCAGTGTGGAATTAGGCCCCGTTGAGTTTGGCTCACTTTGCACATCTACTGATCAAATTTTGAAAACAATTTGAGGTACCCTGAGCTGCAAGATGCCACCACACAGACTAAGGTTATGGGGAGCTTGTAAGTAATTACCTGCATCTGTGGCTTTAGGCTGTAGTAATTGGCACTTATGTTGCTTTATACCATGCCTTGGAAGTGAGTAAGTTTACAAGAGTGCTAAAGCAATTCGTTAGATACTGCCAGGAAGACCCTTGAGCTCACCATACCTTTCAGATTTACTTTTAATCCAAACCTGTATTCCATTGATCTTGCAGTATCTTTCTATTTTTACTACAAATACAAAAGCCAAGGCTGGACTGGGACGTGCATGGAGCTGCTACAGGAACGGATCTACTGTTCTGTTACTGGATACTGTATATCCAGTAACAGCCAGCCTTTCCTGGCAGGCATCACTTTCTAAGCTAAAAAGTTTTAACTTCTTTACAGTACACAAGCTGCCACAAGCTAAATGAACTCCTATGTTTTCCTAGTTATAGGGGCACTGAAACCACAATACCAGGAGCTGCTGCCATGCTGTACTGGAATGCAGTAAGGTGTCTCAAGTACAACACGATCAGCAAAGATACCTCTGATCCCTTCCCATTCACACCTTATTTTACCTCCCATACCACTGCTGGCTTCAGACAATGGAGGGAATAAAAGCAACAACAAAAAGAAGGGTCTTCAGCTACAGCTAGTATTAAAATGTTGCCTACCCAAGAATCAAACAGCCTAACCCCTTGCCAGACTAAAATGTTCTTAATCCTAACTAGTACTGTCAGAAATGTTCAAGAGAGGCTGCGAGGTTATGAACTTGCCCCGGCAGCAACAGCCATTACCCCACTGGTAGGTCTCTCTTCTAGGAGCATTCCTGGACAGCAAGGCTGGGCTTTGACAACATCTTTTTGGGAAACGGAGTTGCTAAAATTTGAAGTTTAAACTGTGCATTAAGGGAGCTTTTCCAGGCATAAAGAGCTAGGAAAGGAGAAAAGAGTAAATAAAAAAAATTGTTGCTCTTTTCAGATGTATAATCAACTCCCTGAGCAGTACAAAGAGAAGCTGAACTTCCTTTATGGTCTAGTGTCAGTTCATTGCATTTCAAAAACACTACAGACAGATACTGACCTGTAGGAAAGTGCCCACCAAAAAACACATTGAATATTTCTTCTGGTGTAATGTCTGCTTCAAATTCTGTGTAGTAATTATAGTGCCTGGCCTGGCCAGTGCTGACGTGCTCTTGGTCACTTCCGAATTCATCATATCGTAATCGTTTTTCAGGGTTGCTCAGAACTGCAAAAGCATTGCCTATTGCTGGAGAGTGAATTAAAAGAAGTGTTACACAGGCATATCACGCAGTATTTCCATATCTCAGACTTTTAGAAGCAGAGCAGCAAAAAAGCCCAAACAGGCACAGAGAATTTGTGCTTGACCAAAGAATTTATGCTTGATTTACTTTTGAAAGAACTGCCTTTGTAAAAAAAAAGTGTTACAATGCTGGCATTACCTGTGATGGAACCTATTTCTTGCTATCACTGACACCAGGAGAAAGACAAAAGTGTTAAAGTATACAGAGAGAGTTGAAATATTAAACTTACTTTCCTCATGCTGCCTTACAGTGCTGTTGCAGACAGCTGCAACACAGCACAGAAAAGGCAAAAGATGTAAGAGTTTAGATGCCAACATTGTTGATACAGGTTTAGACATTACTGAAAAGTCCAGACTCAGAATATTGGACTCAAATTTCATATGCTTGCATATATATACAAAATTTTATTTATGACACAGAGCAGTTATTGATTACACAACAACACACTCTCCTGCAAGACCAGCATAATTTCCAAGAATCGTTCTGAACCTTTAGCAGTATCTAGGAATGAGATCTGGGATACTTTTCCCTTTGCTTCTAATAGAAACCTGTATTATGAAGATTAAAAGGTAAAGCCTACCGACCAGCTGCAGGATTTTGTGGAGATGCGCATATCTGTCTATAAAAATGACAAGCTATACGAGCCCGTATGATGCCTTTATATAAGGTGGAGAACTGTAAGTCTGAGGCAGTCTGTCCTCATCTTGCTTTACGGCTTTCGAGATCGGGCCAGCTCCCACCTCACCTTTAAAAGCTTCCGTTGCTCCGGGAGCGCGGTTCTTGTCGGGGTGAAATTTCAAGGCCAGTTTGCGATAGGCTTTCTTCAGGTCCTCCTCGCTGGCGTCCCTCTCCACCCCCAGAATTTCATAGTAGTTCCGACACCTCTTTATTCTGGAAGCGCATATACAAGGTTATCTTTACCGGCCTACCCTTCCCGACACCGCCGCAGGCTCCCACTAGAGACCCACCGCCCCCCGTCGCCTGTCACCGAGCCGCAGCTCCCCCCCGAACCGGCCCCCGCTGCTCCCTCAGGCGCTCCTCTCCCCCGGCACCGGCCCGGCGGAACCCCCCGCGCCGCGCTCACCGCCGCACGCCGTCCAGCTGCTCCGCCGTGTAGGTCATGGCGAGCCCCAGGGCAGCCCGCCTGCCCCCGCACCCCTCACAGCCCGCCGCCCCGGCCCGCCCGCGCCGCCATGTTGTGCGCGGAGGCGGAGGCGGCCGCGCGGGGGCCGCTGGGTACCGGAGTCCCCAGACCCCCACCGGCAGCGTGCGGACTACAGTACCCAGCGGCACCGCGCGAGGACGGGGCGTAAAGAGGGTCGTGCGGATGCAGGGGGGACCCTGTGACGCAGTAGCGAGGCTTGGTGATGTCATAGGCAGCTTCCTGAGAGGAGTGGGTGCCGGCAGGAGCACCACGGCTGCTCCTCAGAGCTGCGGTGGTGGCTTGCGTGGGCCGAGCCTCAGCTGCACTTCTCCCTACCGCAGCGTGTCCCAGGCCTAACTGGGGTGAGGTCAACACTGTGACTGGCGCGATAGCTTCAGGGAGTGACATTGCTGTCGCAGCGCTGAAGGCTCCTTCCTGGCAGCACTGCTGCATTGGCAGGGCCATGGGAGATGGTCTTGAGTCGTTGTGTTGAGGCTGGAAGGAGCCTGGAGAAACGCTTGCTCCACATCTTCTGACCAAGCTTTGGTTGGGAACCCCTCAAGGGCCTGTCCTGCAACTCCTTCCAGATGCATTCATGCATTGCTTGTTTCCCCTCATCCCATGTGCCAATTAAAGCTAGGCTAATGAGCTGTGGGAGTGGAGTCATGGGGAGGGAGTTGGTATCTTTCACCTGTGTGCTTTGTGCTTTTTCACCAGTGTGCTTCTCCACAGCAGCTTGGAGAAGATTTCCCCTTCCACGTGAGCAGCAGTGACTGGAAATGAGAGATTACAACACTTCTATAGTTTATTTTTTATTCATTCTTTCTTTTGAACAAGGTCAAAGTTGGAATTTTGGTTTTGGATGCGGATCAGTTTTAGAGTGCAGCAGGTTCAGGTTATTTGTCAAGACCCTCAAGAGTCTATGGGAAGAAGGAGCATAAAGGAAGGAAAATTAAGCATGGGACCATCTTTCAGAGGTCATTGTGGAGGGGAGGTTAGTTAAAGCTTGACAATTACTGAAGTGTCTGATATTACAGGTGTTTACCAGCTGCCTTTGTGATGTTTTCCTGGGACTAGAAACCTACTTGTGAGGCTCCATGCACTGAGTCACAGGTCTCTGAGATCTGGAGCTATCTGGATCCACCTACCTAGGAATCACCGGGGATCTTGTGCTTAAGCAAACTCACCAGTCTGGTGAAGGCTGGGTGAGTGGAGTGTTGTCATTTTACTTTTCAGGAATTTTACCAGAATGGCTTCATTTCTTTAAAAAATAGCTTATCAGACTACCTGGTGTGTATGTTAAAGATAGAAGGTGTGTTGGATCTTAGCAGGAGTTGTGCAAACGTTGCATTTATTTTGCTGAATGCTTAATTGCCAGCTGCAAAGCACAGCTACCTCTAGCACTGCACATTCCACTAAACATCTCTTATCCATCCTATAAAATTAAATCAAGCTGAATTATTATGTTTCATCAAACTGTGCTGGGGAATGTGTGCAGTGATACCTATTTTGAGTGCTTGGCTAGATCTTTTTTTTCCTTAACTTCATGGTTTACCTTCAGGGTTGATGGATGTTGATGGTCATGTTAGGAGAAGGCAGTATCTCAGTGTACTGCTGCTGGGTAGACGAGGTGCTCTGGAGGTCTGTGTTGACTGTGGAGCTGCTGAAGCTTGCAAGCAGGAGTCATGGTGAAGATAGGCAGAGGCAAAGGTAGTTGCAGAGTTAGTGCTTTAGTACATTATGCTACTGAACAAGGCAGCTGAGACTTCCAGAAATACCCAACAGCACATGGTTTCTCTTAGGGTCATGTGGAGGCTGAGTATTGACGTCTCCATCATCCTTGGTCGCTTGGCTTATAAGGATATATTTTGCTGTAGGCAGTAAAAGTGACTGGCAGCTGGGTCTGAACCAGCTCGGGTTGTGAACCACCTAGCTCCAAACGTGAGCTGTTGCACTGTGGAGCCTAACAGAGGACTGTTCTTGTTATTGTGGTGACTCGGGGGTGCACTGGTCATTCTTGGTGCTGCTATAAGGTGGGTGCTCTGGCTGAACTGGAAGAGGCATCTGCTTTTCTGGTCTATCAGGAAGCTCTGGGAAAGTGGTAGTACAGAAGATGGAAGCTCTCCCAGCAAACTTGGGCTACCAGACTTCAGGAGCTGAAGTAGCTCAGCATTTTGCTTGTGGCCACTCCTTTTTACACTCAGATAAAACCCTCTCTATGCAGAGACCTTGTTCTTTACACTTAAGGTGAGTCGTCTTTGAGCGTGTCAGACCTGTGGGAAGATAGCGATCTGCCTGCCTGAAGCTCAGTTATTATTAATAAAGTATTTAAGATGGCAGTTTGCATTTCAGCAGCACCTTTAATTCATGGGTCTCCAAATGCTTTACAGACATTGATTAACATAGCCTCACAACAACCCTGGAGGTAGGTGGATATGATCATTGCCACTTCTATGGGGACAGTGAGGGCACCAAGGATAAGGGGCTTGGAGCAATTGTGCTGGGATTTGACCTAGCACTTGGCCATTTAAGTCCCATTAGGCCTTCAGCTTCAGATCATGCTTTTCTAATGCACAGGTTTGACTCAGTGTGGGGCTATACTGATTAACGAGCCTGTGACTGGCTGGCACAGACTATAAAGGCCGTTAATCTAAGGCAGCAGTTTATTAGCCAGGTAGATGGTTCCTTGGTGCTTCTTGCTGCTGGAATAATCTGAGGGTTTGAAGGCATATAAAAAATAGTTAGATATCAACCATTGAGCATGGCAGGCTGTAACTGGAGAAAGCCCTTAGACCCCAGGTGGGGAAGCTATGTGGGATGCTACTGTAAATGTATTGATCAGAAAGGACATAATAATTTACATATAAAGCCCACCCTTGCTCTTTCTCCAAAGGAAAAAAAAAAAGAACCTAGAAAGTCACTGCTGGTTGTCATGTGTCAGCTTCAAGCTCTGGGCCCTTGGCTTCATAGCACCTGCAAAAGGAAAAAAACATGGTGCATCAGCAGCCTGTTTGGGCTGGCAAAAGAAGTTAAGTAATGTGTTCCCTCAAACCGAGTTCCAGTGCTAGTTTAGCTTTAAAAAAACTTAAAATGATGTGAATTACTTGTGTGGGATGGATCTGAGAGTACTGATGGGAATGTGTTCCAATATCACCTGCAGAGCAGGAGTGCGGTAAGCTTGGACTAGAGGGTGAGACCTTTACTTCATGAAGGCTAGCTTATTTACGTCTTCATTTAATGACAAACCACTCTAGCTCTGATGGCTGGCCCTAGGTGATGGCACCTATATACGTGAGGTATACGTGATTCCTTGAGTTCAGGTAGCTTGGATAAACCTGAGATGGGCATCCAAACTTTTCACCAGGCTCACTGGAACCAGTTTGGATCTTTAGGAGTTTGATGGCAGCTGTTTTTTATTGTCTTTCTGAAGGAATAAGAGAGCAAAGAAATAACTCAAAGGCATGCTCTTATCCAGCAAGACAAATAATCCCCAGCTAACTCTCTAAAAAGCGAGGCTCAAAAGGGAAACCTTTTCTGACGGTGGGTAACTCATGCTGTTGTTCATGTTGATGTTCTTCATGGAGATCAGAGTGATGCTGTTATCCTTCTGGCTTGTGCCTGCCGAGCAGCTGTCAAGAAGAGAAGGCAGTATTAACTGCTCTGGCAAATGAGAGAAGGGAGTTTCTTTGCACACAACTAGAGGCAAACTGGCAAGGCTGTGGCTGGCTGACACATGGGACCAGGGCTGACTTACGCTGCCCTTTGCGTTGCTGTCCTGATTCAGGCACATCCTTAGTGCCAAAGTCCCCATCCCCTGTCTGAACACAGGTTCCGAGATCTCTGGGGAAACAAGCAGTGTATTCAGATTCAGGTGTGGTGCTGGTTTGCTTGACAGAAAGCACAGTTGTCACCTGTGTCGCTACTTGTAGGCAGAATCAAGGAGCAGTTTGGATCTGGTTCTCCATGACTGAATTACCTTCTAGCCCTGCAGCCATTGCCAAAACTGGAACAAAAGGAAACATTACCGTGTCCCTCTGTCCTATGCCCTTAAGTTTATTTGTCTTACAAAGGGAGCCACTGATATATGTATGTCCGATGCTGTTGCTCATGTATTGCCAGTGTCTCTCTTAAAGTGAGAGTTACAAGTGTTAGGAAGGTGGAATTCCCCTTTCTCCCTACCCTGAGGGCTGGGATATACATTTAGTGTCAGTGGAGACTGCATGACTTTGGGGATTAGGGTGCCTCGGAGGTACAGTCCTCTGCTCTGATATGTCCTGCCTTAGTGGCTGCAGATCACTTAGATCATGATCATTAAGGATATTTGTGAACCATTGCCATTGATGCAAATTCGGCACCTAAATACTCAGGGACTTTGCTCCCTGTGTCCCTTGCCTCTTTCCAAAGCAGGGTTTATTACTTGGGTAGGAAACTATCAGATGGAAAAGTAGGAGCAACATGTTTTGATCCCTTCCAGCTCTTGTTTCCTGCTGCTTTCCCATGTGCAGCCTCTCTTCTTGGGTAGCAGTGATGGACCATGGGGTTCAGATGGACCACCCTCCGCTTGGTGCTTCTCTTCCAAAGGTCTCTCTGGATTGGGGCCCCCTTATCCTGCTCTTGCTAGATAACAGTTATAGGTGCCTTGGAAGATATTTCTGGGGACCTGATCTCATCTCACTGAGGGTGCTTTGAGATCCAGAAACCCAGGTTTAGACCTCAAGTCTGTATCTAGGCAAAGACAGACAAGCATACTGCTTTTGGAAGGTGATGAGTCTTCACAGATATCAGTGCAGCTTTGAAATGAGGCCCCTAAATATTTGAACTTCTACCTTTGACTCCATCAGGCAGAGGATGAGGTGCTATCAATGCTCATTTTGGTTTTTTACCTGTCTCAAAGATGTCTTGAAATGCTTCCTTCCACCTGAAATAACTAAAGCAGCCTCTCTTCCCTGCTAAAATTAGTTCTGGAATAAAATAGGCACTTCCAATAGCATGTGAATAGTGTGAGCAGCCTTACCTCTCTGATACCATGGAGGTCCCTGGTTTCTGTTTGTCTGGAGGGAGAAAGGCAGTTGGTGATGTACAGGTGACAAAACATCACAGCCAAGCAATAAAATAAGTTGGCTATATTCAGAACTACGTTGTACAGGGTTATAAATTAAATCCAAATGAGATTAGAGACACCACGGGGGATACTTGAGAGTTGATTAGAGAAAATTCTTCAACTAATGTGGCATACAGGCAGGACCGAATGCTTTGCGGCCTGTTTAGTCACTAGCATCCTTTGGTCTTTTGGCAGTTACCGTCTTGCTGTAGAGCGGCCTTGCCCTCTAGTGGGCACTGCTTAGTGGAAAATGGGATTCCTAGGGAAGAGGCGTGTCAAACTCCATCACTTTTGCTGGAAGAGCTGCCCACCTCTGCACATTTAACTGCAGGAAACTTGAGACTGTTTCCTTGTGCAGATGGGTCTGGGCTTGGGCTCTAA
This sequence comes from Ciconia boyciana, assembly GCF_034638445.1. Taxonomy (NCBI): domain Eukaryota; kingdom Metazoa; phylum Chordata; class Aves; order Ciconiiformes; family Ciconiidae; genus Ciconia; species Ciconia boyciana. Next base: position 20,348,030 of record NC_132942.1, read on the forward strand.
AGAGATGGTCACACTACATTCCTAACTGCTGAATCTGTGTTCCAGTTTGGCTTCAAAACCTCCCCACCATGTAAGCTTTCTTTTTAAAAGCATCTTTTAGGAATTGCCAGATCCATGTAGAAACATGAGATTTTGATTAGGGAAAGACAGATCACCCCAGGCAAATACCTTCTGAGTCCTTTGAGTGGTTACACTTGAACCTCAGGCTGACCACGCTGACCAGAATGATCACAACCACTATCAGGATAACTATGAAGCTGATGACACCTGGGAATGGAGGAAAGAACAGTCTGTGACTGATATAACAATGTGCCTGTCCTTGGCTTCTGGGGTAGTGGAGGGACTTTGACTGTCACCAAAACTTGGGTAGGAAATCAGTATTTTCATTAAAATGGGCATGGTATGTAATAGGCAGAGAAGTAAGTGGTCACTAGAGTGAATGGCCTTATCCTCTTGTGTTTTAGCCTCAAAGGGCTTTTGATGAATACTTAATTGGTAAGGCAGTGCCAAGAGGGCAGAAGTCAGCTGATTATACTGGGGATTGATTGAAGTCAGTATGTCCCTAGTACAGTTGGTAAATCTTATCTTAAAGGTGTATAAAGTCAGATGAATACATAACATAATGGGGAGAGGCAAGCTAAAGACTGTGAATGATGAGACTGTGTAATATAGAGGTGTCTATATTATATATAAATAGAGCTGTCTATATTATATACCACTGGTATATGAGACTGTCTCATAAACCAGTGGCCAACTGCAGATTTGATTCGTACATCTGGCATCAATAAATCAAACTATTCTTTGCACGAGAATCTTGTCTTGTTAAGATTGCTTCAGGACTTCTTGTGGCTTCCCTTGGAGGATATAAGCAAACGATACTTATGAAGTTAACACTTGACTTTTAAAAATGCTTCTGAAATAACACTTTTTCCTATAGCGTGATAGAAATGAGCAAATTGGTTTTTTTGCTCATCTTCGTGGAGGAGGGGGACAGTGTAGCCCAAGGCAAAGTGGGTCTCTTAAATCTACCCTGTGCCTATCTTCAAATCTATTGCCAGGTTAAGGTATGGCATCTCTTGCTCCATCCTTCCACAGTCTGAAGGATGCGGAGGACTTGGCTGCTGCCTGCCAAGCAGGGTGCAGCTGTACAGGGGATGGCAGTAAGGCAGGGTGGGAATGCAGTCCCAACAGGTTTGCAGAGAAAAAACATTGTCTAAGCTTCCAGGCAGGTATTGTATTTATTCTAGACCCTGTCAGGGAAACGAGGGCATAGCATGGGATCATTTGTGCCCAGGTCTTGTCCTAACATGGAGCTGGGGCAAACACTGGTGCTGGGAGCAAGATCCCAAGCTCAGGTGTAGCCATGATGGACTTTCAAATTGTCTGTCCCTTGTATACTGGGCATGGCTGGAAGTATTTATTAGGTGCTTTATTGCCTGCTGGTGACAAGTCTTTTTCTCAAGGGCTTTCCCTTGCACTCTGAAAACTCCAGGATCAGGTATGCTGAAGAAGAAAACTGTGGAGCCATCTTCAGGGAAGCATCTTTGAAGCTGGGTGTCCAAAACAGTGTGGCCTGGCGAAACAGACCCCTCATCCTCTCCCCAGGTTGCACAAGACCTTACCAAAAGCTGCCACTGTCAGTGGTGATTTATCATCTGTTGGAGTGGGCACAGGCAAGTAGCCAGAGGACTTCGGCGTTGGGGTAACTGGCTTTGAGGTGCCTACAAGAGAAGAAAAAGGTAGCTTTATATAGAAGTTTTTCTTCCAAGGTTGGGAAGAGAATTCCTACCAATGCTAGAGGACCTAACTCACACTTGCACTTTATTGAAGAGAATAATGTTGGATCCTGGCCAGCCCCATCAATGTTAACAGCAAAGTGACCAAGACCTATGTGGGAACCATATTGCCTTGGTGTGGCCCGTTTTATCGACAATCTGAGAACACCCGCAGGGTGTTCTGCCGGGTCTCTAGTGATGAAGCTGAGCATGGCAGGTGAAGGACTGATCTGGCAGTGTGTTTGAGGGGGAGGCTTGTCCTGTCTCCATCCTTTTACAACCTTTTGCCGTAGTGGCACCTTTCCTGCTGTGACTCACAACCACTGTTCCCAGGCTCAACAGGTTGCCCCAAAGTGCTGCTTCTGTGGCGCTTTACAGGCTTTTCAAGGGCTAGATGGGATGGCCAGCATCCCTCAGGTTCTTGTTGTCCGTTCACCATGCTGCCTTGAAGATAGCAGTATGATGGCCTTGCTGTTGGCTGTGAAAAGGGCTATAAAATATCTAACGGTAATCATTTTTCTGTGAGAGAAAGGAGAAAGCACCTTGAGTTGCTGATGTTGTGGTACTCTCGCTTCTCTTGGGCTCTTGACCTGCATAGAGGAAAGGCAGAATGTAAGTCTTGTCCTTGAGTGTCATCTAATAATCAAAAGAATTAACGGACATGCTGGAGAGATTCACAGTAATGCTGGTGATATCTGGGAAAACATGGAATTCATACTTGGGCTAAAACCTTCCCACCAAACGTACTTTGTACTATTTTCCATGTCCAAATAGAAACTCAGGGAACCAAAATTCAAATACCCTTGTATAAGCTGTTCAGGTTCTGCAGTCCCAGATGCAGTTTTTGGGCAGATACAGCAATTGAATACTGGAAGAGTAAACTGGGAAGGTTATAGATTTGCTATTGCTCATAAATGTTGAGACTTAAAAAAAAAAAAAATCTGCTTAGGGGAAGAAATTCTGCAGATTATGGGTGTGGATTGACTCTTCGGCTTGTCCTTGTAATCAGTGGGTATGCTGTCGTGGGTTATCTAGAAGTAATTAAGCTAGTTTGAGTTGGGATAACTTGTACACCATATGTAGTCTAGCTGTGGCAGTGTAGAGGTTTGTTCAAGCAAGGCCTCCAGTTGTCAGTGGGATAAACTGGCTTATATGAAGCTGTTTGGTTTGTGACATCTGCTTCCAATGCCTGTGCAAGCAAGTTTAAAGGTAGCCTGTGTGTTTCACTTGTACAGAGAAAAAAAAAATCCTTTGCTGCCTCCTGGATGTGTGTTGAACAGCCAGATTATCTGCATTGACCTTAATGAACAGCTACAGGCCCTGTCAGGAGACTAAAAATGATACGTTAGAGCTGCAGAAGATCATCTCTAAGTCAAGTAGGATCTTCTTTCCTCCTTTCCCATCCCCACGTTCCCAATAGCAGCGCTGGCCAAAAGTATGTGCTGCCTGGAGAAGTGTGAAACAGCTCCTGGCGCTCTGCAGTGGAGCGCAGGGTGTGCAGCTGAAACTGGGGTTCCTGTCTTGCAGAAAACATCACTGTTTCGGAATGTAATTTGACAAAAATCAGAAGAAAAAGGGAAAACAGTATGAAAAGGGGAAAAGGTATGAAATAACAAATCTAACTGGTGCAGAAACCGCATGGAGCAGAACAGTCCTGAGAAGCAGGTACTACTGCTGTACAATTTTTTCACCAGTCATCAAACCCTTTGTTTCATTCTGAAATTGTTCTTCCAGCCACAGGTGGTGGGCAGAAGCTGTGGTTTGCTGAGCCTGGCATCGTCCCTGGGAAATGCTGGGTCTCACACACAGGAGACCTGGCTTTTGGAAGCATCAGCAACATTTCAATAGTCAAAGATTTATGGAGCTTTTCAGACATAAAGCAGGGTTATAATTAATAGCAGTCTGCTCTGATGCAAAGGGCTCTTGGCTTAGGTGGGCACAGGCATGCTGGTTGGACATCTGTGCAGGCAGAGCTGACCAGGGGTTTTTAACCTTGCTTGCATTAGAGAAGATCTGAGAGGTACTTGGAGAGGCAGGGCAGTTTCTGTCTTGACCATTGCAGATTTTTGAGACTGAATCTTTAATGGGGAATCAGCTCAGTTGTCAGATTTCAGTCTTCCCACTCACTTGGATTCTGCTCTTATTCTGAGAAAACCCTTACTGAATTATCTAATTTTTGCTTACAGGCTGGGTTAAGCAAGCTGTCAAAAGCAAAATGATTTTTTTTTTTTTTAAAGTATGTTGAAAGGGCTCCCTTTTCCTAAACATAGATCAGTCTTTCAGCTGTTCAAGTTCATCCCAGGCAGAGGATGTTAAGTGCATTTGGTCTTGTGTTTTATCACTGCTTGTGAGGATACCAGATATGATTTTGGGTGTTAATGATAGCTCAACCCCAAGATAAAAGACTAGTGCTTAGGTAACCTGCACTATGTGAACCAAGTAAGCTAATTGCCGTAAAGTTATCTAAACATTGTTACTCTATAAAAGGACAAAGTACCTTGTGGTGGTGAAGCTGCTGTGTGTCTGCTTCCGCTAGACTTTTCATCTGGATAAAGAAAACATAGAAAAGGAGAATTAACTCTTGAAGCTGCTACTAATTGTGCTACAGAGAACTGTTGGGTTTCCATGGGGTAAAAAACTTTTTTTCCATGAGACTTCCCCTCCAAACAAACATCAAGATGTCCAGCTAGCAAGCTGTGCAGTCAGTTTAGAGAGTGTACATGAAAGGTGAGCTTGGGAGAGGTCTGCTGGGGAGACTGGGGTGCCTGTAGCTCCTCCACAAAACATTAGCTGGTAAAGTGTGATCTGGCTTTTCTAATATGGGCTTGCTGTGCAGCTGCCCCATCTAGGTCATGGTTGTGTCCAGTCCTGTGCTTTTGGGGAGCTGGAATGAGCTGCAATTTTAGCAAAGACTCAGAGAGATTCAAAAGTTGCTGCTACTGAGTAAGTAGTATGGCGTGGACTAGCCCAGTCTTTCTGATGCCCCCAGTGTTGCTTGGATAAGGAGGGATGCATAAACAGGTCATCCCTGAGCAAAAATTTGAGTTTTCCATACTTACCTTGCACAGTGAATGCTAGGAGTGTTGTAGTGATGGAAGAGGATTTGGCTGTAGTAGTTTGACCCACCAAGGTGAGATTCAAGTCGGTTGGTGTTGATTTTACTGAAGGCTCTGTAGAGGAAGCATAGCGTTACTTCAAAGAGCTCTGCTCACCACAAGCTCTGCTCAGAAACAGCTTGGAGGAGGGCATGGCTATTGCAAAGAGTCCTCAGACTCCTTGGGAGTTGTGGATAATCTGCTAGGGAAAGCAGGGGCATGAGTAGACAAGGAAATAGTCTCAGAGTCAGGGGGCTCTTCTACTTTGGCATTAGCTTTTGCTTTTTTTTAGTGTACAGAGGTGGTGAGCTGGCAGAGCTCAGGAGACACATGGAGAAAATCTGTTTTTTGCCACTGCTTTCTTCCTGCTTTGAAAATGAAGGTATTTTTATCACTGGACACTTTAACTGGCTAGAGCTGCCTGGCACCCACGTGTTTGCTTGTTATCCGAAATGTTAACTCTTATGTTTCATTGCACTGAGAGTCTCTAGGCACAAATAATTCAGTTCTTGCAGTGGTCTGGAGGCTCTGTCATCTTCCTCAACCTGCTACTCAAAGCTGCATAGCAAGAACACGACCCAGAGCAAGATGTGGGCCAAAAAGCTTTCAATAAGCCTTCTGCAAGGAAGAGTGAATCACCAGCTTGGAATTTATAGGCAAGTTCCTTGTCTAGACTTCTCTTGGGTTTCCAATAAAAATGAGAAAAGAGTGAAAATGGTTTTAAGTTTTTGTTGGTTTTTTTTTTCCTTTCCCCTTTTATCCAAATGCTTCACCAAAATATATGAATTTAGGAATAAGTTTCTTCTTTCTGCAAGGCATGGAAGCAGAATCTGAGGTCTTTTTGAGATGTTTTTCCTTTATATTTTTGGGGTCCCTTTGGAGGGGTAGCTATGCTTAGAAAGATCCCCCCAACATATCAGGAAGAGATCTGTCTCCAAAGATCCAAGTGGGCTAACAGATGTGGATCTGGAGTTGGAGAGATCCATTCTTGTGTATTTGGTTTTGTGTATTTTCAGACTGAAACATGTAACTTTCTGCTAACACCTCCCTACTTCCACTTCCAGGGCTTCTGTGTGACCACATACACGTGGTGGTGTCCTGAAGCTCATTTCAGCAGAAGGGGAGAACAGAAAAAAGAGAATAAAGTGGAGGAACTCCTCAGAGGTTCATATTACTTTTAAATATTTTTCTATCCTTATGAGTGATTGCTGTTTCCATGAAGGTAGATAAGAAAGCAAAACCCCCAACATGAATAATTGAATTAGAGCTAAGGCAGTGTTCAGTCCCTGTGCTGACACAAACATTGTACAATTTAGAACAAGCCTCTTCATGCTTCTGCTTTTCCTCTTGGAGAAATGGGGAACATGTTGATCTGTTGTATGAGAGGTGCAGAGGGTGTGCAAAGCACTGGAAGTTTTTAGTTTTAAAAAAAAAAAAGTTGTCAGGCTTGTCAAGAGAGCTGTATTGAACAGTAAATGTAATGCAGGGAAGCTCTTACAACGATGACTTCATTGCTGTTACTTCTGTCACAACACCAGGAGCCAAGGCCAGACCTGGCGTGTGAGGCACTGTGCTTGCACGTACTGCACACACCTGGTGGTCCTTGCACAGAAGAGCCGCTAAGCAAAGCGGGTGATGCCAGGCAGGAGGATGCAGCAATGCAGACACCACCCAGCCTCGCTCCTTGCCTGGGCTCTGGGCAGTTGCATCCTTTGTGCACACAACGTACAGAGCCCAGGGTTTTCCCTGGATTGTGACCTGCCGACCCTGCTTCTTCCTGTTCAATTTAGTGATTTTTCTGTTCTTGCTCACACCTGTGCCTTGATCCCTGTGGGGTGAGCTGGCTGGATCAGAAGCCCTTATGCCACAAAATTTCTTTCTTCCCCACCACTGTTCTCATCTAACCTGCTGCTGCACAGCCCCATTTATTGCTGGATGGCCCAGCTGAAGGTCAGACCAGTTACAAGCCAGGATGCCCCTGAGCTGCACTCTTAGGTCTCCAGATGAGCGTTACCTGATGTATGGTTCTTTACTTCAGGGCTGCGCGTTGCTGATTGGGATTGACCTGTAACACAAGCAGAGAGACATGGAGGTAACATGTCCTGCGTGTGCTCCTTGTTGGTGGGATCCCCAATAGGGAGGATTGAAGGATGGGCCAGAAAGGGGCCATTATAGGCAATAAGAGCTGAAAGGGTGAAGGGGGCAAGAGATGCTAAGGAGGGAGTTTCTCACTGGTGTGAGAATCTGTGGAGGAGAGCATGCTAATGGAGAACTGCTAGGAAACAGCTGGGGGGGAACTGGGAGCAAAGATGAGGCAGGATCCCTCTGCTTTCAGTAGGCTTCCTAAAACACAGCATTGCTTTCTTCCAGACAAGGTTGGGGGCAGAGCCCAGAAAAAGGGGAGCCAGGCAAGGTCATCCTCTGGGGCGCAGTGCCCTCCATGGCCCCGCGGGTGAATGATAATAGATGGGGCAGACAGAGGTGGGCAACACAGGGTCCCGGGAAAAGGATGGGAAGTGAGTGGGAGTTCTGAATCTGGTTCCCATTTGTGGACTTGCTATTTGCATCCCCACATGGGCATGTGCATCCACATCCAAATAGATGTTTAAAGCAGATCATAACCAGGAGGTACCTGTTACAGCGTGGACAGAGGAGTCTGTGGAGGTTGTAGTACCTGAAATGAAAGAATAAGAGTATTAGTGGTGCTAATCTGTGACTGTCATTAATGCATTGGTGATCTTGCTGGTTGTGTGGTTTGGGTTTTCCTCATCTTCTGTATGAATGACTTTGAAATACATGATTTCCCCAAAAGCATTAGCAAAGAAGTAGTAGCAAAGACTGAGTGCAAAACTATCAGGTTCTGAGTAAATTAGTACTGGAGTTTATTCAACCAGGATAAATGCCTTCCCTAGATGGAGCTGAACCCTTCAGGGAGCTGTCTTCCTCTGTTACAGGGAAAATGCAAGGCCATATAAATGAGTGGGGTAATTCCCTCCCTATGAGCTGTTTGCCTCCAGCTCAGTCTTGGCAGAGAAAGGCTGTTTGACCTGTGTTCTGGAGCTGTTTAAAGAGTTAAGACACATATTTGAATGCTTTGTTCCCTTGAGACCTTAATGAGTGGATGGATGAGGTTTGTAAAGGCTTCCAGGAGCCAATGGGACTGTTTTCCATTCTGTCTCCTACCTCTGATTCTTCTGTCCCATGTATTTGTATCCTGGGAAGCTGGCTGAAGCCTTGTGGCCGCGTAAGTCCGGACACAGTGAGGGAGCTGCAGCTTGAGGACTGACTGACTCAGAGCTGCTTCCCTGGTAGTGGTGGGTAGTCCTGTAGGTCCATACGGGGCTTTGCTCTCCCAGGGTTGTAGGTGTTGCACTGAGTCCCTAGTTTCTCAACTGAAAGGTGTTTTTGTTAGGCATTTTTTTTGTTTTTGTTTTGGATTTATGACAAAGCATCGCTGCACCAATCCCCCATGTTGCCTACTCTCAGGATCCCTGGTGTTTTTCTTTAAGCTCCAGCTCCTGGAGTCCTATGATTAGATGAGATGCCAATTAAAAATGCTGCCATTTAAAATGGGAAAAAGAAATGTCCAGTTCCCACACTTGGGGACAAGAACTGGAAAATGTAAATGCACTTTAAATACTCAAATCAAACCCATCTGGCTTAACTTTGAAAAGGTGACTTTGAGCCTGTTGTTTTTAAAATCACAGAATCGTATAGGTTGGAAAAGACCTTTAAGATTATCGAGTCCAACCATAAACATAACACTACCAAGACCACCACTACCCCATGTCCCTAAGCACCTCATCCAAACGTCTTTTAAATACCTCCAGGGATGGCAACTCAACCACTTCCCTGGGCAGCCTGTTCCAATGCTTGACAACCCTTTCAGTGAAGTAAAATTTCCTAACATCCAGTCTAAACCTCCCCTGGCGCAACTTGAGGCCATTTCTGCTCGTCCTAGTGCTAGTTACTTGGGAGAAGAGATTGACACCCACCTCTCTACAACCTCCTTTCAGGTGGTTGTAGAGAGAGATAAGGTCTCCCCTGAGCCTCCTTTTCTCCAGGCTAAACAACCCCAGTTCCCTCAGCCGCTCCTCATAGGACTTGTGCTCTAGACCCTTCACCAGCTTTGTTGCCCTTCTCTGGACACGCTCCAGCACCTCAATGTCTCTCTTGTAGTGGGGGGCCCAAAACTGAACGCAGTATTCGAGGTGCAGCCTCACCAGTGCTGAGTGCAGGGACACGATCACTTCCCTAGTCCTGCTGGCCACACTATTCCTGATACAAGCCAGGATACCATTGGCTTTCTTGGCCACCTGGGCACACTGCTGGCTCATGTTCAGGCGGCTGTCAACCAACACGCCCAGGTCCTTCTCTGCTGGGCAGCTTTCCAGCCACTCTTCCCCAAGCCTGTAGCGTTGCATGGGGTTGCTGTGGCCCAAGGGCAGGACCTGGCACTTGGCCTTGTTGAACCTCATACAATTGGCCCCAGCCCATCGATCCAGCCTGTCCAGGTCCCTCTGCAGAGCCTTCCTACCCTCAAGCAGGTCAACACTCCCACACAACTTGGTGTCATCTGCAAACTTACTGAGGGTGCACTCGATCCCTTCATCCAGATCATTGATAAAGATATTAAACAGGACTGGCCCCAACACCGAGCCCTGGGGAACACCACTTGTGACCGGCCGCCAACTGGAGTAAACTCCATTCACCACCACTCTTTGGGCCCGGCCATCCAGCCAGTTCTTTACCCAGCGAAGAGTACACCCGCACAAGCCATGAGCAGCCAGTTTCTCCAGGAGAATGCTGTGGGAAGCTGTGTCAAAGGTTTCACTGAAGTCTAGGTAGACAACATCCACAGCCTTCCCCTCATCCATTAGGCGGGTCACCTTGTTGTAGAAGGAGATCAGGTTGGTCAAGCAGGACCTGCCTTTCCTAAACCCATGCTGGCTGGGCTTGATCCGAGCCAGCACGTTCTAATTGGTATTTTTATACCAATGCAAAATTTATAAAATGCATGTCCTAATTGGTATTTTTGAATGGTTATTGCTGGTGATCCTAGTGCTTGCTGTCTGTACTTAAGATTAATGAAAGAAACTACATTACCACTACAGAAACCAGCTGAATCTGATCCCACTGGTGATCCATCTTGCCAGAGTCCCACAAGAGCTAAAGGTTTTGGACAGAAAGGGACAGCAGTGAAGGTTAAATCCCTCCAGCTCTCTGTCTTCTTGTAATGTTGCGTAGCTCCATTGCAAGAGTGGTCTGTGATGAGGTGCAGTGCCTTTGCAGGATGCTGTGCCTCGTGGGGTGGCAGGAGGGGAGGTCCAGCAACGCAGCGCTAGTCAGAGCAGTGCTTGTGCACCCATTTACAGCCAGAATCTGTCCTCCCTGTACAAGAGATTAATCTCACCTGCTGCTTTACATCTTCATCTCACCTGCTGCTTTACATCTCTCATGAGCCAGCCTGCAAGAGAGCTCATCTCCAGGCTCCCTTTCTCATCAAAGAGAGGACCAGGCACTTCTAAAACCCTATTGCTCTGACTTATTTCAGATCTCTACCTTACCTTACCTACTTCAGTTTACCTTATTACTTTACCTTACCTATTTCAGTTTTCTACCTTAGTCTAGCTGTGGCTAGAGGAGCCACAGCCTGCAGCATCCCGTTTCTTATGAGGAGCCGTAGAGGTGATGTAGGTGATGAACTTCGTGGTAGGTACCTGTGCTGTAGGTGTCTGAAAGAGGTCAGGTGAGTGCCCTGATAGTGGTGTCTATCTGGAATGAGATCTTTAGCATCCAGTGTATGTGGGTTATCGGGGCTTGGCTCAGAGCTCACCCCTTGGGACCATCTGGGTGTAGCGAGCTCCTGATTGATCTCATTTTTCTTGCATAACTGTGTTGGAGCCATAATTGTTTTTTTGTCTGAGGCTTTATGACAATGATCCCAGCCAAACAGGAACCAAAACAGTGCGTAAACCACAGTGAATATATAATAAAGCATGGTCTCTTTCCAGATAGGATTTGACTGTGAAAATCAGACCTAACTTTTCAGATCTTTTCCATGCTTTTCTCTTCTAGCTTACTGGGCAGCAGGCTGGCAAAACTGTCTTGGTCAGTCCATGAAAGAGGAGACATGATCGGATCTTTAATTACTTAGTGAGGAAGGGACTAACCGGTTTTCTAAATCCATTGGGAACAGGACCAGAAAACAAGGACTTTTAACTGCAACAAGGAAAAGGGAGGCTGGGCAATAGGAAACCGCCTTAACATAAGGATAGTGAGTTGCTAGGAGTGATTGTGTAGGAGAATTATGGTATATCCTTCTCTGCAGGTTTTGAAGAGCAGGTTAAATGAGCATCAGTCTAATAACATAGGATTATGGACAGACGTAACATCATTTACTAAATCAACTAATATAATGGAAAAAAAGATCTTTTGGGCACACAGTTACCCTTCTTAAAGAGGTAGAGAGGCTTCTTTTGAGGAAGGGGGATGCACCCCTTTGCAGCCCTGTTGCCTGGGATGCTGTGGGGCACTGCCTGCTCCCCAGGGGCACAGCTGACTCCATGGAGAACGTGCGGGGACTTGGGCTGTTTGCATCGATCTCAAGAGTTTGCAAAGTTTTCTCTTTGTCACTGGGCTTCCTCTTCTTAAACAGCTTTACAACACAATTTCTGGACATTGGTTTGCAAATGCCTTAAGGTAGTCTGTATACATTCAGCACAAAAAATAATGTGCTGAGATCATCATGGGGGCCAATATCCTCTAGCAGCTGCCAAACTCAAACAGCTCCTTTCTCCAAAATTCCCTTGCAGAAGCCATTGTCTTGTTCCTCCATGGGGAGAAGTAGCTGCTTGTAACACATTTTCTTTTTTAAATTATCACAGGTGCTTTTTAGTGTACATGGCATGTGAAAGCATCAAGAATCGCTGAAGAAAGAGCTATTGTCTACACTTAGTCTTTGTCGAAGGAAAAGGGCAATAAAGGTGCTGAGCTGGCAGTTTATTCAACCATTTTTGGTGCAGATGAGGAGAAATCTGAGAGCTTGAACGGAGCCTCTAGGGCTGGGAGGAAGCTGAGAGCAAGGGAGATGACATTGCTGCCCTGTACTGCCATCCCTGATGGAAGCATCCTGTGGGCTAGCTCCAGCATCCCTGGCACTAGGGCAAGAGGATTGTACTCAACGCTTTCTTCCACCACAGCTCAGCCCCTCACTGAAGGTGACACCAGAGCACTAGCTCATAAGGAGTTCTCCGTTTGCAAAACTAAACTTTGGGGTTATTGTAAATAAGATGAATAAGCAGTTTTTTTTCAGTGCTCAGTCCCTGGAGTTCACCTGGCCAAGTAGATGCTTGCCCTGGTCTGCTGAGTTTGAGCTTTGCTGCAGAGAAGTGACTGGTCTTGCTGTGAAGAGGCCAAGGGATGGAGATCCACTTCTGGTACTTTGCTCAGGAGTAAATGTCCCTGGCTCTATAAACACAACTGCACATTATTTCAAAGTGGAGCATGTCTGGCTCTGACTTTTGGCCACTGCTGCTTGTTATGCCTTCCCTGCCAACTTAAATAATTAAAAGTCCTGTTATATTAGGTGTTTTCTTTCGGTGAAGGTGCTTAGCATCCTGGTTGAATTACAGCAGAGAGGGATGGACGTGCGCAAAGCAGGAAGAGACCCGAGTCACGTCGTGGGGCTCGGCAGCAGGATGGGTATGAACAAAAAAGTGCCACGTGTCATGGCTCCCTGCAGACGTCCCCGGGGGACTCTCGTGCAAATGGTGCTGGAAACCGTTTCCTCCCGGTGCCTCTGCCAGCACGGCCCTGCTCCCCTCCATGGAGGGCCCTGGCTATATAAACAGCTAACAATAATAATCAGGATGCAGCCAGTACAGCTGTAATTGCAATAAACATCAAAGCCATTCAAATGACTTGCCATTGAGCATAAACACTGCCAAGATATTTGTTCTGTGTTTGGGTGCAAGTGATTTATAGCCAGATTGTGCAGTTCTAGGTGGAGACGGGGAACTTGCTGAGGGATTTATGATGGGAAAAATGGCTTTCTGCTCTTGCTGTAATGGGAGACTCCCAATTACCCACCAGAGCCACAGGGCTGCAGAAGAGTGCATTGGAGCTGCAGGTGCATTTCAGCTCTGACTCAGCGCTAGCTGCTTTTTGATAATTTTTCCAGAGGATGAGCAGGGGAATTTTTGATTTCTGTTATTTGCAGTAGTTCTTTTGTGAGCTTAGATGTGAGTGTTAGACTGAGAGCAGAGGGTTTTTACATGGAGCCTTCTCTCATGGCAGCCGAGATGTTCCCAGAGCCAGCTGCTCACCCTGCTCACTCCTCAGTACAAAAAGAGAATGATGTAAAATAAAAAAGGGTGAATTTTAGGTATTTCTGCTTTAGTATTATGTTTCGCAATCATAGACATTTAAAGAGTGGTTTCTCCAGCTGCTGACCAAAGAGAGGCACTGACATTTACAAAACCCAGACTTTATATCAGAGCCTCCGTATAGCAGCAGAGACCTGGGCCAGCTGTTGGAAACACTTCAGCAGGGTTTAGATGAGGCTCAACAAGGGCTTGTGCTGTCCAGTCTGTATTCATAGAGGGATGGAGTCACAGGGGAGGATCTCTGGCCCCCATATGAAGGCACTGGGACTGGTCCTGTCCACTGAGAACTGGTGATGGAGAGGGACTGTCTATCCCCAATGACATGTAACCCTGGACTCACTGGACCCTTCTCCTTCCCTGGCAGTTTTGGGGGGAGATGTGGTGATGTCCCCAGGTAGCCCATTGCATGGCAGGGAGCTGCAGAGCCTGTGTGGCATTGTGCAGCCTTGCTGTACCAACCTTGGTGTCACCCTCTGCTTGCAGGTTGCATAAACAAATGCTTTCAGAAAAGAGACCTAGCCACCTAAAATTAGACTTCTCAATTCATATATTAGCACTTCCGTCAAACAACCCATGACAAAAATACACTGACTGCTTAATGCAAGTGCAGCTGTTTCCTGGGTGAAGCACAGCAGCTGCTGAAGCAGCAGAGAGCAATGACACTCAATTCTTAGGACTTTCACATGGAAAAAAATCCTGTATTAGGAAACCTGGAAAGCAGAGAGCTCTGCAAAAGCCTAGGTCACATTTTATTAAGCGCCTAAAAAAGGTGCCTCTGCCTTGAGGGTCACACAGCAGGACAGGTAAAGTGGAAATTGTGGAGGAGAGAGAGGAAAAGTGTCGTTATGCAGGCTGGATAACTGACAGCCTAAATCAGGTCCCAGATCCACAGAGGTATTTAAGCGTCTAATTCCCAAATGACATGGGGGGTTTGGCAGCTCACTGCTAAGTGGTTCTGAATTGTAATGACTCGGCCAAAGTGTTATGGAAAGTTTAGAGAGCCAGGAATTAAACCCGGATCTCATCAGCAATTAAAATTAATTTTAGGCTTCCTCTGCCCCTCCTCAAGGGCTGCACTCAGCTCTGGGCATCCTCTCTGAGCATCACACTCCATGCTCCTCTCTGGTGAGCTGTTCTGGAAGCAGATCTTAGCGGAAGTCAATTAAAAAACACTAGAATGTAGAAAATGAGCCGGGAGACAAACAATGTGGGGAAACCGCATGCACGGAGTGGGCTTTGCCACATCACCGTGTGTGCTGGAGTCTGTTTTTTTCCACAAAAAGTTGTTGCTCCTGGAAGAGGAAAGAAGCATGGCTTTTCTTCTGTCTGCACCACCACTGTTCCATAGTGTTTGGGGAGTATACACCTGCTCTATCAGGCTGCTGCACTGTCACCCTCCCAGCTGCTTACTGGTTCCAGTTTCCTCTGTGACCTGCTTGTTTTAGAGCTCTGTGTTTGCTCCTGGTCTCCATAGTGCTGGTGATGTGGGTCCTGCCCTTCTCCTGGCTATGCTGCTCCTAGGGTTTGACCCTGGGTCTCAAGTTTTGGAGGAGGAAGTCACTCCATGCCCAGTTCAAATGAAAGATGGGGGGACCACCTATCCAGGCTTGATGGGAGCTGGAGCCCAGTGCATACTTTTTGCCTACCTACATTTTTTAAAAAATAATATTATTCATCAGCAGATCTCAAAGCACTTTACAGAGGAGAGGGGCAGTGTTAGCTCTGCTTTGTTTTCTGTAGATGGGGAAACTGAGGTGCAGACTAATTGTCGCGAGTTGCATGCTAGTTCAGCAGTGCTGCTTTCACACCTTGATGAGGCTACCAGCCAAGGTCCTGCCATTGTACAGGCCACCTCGCAGGTGGTCCTCATCAGTTTGTATGATTTTGTTCTGAATGTTGTGCGCTCCAGCTGCTGTAGGAGATCAGCTGCTGTATTTGCTTGTACGCTACACCTCTGGACAGGCATCTGCAGAGCCCTGTGACAGCACCCGTGTTGCCATGCCCTACAGCAGCACAGCCAATGTGGTGGATCAGTGGTAGGTGCCTACCAGGCACGTCTTGCTTCCCCCAAGTTCATGGAGGTTCTTTTCTACCGTTTCCAAGTTTATTCACAAATTTATTATTCTTTCTAGTAATTCCAAGATTCCCCAGGTTTATTTGGGCATTGCTGGTTGCAGCCAGGCTGTATGGTGTTCATGAACCACCATGCAGGAATGTGATCTGTTGGGATCGGTTCAGCTCCCACCCAGTGACCCAGGAGACAAGGTGCGTAAGGGGCTGGTGGCAAAGGGATTTCTCATAATTCCTGTTCTTTCCACTTTCTTTTCTTAAGTGTCCTGGCTTGAACCCCAGGGGAGCGGCTGAAGGACATCCCTGCCTGGATGCAGTAATTTCAGCGCATTGGTGCTGGGGAGGCACTGTGCAGCTGCTGCCTGAAGTGTTGAGTCTTGCAGAAGCAGCAGCTAAAGAGCAGGTAAAGCATCTTGGCCTGACAAGCTTCATCTGAGTCCAGATTTTAGGTGAGTGACCCTGGTGATATCACCTAGGTTTTATTCCCAGATTTCAAAGCACTTTATGGAAGAGGTAGTTTTATTATCCCTATTTCATATCTGGGGAAAACAAGGCACAGGAGCATTATGTGGCTGTGATAAGTGGCAGACACAAAGCCCAGCGGTCCTGTGTCTCCATCCGGTGCATCGTCAGCTGTGACATGTTTCTCACTCATTTCTAATCACACTAATTTCAGTGTGATTCCAAGATTTTTAGCAACTCCAGAGTCACTTCTAGCTAGCATATGAGAGGAGTGTATTGAATCCTATGTCTGGAGCTGCTCACCCAGAGCTGTGCTGCCCTTGGGAGTGTGCAGAATCTGCAGTTGTGCCTGATGTGGTGGGAAAGGTGGGGGACACCCACCTTGGGTCCCCTCTTTTGCCCAGAACCAGGGGTGACTGTCCCTGCTGGCTGTCCCCAGTGCCAGAAGGGTTTGCCTGGCTTGCTCCAGAGGGTGGACAGACATACTCCACATCTCCATGGCCCCTCTTCCACATTTCTGCAACAAACAGCTCCGTGTGAGCTCTCTGCCTCCTCTTTATGTAGGGTGGCAAGCCCAAGCCACTATCTTTGCTTCTGTACTATATGATGCCCCTGTCCCATCACTGTGTCCTGGATCAGCAACCTTGATCTCAGGGAACGGGGTCCCAAACCAGAGGTTTCTCACCAGCCAGTGGTGAGAAGATTCTCCCTAACCTGTGAAATCCAGCTGCTAGTAAGGCAGTGCCATTTAACTGCATCCCTGGTGTTTCACCAGGTTTGTAGGAAGTTTCATGAGCTACTGGCATTAGGGGCAAAGTCTCCTTGAAACTTTTATATCTCCAAACATCCCCACAGCCAGAGATACTAGAGGGGACTTTGCTCCTTTCTGCTGTGCTGGGATCATTCAGCTGAAAGGTAGAAACAGCCCCCCCCCCGCAAAAAAAGACTACAAAAAAGACTGAATGGGAGGTTCCTCCTTGTTATGGTGGTTGGGTCATGCTGAGTGGGCTCCTCAGGGCAGCGGAATAATGAGACCTTCTAGCCGAGGCTTGGCAGTGGTGCCTTTTGCTGGTGCTACACAAGGTGCAGATCTCCCTTTTCCAGCCTTGGGTTTAAGCTCATGCCTTGGCTTTCCCAGCAGGAGCGTTCCTGGTGTTGGGTTACCAACACCGTCCCTTCCAAGGACACCTGTTGTTGACTCACCTATTGTAAATGGGACATAATTCCTGGAAACTGTCTCTGGCCACTTTGGTCAGATTTGCGGAGTCATCTGTGGGGTTTCATGTTACTAGAAGGGAGCAGTTTGTTTTGTGAACAAACATTTCTCCTAACCACCTCCTGCTTTCTCTTCCTTCTTCACCAGGTCAGGGTTGCACTGGCTGCTACTTTTTGGCCAAGGAATCAGTTTTAGGATGCACCAGATGCCCTGGTTTTAGGATACAAGGACAGTGTCTGGAAGGTCTCCTGGTAGCTCAGTCTCTGTCCTCTAGCTGCACCCCACGTTTTCAATTATATAAAAAATATATATCGACATATATGTTTTCAATATACTATGCTTCTTGTGGCATTATCCATCCACTGGCTGTGGCACAGGTAAGGAGAGCAGTGGATGGAGTAACAGTGGGAAAATCCTGCTGGATTCTCATCAGCTTCGAGGAGGAATTTTTCAGTGGAAATCTTTTGTCTGTAAAATGCCTGCCCATTGTAATGGAAACCATTCATAGGAAGAGGTTTGTTTGGACAAATTTTCTGTTAAGTGTTTCTGGGGGAGGAAAAACAGGTTGGAAGTGTTCCAAACCTGCCCACTTCAGCAATTTCAAAATAACAGTATTTGAATGAACCTTCATTTAGAAATAACTGTGAGAGTTTCAAAGTTTAATTTATTAATGAATTTGTTATTTTTTAATTTAATGAACTTGCACAAAGTAAAAAAAAAAACAAAAACGCCTGTGTGGAAACAGGCAGGTATTAGTTTCCAGCCAAAGCAAATTCTGTCTCTCCTGCAAGGTTACTTCCACCTCCTCAGGTGAAGGGAGAGCTCTGAGCTCTTCTCTCTGTCTTGTTCAAGAGCCTCTAATTCCCTTCTCCAGCTGCCTGTGTGTCGGGGAACCAGTGGCATCACTGACCCTGTCTCTGCCCCTTTTGCTAAGCCTGCTGCTTTGCCTTGAGCAGAAGCTTTCAACCCCCAGGTACTATACCACCTTAGTGACTTTGCTAAAAAATTAAAAATAAAATTAAAGCCATTTCAGAACTATTGGATCAATGCAAAAAAGTGAGACAGGATATATGACAGTGGGGAAGGCCAGTTTTTCTGATAGAAGCCAGAGAGTGCACATCGAGCATCAGCAATGCCATTATCATCATCTGTAGGCATTGGCCCCGCTGGGGTCCGGCACTAGCTGCTAGACATATATCTAGCGAGAACGGTCCCTGACCCATGATTTTAAGCAGACTGCAGGGGACAAAGTGATGCACTCAGGACAGAAGGACAGAGGGTGGCATCCCTTCCACCTGATGCTGCAGTAGCTGGGTCCACTCGGGAGGTGAATCTCGGGGGGCAGTGCAGCCAGCGGTCCCGCACCAGGCGGGGGCTGGATCTCGGCGTGATGCAGCTGAGCCAGAGAAGGTGTCTGGCAACCTCTATGGCATTCCTGTCCTGTGCAAACCATACCAAATACTTTTAAGGGAAAAACAGCATTCTGGCCAGGCATTAAGGAGCATAGCAGTATGGCCAAGGGGCCTCAAAGCCCCTTGTATGATACCGGGCACAATTTGCCCTTCTGCTGAAGCCAGCAGTATTGCCCTTTAATGAAAGGAGAAATTTTCCAATCCATGTGCTCTTACTTCTCAGAATTACACAGCTACTAACTGAATTTGTTTCTATATTCTCTGACTTTTAAAAATCCCATTATTACCAGCACAGTGGCTGTAACCCATAGGCAACTTCTATGGTTTAATGATAAAAACTTTGGATGGAGACATTATTTTTAGGTGGTTTTCTATTAGAAGCAGCGATGATGTTTCAGTCTATATTGCTTTGAATGCTTTTCAGCTCCTAGCTACTACAGCTGTCAGCAACACAAGATGTGCCTGATGATGCAGGAAAAAACAACCTGTCATCCTTCAGAGCAGGAAACCAATTCCTTCATCCCACACCGCGACTCACGTGGGAAAGAGAAGTTAAAGCAGAACTATCACAAAGGAGCAGAATTATTACAATAAGGATGAGGCATGCTCTGCATGAGACTTGCACATGGTCTTTGTATTTATATTGACGAGAGGAAAAATGAAAATCGGCCAAGGAAAAAATACCTTTGAGGAAAATAGTCCTGTACATTTAAATGTTCTACCTTTATGCTTATTTGACAAAAGTCACTTACTAGAAAACACCTCAGCATCGCAACCCTCAGCAGAAACACTCCTTTTGTTAACCAGGAAACAGGTTCTTTTATTCCAGTGCTGTCAAATAAACTCTGTAAACCTGGTACGGCCACATTTTTCCCAGCAACCGGACTCCTGCCACCCCTGAATTTAAAGGCTGAGCTTTCTGATGGCAGCTACTACATGTTCGAGCATCTGGCCGGTTCCCTTTGGTGCCCCCCATGAAGCCGGGCTCCCCAAATCCCCCCGCCCAACACCACTTCACCCTCCCTGGGGCGTGAGTGGAGCATCTCACCTTGGAACAGCATGCAGCCAAACAGCCAGAGGAGCGGATGGATGGACGGAGCCAGCATCTTTTCGGTGGCTTGTGGCTCTGCAGCCCCGCTAAGGCTCTGTCCATCCTGGGAGGGACAAGAGGGTGAGGAGCGATTTGCCTGCCTGGGCTGACTCTCACAGAGCTTCCTGTTGAAGAATAGAAGGAAACGGGCTGAATCCACAGGGGAACTGTGTTTTTTAGCCCAGTATGGTTGGAGAGGATGTGAGACATTGCTTACCGACGGCAAAGGAAACCTCACCATCAGTTTCAGCTGATGGGGGATTTGGCTCTCATAGTGGGGGAGAGCGGCGGCACGGTGGGCCTGCCCTGCTTTGGGCCTCGGTGGCTTCATTATGGTGCTTGGTTTTTCTGGGAGGTGCTTTCTTTGTTGGTGAGGATGTGCACCCCAGGTCCAATCTGCTCTGCATCAGCCGTGACAGCTGCAGGCTGCATTGGTCCTTCCTGGGCGAGGAGCTGCTGGGGGAGCCGGTGCTCCCCTCCCACCTGAGAGGGAATTTCTTAACATCTCCGGGAGGGATTTGGAAATATTTGCTCCTCGTGGGGCCGGGGTAACTCAGCAGCTGGTGCTGCCTCGTGCCCTGTGCTTCCCTGTGCATCTCCAGTGAGTCTGAGCACCAGGATGTGCTGGTTTTGGGATGCTGGCTTTGGAATGCTGTTTTTCGGGGAGCAGCAGTGTTCTTCCCCACAGGACATACAGCACACGGCAGGCTTTGACTTGCCCTAACCCCAGTTCCTTGACAAGGGGAGGAACTGGAAAATTGGGCTAGTTCTGCCCCGCATCCAGCCCAAGGGGTTTGGGGCATTTGGTTTCTTGGCCCCAGCCGTGTGGTGCACTTGTCTATGCACGACCTGTCTGTCCGCCTGTCCCCTGCTGGCATAGTTTGAACTTCAGAGGTAACACGTTGCTCCGTGTTGGATGTGAACGGGTGTTTGGGGGGGAGGAGAAGGGTCTTAGTGTCCCCACGTGGGAAAGGCTCCCACGTCTGCCCGTCTTGGAGGGTCCATGCAGGCGTTCAGGATGTAAATCCACAGGATTGTGTCTCCTGGCTCGAGGGGCTGGTCCAGCCCCCTCCCGCAGCCCCCTGGAAAGCTGCAGAACCTCGGCCAAGGGCAACGGAGCTGCTCCTTCACTGCATGGAGCACATCAAGCGGGTGTCTTATGCTGCTGGCGAGGTCCTTGCTTTCCACGACCAGGAGATGGCGGCAGGAATGGAGGGAGAGATCTCCCGTGCGCTGCGCAGCTCCTTGCATTTCAGTGGGTCTCTTCAAACATCTCCAAAACCCCAAGCAAACCGTCAGGCCAAAAGCAGCCAGCATCCCACAGCAGCCTTTGCTTTTACAAAACCTCTGTTAGCAGCCTCCCCCATCATTTTCTCTCTCTCTTGCACAGATGTGATGCTCAGAGATTACGCTGTAGATTAAGGTTTTACTGAATCCTGAAATGAGTGCAAATTCCCAGAAGCTCTAATGTGTGGCCAAATCTCTTCTGGATGCTTGGCTGGATGAGGGAAGAGGCATTTCCCACCCCATCCTCCCCATGTGCAGGAAAGACAGCTCAAATATTCACCCCAGCTTGTCTGCTGAGAGCCTCCAGGTAAGAGCAGTGTTTTGGGACAGAAAGATGGGGAGACATGTTTTGTAATGGCTAAAACTCCAGAGAATCCATCTTTTCTGCTCTGAGATGTGCTCAGGGTCACTCCAGGTGGCAGAGGGTCTGACTGCACGGCATCCCTGGACCAGGGGTATGGTACCTGCCTGCGTGCAGGTGTAAATGCTGCTGGACTTGAGGGCATCCCTGCAGCCTTGCTCGCACGAGCCATATGAGGGGAGAGACGTGTGAGTACTGACCTGGCACTGGCTCCTGCCTGTGACCCTGAGCGGGTCCCAGGGTCCAGAGCTTCCCTATGGACTCACACCGCTGCCGGCCATAGCAGTGCTAATGGTCCTTCTGCAGCAGTGGGACCCCCCGGAAGAGAAAATCAACCCTGGGGCTGCATCATCTCTCAGGGCGAGGGTTCTTCCAGCCCGGAGCATTGTGTGGGTACACTTCGCTGGGCTGCGCAAAGAGCTCACATGCAGAAGGGTGATTTTTTACACTGATTTCTTAACCACGTTAAATTTAAACGCCAAGCCGGTGGAAGGAGGGAGGTTTCCTGCAGTTTCGTGGCTGGGGGTTGCATGTGTGCAGCCGAAGGCGCGGTAGGTGCTTTCTCCCCAAACAAAAGGGCACTTGTCTTGCAGCGGGCGAGAGGAGTTTTTTTCTGGCGAGGGTGTGTGACAGCGAGGGAGGGGGCGGCTGCGCTGATGTGGCACTGGGCTGGGTAAGGGAGCACCTCTCCTGCCCACGGGATGAGCAAGCGCTTCCTCCTCTGCCCCGGGGAGTCCCGGGGGGGGGTGTGGGGCCGAGGCATGACGTGGCAGCCTCCGAGGTGAGTCTGGCTGCACCTACACCGGAGAACCATCCTGGAGGTTTTTCTGCTGGTCCTGCCATCAGCTTCCCAGCCTTGCCACTGGAGACGATGATTCCCATGCAGCAGGGACGCCGAGGTACCCCTGTGGGACTCGGGAGGGCTCTCCCTCCCTCCTCTCCCCTCCGCTGCCCCCTGCTCCCACCCGTGCTGGCTCCCATGGGATTTTGCAGCTGTGGTGAGGGATGCCTCTCTGTGTGTTTTGATGGGGTTGGGGTCTCCCAGGGAGGTCCCCGTGGGGTTTGGTCTTGGATTAGCACTGTGGGGCTGGGGGCAAAGAGAGGAGGGTGGAGGGCTCCCCACCAAGGAAGCCCCAGCAAGGTGTAGTGGGGAAGGAAGAGCCCCATGCCAAAGGTGTCCAGGACAAGGGGACACAGGGCATCGCCTCCCCACCTGAACGTGTCTGGGGCACCATCCTGCAATGCCAGATATAACCACCAAAATTTATCCTGTCCTGCGAGCCCGTGGGAGGGAGCACTTACGGGACCTTCCCACTCCCCAGCAGCTGCAAGCGCAGGCAGGAGATGCCGACTCGAGGGCAGAAGATAAGGACATAGGATGGCCTCTGCTCTGTGGTCACCCCTTTCCACCCCATCTTTCTCTGTCCCAGGTCAGCCTACTCATCCATGAACACCTCCGCACCCAGCAACCAACTGAGACAGCCCACGCCCCAGGACGTGGCCGCCTTCACTCCCATCTCCGTTGTCAGGAGCATGACGAAGAAATCTGATGCCCTGCCCATGATCTCAGTGATCGTGGTCATTTTTGTCCTCTTGGCTGTCTTCATCATCATCGTGGTGCACTATGGCCCTCAACTCCGCACCATCCAGATCACTCTCTACCATGAGCCCATGCCACAGGACCTGGACAATGGTGTGCACCTCACGGACTGGAAGAAGCTGGGGTCCCAGAAGAAGCTGCCTGCCCAGCCCTGCCAGCAGGAGCCGGCTGGCACGGATGCAGCCAGTGTGAGCTGCCAGTGCTCCTGCAAGCATCACCTTCCCTGCGGGAGTGCTGAGCCCAATGTCATTGAGATCACGTATCTGTGACAAGGCTGTGGGCCACCTGGCAGGACTCAAGGGACCATGTCCCACTGGAAAAATAGTGACTGGGATGTTAGCTTAGCCCGAGACTCACCAATTCCCGCATGCGGAGGTTGTAGCTCCCCAGAATTGTGTCTCTTCCCAGGTAGGCTCAGCCAGGAGGTTGAGTGTCACTGCAGTGACCCATCATCAGCCCCCAGAAGTCCAGCCTGGGGGGTGCCACTGTCCCCAGGCAAGAGCTGGGTCCCCAGCTGAGGCTCTGGGGCTGGGTTAGCTTACCTGGGACAGCGTTAGCATCTCTTCTGTTTTTTCTCACCCTTGTTTTACCTGTCCCACCCTGTCTGGGAGTGGCCAGGAGAGCTGTCTTGGTCCTTGCCCCAGCTGGGGAGCTCTGGGTATATGCTCAGCCCCTTGGCAGGAGCTGGAAGTTACATCATCTGGAATTGCTTTCCAGATTAAAGATATTTCCACATGCACAGTGTCCTCATTATGCCATTTATATGGCACAGAAAAGCCTCCAGCCCCTCTTTTCCTCCATGCCACAGCCCCTTTTCCTCCATTGGAGGGCTGAAACACTGTCCTCCCTCCTGCCAGCCCTGGCAGTGGGCTCATCCCATCGTGGCAAACAGCCAGAGGAGAGGAGGCAGCACCTGAACCCATGTTGGTGTTTCAGCAGTGGAGCCAGCAGCAGAGGAAAATGTGTCCAGTCCCCCAGTGGAGGTAGGTGAGAGAAGAGAGGTGACATGGCAGAGGCAGGAGAGGTGATAACGGCACATCAGCCACCCCTTGCAGTTGGCTGAACATCTCAAGGTGTTGGCACCGGTCGAGAAACATGTGCATCTATGGGCAGAGCCTGCAGCATCTCTGTGCACAATAGCAGGGATGGGGAGACCTGAGGTCATCTTCATGGTGATCATCTTCATTGTCCCCATCGCTGTCTGCTGTCCCTGTGCCAAGGGAAGGTCTGCTCAGGGACCTGGGAATTTGGGTGGTTTCAGCGTTGGAAGAAGCAGGGCACGTCCCAGCTGAAGAGGGAGCAATGGTGGGGTCGGTGTAGCCAACCATGGTGGGATGGATGTTGATGTGGCTCGGTCACCTGGGGCAGAAGCTCATTGAGGTGGCACAGAGGGAGCAGATGGAGAGGTGAAACATCCTGGGCCCCTTAAGGCTCCTGGTGGTAGTAGACCGTGGTGACCTGTTCAGCCCCAGGAGTCTTTCTGCTGCTGAAGGCACTGGGCATCTCTTTGGACAAGAAATTGGTCTTGGTTTCTCCTCACTCAGAGGAAGCTGGACATCAAAGCCTGTCTTCAGTGCGTGGGCTCAGAGGACAGTCCCTGGGGAAGGATCGCAGCCTCTGGGATCACCCTCAAGGATTAATTCTGCTGAATAGTCCCAGAAGTCAAAATACGGTTCCTGCCTCTCCCCTCCCCAGAACAGAAAAGCCAGATCCATGTCCATCCTAAGCCGCATCCCCAGCACAGATCCCTCTGTGCACTGTTGGACAAGAAATGGGGTCTTTTACCTATTCCTCTGGGCACTGGAGGTATTTCTGGCATGGCAGATGCTCCAGCGTCCTTCCTCTCACTTACTTTAAAGCTAAGTAGCAGTTGGACTTGCTGGAAAATTTTGGTCTTTACAATAAATGTAATTTATATTACTTTTTTTGGGAGGTTGTTTTCTGTTTTGATATTTTTCCCCTTTTGTTTTCCAGAGGTGATAGTGCATTATCAGCTTTCCCGTGCCTGTGTTAGAGGAGATAAGGTCTATCATTTCAATTGAAAATCACTGAGAGTCCCACCTCCCTTTGCATGTCAACACATGGCTTATTTTTTAATTTGTACATCCCTAATTAGCAGCACCACCTGAAGAGCTAACCACCTTCCAGGGACATCTCTTTAAATGATGGCTGTAGGTTGTGATAATCCAGGTGGTCACCCATGGTGAGGGCTCAGTCCAAGAGCTTAAGAAAATGCCTTACAACCGTCACAAGATCTGCGTCGTGGTACCCAGACTGGCTACACTGTGCCTGGAGGACAGCGGCCGTGCACTGAGATGGTGTCACCTGGCCAGGGTGAATCGGCAGAGCCGTCACCTAGCTTTCGTGGTTGTGTCGTTTCAGATCAGGCAGCAGCTTGGTTCAAGACAAAGTCTTTAATCGGAGAAACAGGAGCTTTTGTGGCAGCTCCCACTGAAGGACACCTGCAGCAGGGAAACATCATGTTTGCAAAGAAAAGATTAAAAACATCTAAATATTAATAAAGAGAGATAAAGTGGGTAGTTATTACTAGAACTCATTGATTTGCAGCTGCTGGGGACTCGTAAAGGTCTGATTTATGTTATGGCATGCTGTGGCCTAGATCTATCACTTACACTGTGGAGGAGCTGGGGAAACCCCACTGCTGCAAAATGCTTGCCATTGTTCAGGTATTTCAGGTTGTCAAACTAAAAGCAAATAAAACTGGCAGTGAATGGTGGTGTTGATGGGGTTCCAGTTTCCCCCATATTTGTCCTGTGCTCTGATCCTTCCAGCCCAGTCCAGGAGCTGTCAGCGGCCCCTTCTTCTATATGACCTTTTCTGGAAAGATCTAGTATTGAAGTTCTGGCCTTCAGGATTTTTCCCATGTATTTCATTTGCAAACAGATATTTAGATGTAATCTTTTGAAATACAGGAAAAAACTGACTGTAAGACTCATAATAGCAAACTAGATCATATAAGCAAGTGACAATCTTTTGCCAGCTTTCTCCTCCAGAAGGACACCAATATCTCAACTCTGCTTCTCATTGCTTTCTCCTACACAATAAAATGTCATTTTTACAGATTCTCCGCTTTTATATTTGGCCAGCTCTACTACTATCCGCTTATAGGATTGCTCTTTGTAGTGCAAGACTTTATAAAATACATTAGGGTTTTTGAGTGGCAGAGGCTGTGCATGCAAATTATCATAACATGATTACTCTCTATTCAAACACTGAGCTTGTTCTAATTTATTTCACTTATAACTTTCTTCTCCTGCTTAACAATAATCTTTTTATGAATGCAGAGCAACAATAACTCTCCTTATCATACTCTCTACACAGGGGAGCTCCTGGAGCACAGCAAGCAGGAGCTAGCATAGACTTTGCAGTTAGTTGCTTTTCTTGAAGCCAGATTGCTGCCTTAGGAAGCTTTTAAAAGCTGCCACATCACCTGTTAACTCTGTCCTGATTAGGGATCCCCTGCACCTCCTTTTATTTCCCTCCTAATTAGGGTGTTACCTGCTGCAGGGGGGAGCACCTATATAACCCCTGCACAGGCACATAGCTCCTAGGAGTATTTAGTAGGGGTTTTACAGCTGGGCTTTTAGGAAAGTCTGCTCATGATGCTGCAGGGTTGCCTAAAATTGTGCAAAATTGAGGGAGGCATCTCCCTCAGCAGAGGCTGATTATGGAAGGGAGGTGCAGCATCACCCAGTGCCTCCCTGCAGGGCTGGGAGCCAGCTGAGCCCGACCAGGACCTCTGCCTTGGGGTGAGGGTGGTCAGAGACCCTCTCGTTGGAGGTTTGGTGGCTTTCTGCACCTCGCTGCCCATCGGCCTGGGTGCTGGGGAGAGCCTGGGGACTGCGGCAATGCTGAGAGTGGAGCAGCAGTGGGCTCTTGTGGTGGAGGCAGCCAACTGCACGCTGCGCAGGCAGGGGTGCGGGCAGCAAGCTGGGGTGGTGACTTCTCCTGCCTCTCTCCAGCACCGGTGAGAGGGCAGCTGGGGTAAGCTTGTGTTTGGAGCGATGTGCCTGGTTTTGGGCTCCCCGGTGCAAGGAAGGCATTGCTGGAGGAGGTTGCAAGGAGATACAGAGAAATCTTCACTATGATGAAGGATGAGGTCCTGGGCAATCCAGCCCAAAAGGGACCCGATTGAGGTGGGAGGCTGGACCAGGTGGCATATGGAGGCCACTTTCAGCCAGTGTCACCTTCTGATTTTACAGAGAAGATGATGAGCACAGAGAGCGCCAGGGCCCCCTGGGAGAAGGTCCATCCACCGCTTGCAGATTTGTGTACTTGCTGTTTGGTGTGAGAGGGTGAATCACTTACTTGCTCCTGAGAAAGGTCCCCCAAGAGCCTCCCCAATCCCTGCAGGCAGCTGAGCATGGGACAGGTCCTGGGCCACCTTGTGCATCTGCACCCAGCTCCTAAAACATCTAATGCACAGAGATGAATTAAGAAAACATATTTTTTTTCTACTGAAAAGGGAGTGACACTTCTAGAGAGGCAAAGCCTGTCTTTGAAGGGCTGAAAATTGGGACAATTGAGGGGAAAAAAAAGCAGGATCCCTGGTGTAAGGGCACCAGCTGGTGAGAAGCAGCCATGCTTTTACTTGCTCCATCTAGATTTGCAGCTGCCCTCCTGCTGAGGATGGTGCTCTGAGGTACGGAGCTGAGCCTGGAAGAGAGTGTCCTATGTCGGGGTGCATCTTGTTGCCTATGGCCTCTGTGTCTTGACCTTCAGACACCATTTCCTACCCCATGGAGCAGCTGTAGAGCAGGGATAAGACCAAGTCCTGCTTTCCTGAATGGTCCGCAGGATATGGTAAGACCTGAGCACCCTAATGAGTCCAATCTTGGTATGTCTTTAGTTGTGCTCATTTTGAACTTATCTCCTTTTGATGTTGTTTTTCATTATTAGATTTGAAAAAAATTTCTCTTCCCTTCTTGTTTTTTTTGTTGCCCTATGTACCCTGCTGGTGATGTGCAGCACAGCTTGTGGTTCCCAGCTAACACCAAGCCAACCCAAAATGACAAACAGAATTTGAAGACCTCCAGCTGTGCAGTGGAGCTTGAAATAATGTGGTCAGGCTGCTCTCTGCCATGTGATGGACAGCAAGTGTGTGGCACCTCAAGTACAGCTCTGCACCCCTGGGAGTGTCCCCTGTGTCCATGTCTTGCTTTGGAGCCTGGAGAGCAGCTGAGCTTCAGAGGAGCCAGATTTTCACACCAGTAAATAACATTTACATCTGCTTTGGGCACTAATAGTGTCACTACTGAAGAATACTACTGCAATAACTGAATATAACTGATGCTCTTTCTGAGCTTTAAATGAAAGGGCTTAGGTGCAGCCAACCTCCTATGGGGGAAATTTTATGTTCATAGACACAACATTGTCTATGGAGGTCTTGAAGCACCTGCACGTTGGAAACATCCCTGTGTGTGAACAGGAAATGGGAGGAGACATTTTTGTTTTTAGCACCAGATCTTATTTTACTGTTTGTGCTTCTGATAAGTCTCAGCTCAACCCCATTTTTCTTTTCTGTTTTCTTTGTTAGCATTACTTTGCCCATCTTCCACCAATATGCAGCCAGTGTGGTTTGCAGCTCAGCAATGCTTTTGCAGTGTCCTGCAGCCATCCTCCCTGCAAACTGCTAATGTTCTGATGGCTCTGGGTCACAGGTCTAGTCTATAGGGATTTATTCCTGAAGCACTGTAATAATTAATGTGTTCACTCCTTTTCTCCTGGGCACTCCAGATCTGTCACCAGTGCCGGTATCTGTACAGCCGAACCACGGACAGCACAGCTGGTGGGGGGGAACAGTGCTCAGGAGGGGGGTCACAGCCCTCATCTCAGTGAGATGTGGGCTCATCAGTGAGGGTGTGACCCCCCTCATCCCTGCAAACTGGTGCTCAAAATCCCATCTGCCTCCCTGCCTTTGGGGAGAAAAAGGAGTGGTTTGGGGCTGCAGTAGCCTAAAGGGGCATCCTCCCTCCAGCTGGTGTGACAGGCGCTGCACCAAGAGTGGTCCAGCACATGTAGGTGCTGGTGTCGGGGGGGGGGGGGGGGAAGGGAATACATCTCCTGGCACATCAGTGGTGGGTTAGATGTGGGGCACTTGGTTCTGCAGATGGCTTGGGAAGTGATGGGGAGAAGGATACATCTTGCAGGGCTCTTTGGGGAACCCCCACAGTTCTCAGGCATAATATTTATTTTCTTTCCTTAGTGATATTTCAGTGCAGTTCTTCTGTTCCTCTCCATCCCTGAAAAGGAAAGGCATAAAAAAGGGAGGTGGAATGATGAGACTCCCCCCAGAAGGAAGTAGTCTTCCCACTCCCCCCACCCAAAAGCAGGGCATGGGCTGGGAGACATCCGTTTCTCCATCCGCAGGTCAATAGGCAGCTGCTGAGCCGGAGAGCATCCCTCTGGGAGAGCCTGTGGGCTGGCTTTGCTCAGCTGAGGAGGAAGCGAGAGCACAAAGCAGGGAAATGACTTGGCAAAGGTCACCTGGAGCTGGGGCTGAGCCCAGGAATAGTACTGGGTCTCCTGCCACCCCCTGCCATGGCCAAGTTGCACTGGCCCTTCCTCCCAGTGTGCTGAGCTGTACTGATCCCTGCTCAGGCAAAACAGCTGGTTGGCACTGGGGTGGTTTTGCTTTTGCTGTTCATTGTGGCATTAAAATTTACCATAATAGAAAACAAGGGATGAGAACCAGGAACTGGGAGGGGAGGCAGGCAATAGGGAGCCTCAACTGGGAAAATCAGAGCTGTGAGGAGAGGGATGGGAATAGGATGGAGGTATGGGGGTGCCCAGCAAGGCTGGAAAGGCAGGAGGAGAGGGGCAAGGCAGGCACAGGACACCAATGGCAGCCACAGGGCTGCTGGAGGCTGCCTCGTAGACATAGGGGCCAAGATGAAGATGAAGTGGCTGGTGGGACTCAAACCACACCATGAGGATGCTCTACTCTCTGTAATGGCCAAGGAAACTTCTGCAGTGACCTTCCCTGTCCTGAATGCCTTTACTCACCTTGAGACCCAAAGTACAGCCCAGCTTGGGGTAACTGGGCTCTGCAGGCAGCCAGCTGCCTGCTCAGGAGGAATACATGAAACAACTTTAGGCTGTGCTACCTATGCATGAACATTTGTGTGCACAGCTGGCCAGCGAGCGGGTGGTTTGGCTGTGCAGCCTCACATGGGCTGCTTGAAGGTCGGGGCTTGGGGTAAGATGCTGAAATAAGGCAAAGAAGGGATTTGGTGGTGCAAAATCAGTGCTAGGTGAGGAGTGACGCTGGGGAAATCAAAGCAAGAGCTGAGCTGGGAAGAGTATGTGCCAAGATGGGGGGGAGCTGGCCAGGACAGGCAGACGTAAGGGGTGGGGAGAGGCCTGACAGGACATGGCTTGCATCTGCCAGAGCCTCCTTTCTTCCCTTGTGCCCACCTACCTGTGCTTGATGTGGCAACTCTCCCAGTGATTCATTAGCTCATTTTGGTGTGTCCAGATGAAAATGAAGCAGTGACATAATCAAAAGCCATACATTGGAAAAGGTGACGTGGGCGCATCGCCCTTAAAACCAGCAGCAAAAGGCAGAGCAAGGAGCAGGGATTACACGCTGGATTTAGACACAATGAAAATAAATCAGAGTAAGTCAGAAATCTAACAGCGTGGGGAACAAGCCTTTGGGGTAATGCAAGAGCAGAAGTCCATCATCATCACTGGTCCTTGCAGACATCTTCCTGAAGCATGTGTGAGGCTTTGCAGATGGGTTAGGAGCTGTCTGCAGGAATCACACCTTCTGTAAAATGCATTGTACAGGTGACAGTAGGCAGTGGTCATGGTCCCTGCAGGCTGGAAACTGAGGGCACTTCCACACCCCTCTCCCAGCTGGGAAGTGTGCTGCCCCCCAAGCCCCCACCCCGCCGAGGCATTGTACCAGCCCGGTCCTCCCTTTTCCTGTAGGTGGGGTTTCCATAGGAAACACAGCTGGTCCACCTCCCAGCCCTGGCCTGGCCAGTCGGATGCTGCTCCCTGGCTGAAGCTGCGGCAGTGGTGGTCCCCTCTGCTCTGGGCTGAGCATTTCAGCCTGGGAAGCAGCTGGCTCTCCCAGCTGTCCCTGGCGATGGCGGGGCGGGGGACAACCACCGGACTTGCTCGCTATTTCTCCTCCTTTCCAACTGGTGGCTGGCGCCTATGGGACTTGGAGATGGGAGAGGATGCCAAGGACTTGCGATCGCCATAAGGACCATTTGGGTATGTGGCGGCAGGCGGGCAAGCCCACAGCAGCGTGCTGGGGCAGCAGGGCAGTGGGCTTTGCCAGCAGCATGCTGCTGCTGAGCCGCTCCGCTCTCCATCTCCCAGCCTTGTGGTGGTACCTCTTCCTCTCCACCGATGCCCAGGAGGTAGCCACGTTCACGGTGCAGTACCGGGTGTTTGAGGAAGTGCCGCTGGGAACGGTGATAGGGACGCTGGCTGAGCACTTTGAGGGGGGTGAGAGTGGCAAAACAGCAGATACCTTCCAGCTGATGGAGACCCCTGGGAGGTTCCCGCTGCATGTGGGGAGCGGGGACGGGGTGCTCAGCACAGCTGGGCGGGTGGACAGGGAGCAGCTGTGCCGGCACAGCGATCCCTGCTGGGTCTCGTTCAACGTGCTGGCCGCACAAAATCTGGCTCTGATTCACGTGGAGGTTCAAGTGCTGGATGTCAATGACAACGCGCCGCGGTTCCCCACACCTGAGCTGGAGCTGGAGATGTCTGAGAGTGCATCCCTGCGGACACGGATCCCACTGGACCGAGCCCTGGATGCCGATGCTGGCCTCAACGCCCGCTGCTCCTATGCCCTCTCCCCCAGCGAGCACTTTGCTCTGGAGGTCATCTCTGGCTCCGATGGGACGAGGCAGGCAGAGCTTGTCATGGTTAAAGAAGTGGACCGGGAGCTGCACTCCTCTTTTGACCTTGTGCTGATGGCCACTGATCATGGGGAGCCACCAAAATCAGGTACCGCTTTGATTAAAGTAATTGTCCTTGACTCCAATGATAACAGCCCGGTCTTTGCAGAGAGTTCTTTGACCGTAGAGGTTCGGGAGGATGCTCTGCCCGGGACCCTCCTTGTGACGGTCACAGCCACCGATCCTGACCAGGGCCCCAATGGGGAGATTGAGTACAGCCTGAGCAAGCACGCGCCCCCGGAGGTGCTGAGCACTTTCGACATTGATGCCTGCACAGGCAGTGTCATCCTGAAGCACCCGCTGGACTACGAGGAAACCCACACCTACGAGCTGGACGTGCAAGCCCGGGACCTGGGTGCCAACCCCATCCCAGCACACTGCAAGATCCTGGTCAAAGTCCTGGATGTCAACGACAATGCTCCTGATGTCCATGTCACCTGGGCCACGCAAGTGCCCGTGCTCTCTGAAGCCCTCCCCAAAGACAGCTTCGTGGCTCTAGTGACGGCCAGTGACCCTGATTCGGGAAGCAACGGGCAAGTGCATTGCTCCCTCAGTCAAGGGTATGAGTACTTCAGGCTGAAGAGGACCAACAGCCACAGCTACCTGCTGATGACCAATGCCACACTGGATAGGGAGCTGCATGCCGAGTACAACCTGACGTTGGTGGTGCAGGACCAGGGTGACCTCTCCTTGGCTGTGCTGAAGCACCTCACTATCTGCATCAGTGACGTCAATGACAATGCCCCCTCCTTCGAGAAGGCCACCTACGAGGTTGCTGTTGCTGAGAACAGCGAAGCACCTGCCTTCTTGCTCACCGTCCATGCCACCGATCCTGACCTAGGTTTCAATGGGAAAATCACCTACAGCATCCCAGACTCCTCTGCTTTGGGTCTGGTCTCAATTGACTCCACCACTGGGGATGTTTTTGCCCTCCAAGCTTTTGATTATGAGCAGGTGAAGAGCCTGGAGTTCCTGGTCACCGCAGAGGATGGTGGTCACCCCAAGCTGGTGTCCAATGTCTCTATCAGGCTGACTGTGCTCGATCAGAATGACAACGCACCCGTCATCACCACACCGGTGCTGGTGGGAGGCACGGCCATGCTCTCCGTCCTGGTCAATGTGGAGACAGGGTGCTTCTGGGTGGTCCCCGGGAACAGGAGCACCCAAGGGACTGCAGCAGTGACAAATGCAACGCTTGTGTCCTGTGCCGGTGCTCCCTTCCTCTTCACCATCGTGGCCAGGGATGTGGACTCTGGCATCAATGGGGCTCTCCGGTATGATCTGGTGGGTGGGGATGATGCCGGGCTCTTCATCCTGGACCCGCTCTTGGGGGAGGTCTTCCTCAACACCAGCAACACCAGCAGCCTTGCCGGCAGCGAGCGGGAGCTGGTCGTCCGGGTGAGTGATGGGGGGGACATCCCCATGCACACCCTGGCCCAGGTCCGCTTAGTTTTTCGGCATCATGGGGCGTTCTCCAAAATCTCAGCCCAGGATCCCAGGTGGCTGAGCCCATCTGTGGTGGCCGTTATCTGCCTGGCCGCTCTTCTGGGTGGGTGCCTTCTCCTTTTGGCTTTAGCCCTGTCTTTGCGTAAGAAGGAGAAGAAGGACGGCATGGCCTACAACTGCAGGGAGGCAGAGGATGCCCGCAGGCAGCAGCAGCTCAAGAAGCCGCACAGGCAGATCCAGAAGACGGATATCCACCTCGTCCCGCTGCTCCGGGGCCGGGCCCAGGAGGCTGAGCCCCCCCATCCCTGCCAGGAGGATCTGCCTGGCATAGCCACCCCTGTGCCAGGGGGCTCCCCGCAGGCTCCCCTCCACCTCACCCCCACTCTCTACAGGACCCTGAGAAATCAGAGGACTCAAAAGGACTCAGACGAGCAGCAGGGGACCTTCAACCTGCCCATCCTGCAGCGCCGGCCCTGCCAGCCCCACAGACAGAAAAATTTGGCGAAAGAGGCTGCGAGCCCCCTGGATGCACCACCGCACTGCAAGAGTTTGGTGAAGCCACTGCAGGGGCCTGTGGGAGAGCCCCCACTGCCACCCAACCAGCCTGTGGGTGCCAGGGGACCTGCGCAGTCCCAGCCCCACCAGCACATCCTCAGGAGCCTGGTCCGGCTGTCGCTGGTGGCACTGGCGGAGCAGAGCCCCACTGGGGAGTTTGCGATGGAGTCACCCCCGGTGCAGGTAGGAGCTGCCCCGTGTGTTGCTGGAGGCGTAGATGCGCCCCCGCCTGCCCCAATCCTTCCTTGCACAGCCTGGGGTGGTGGGAATATGCAACCTGATGGTCTTTGGTCGGTCTCTTCTCCCATCCCTGGGCAGAGGTGCCCCAGCAGCAGGGGCTGGGTAGGATGAACGGCCACCCCACCACGGGCAGGGTCTCCCCATGCCCACCAGGATGCCCTGGGAGCTGGGGTGGAGGATGGCTGTCACGGAGGGAAGGGAACAACCCCATGTTCACTTCCCCAGGGGAGCGTGTGGGCAGGGAACAGTAGGCAGAGATGGCACAGGAGAAGCACCGGGGCCGGGTGGGCTGTCCAGTCGCTAGTTTTCCCCCCCTGTGTGGGGATGCTGAACCATCTGCAGGAGGAGGAAACGCTATAAAAAGGCCAGGGGGGTTCAGAGGGGACATCCTGGCAGGAAGCAGCTTGACTGGTGATCGCTGGGGCTCAACAGGCTTTTCCTGCCTTACAGCAAATCTCCCAGCTGCTCTCCCTGCTGCACCAGGGCCAGTTCCAGCCCAAAACAAACCACAGGGGAAACAAGTACACGGCCAAGAATGGCAGCAGGTAAGGCTGGCTCTCAGCCCTTCCCTTCCCCACACCCCATTCCCCTGCGTCTCTGCTGCCTCTGCTTCAGCCCCACTGACCCCAAGAGCCCCCAAGGGCAGGAGACACCAGGGCAGCAGACGCACAAGGCAAAACCTCATCCCCGGTTTTGCTGACCTGAGACTGGGGAGGTAGGTCCTCCCTTCAGGGAATGGCTGTTCTCCTCTGGTCCTGGCTCCCCGTTGGTATCCAGCACTCTCCTCGGGCTGCTCTTTGCCTCCTTCCTGGGGCACCTTTGGCAGCTACCCACCTGAGCTCCCCCACAGACGTGAACCATCTGCCCGTCCTTGCTGGGGGAACACTGGTGTGTTCAAGTGCAATGGAAAGGTGCACTGATGAGCACAGAGGGTCCCAGCTTTGTAGGCAGCAGCACAAGGACAAGCTTTCTCACAGCTCTGGGTACTTTCTTAGAGATGCTGTTGCTTGTTGATGTGAGTTCAGGGCATTTGTCCCTGGGCCAGGAGGCTAGTGAGGGAGAGACCCTGCTAGCAGGGCTGGGAAGGACTGAGATATCCCAGCTGTGTGCTGAAGATGTTCCCAGAGACAAACTTTATGGCATTCCCATTAAATTATGGCGTTAACATCTCTGGGTCAATACTCCCAAGGATGCCAGGGCTTCATTGCTGCCTTGCCACGACCCTCCTGTCCTGCCCAGGCTGTGGGCAGACATAGCTTTCTCCACCTTTCTCATCATCATCTCCATCTGCTGAGGATGGAGAGGGAGGGAGAGCCGCTCTGGGGCTGCTGGGGCAGGGATGGGCTGCATTGCCTCTTGCCTGGTCCTGCACATGGGCAGCTCCTCCAAATACAGAGAGAAGAACCAGTAGCTCCCTGTTTGCTCAGGATCAACCTGCAGGACAAAACCCCTCTTGGGCAAGAAATGTGGAGCAGCCGCATGTGTAGCCCAGCACCCAGCTGGGGCCCAGTTTTCAGAGGGTCTGTGGCACTCTGCTTCCTGTGTTTTTTGTGGTTTGTTTTCTTTTTTTTTTAAAAAAAACCAAACAAACCACAAAACAACAAACCCAAAACTCATTAATTGGTGGGGACTGAAATGATTATGCCTTCAGTACTGTGAATGACGCACTGAGAAGATGCCCACACCCCACCTCTGCGTCATTTTATGGGGGATATAGACAACCACCTTTAAAGTAATCGGCAGGACAGGGTTGTGCTGAGGGTTTAAGTGCAATTTGAGTGTTTTGGCCCCCTCGCAGGGCTGCAGGGCTCGATGCCGATTGCCTGAGCACAAAGGACAGCGGGCACGGTGAAAGTGAGGCAGAGGACCGCGATTCGGAGAGTGGGTTTGAGGTCTCCATGCAGCAGCTGGTGGGAGAAGAGTTGGAGACCCTCCTGGAGCCGCAGGCAGGTGAGGTGGCCTCACTACTGGGACCATGCTGGGGCTGGTGGGGGGCTCCAGTGGTGGGATCTCCTCAGATAACACACTAACCCCATTCAGATGATAAAACTGGCTGGCCTGTGGCAAGCCAGGGGACGTCTCATCTTCTAGGGTGGCTCTGACAGTGGCAGATGCTTGGGACAGCATGTATGGACCATCTGCTGTTGGTATCAGGCATTTTACAGCAAAGGGACTTGCTGAGCTTCACATTGTATTTTTTCATGTTTAATTACTCTTGGTAGATCTTTCCCCGCATAGATGTGTCTGCTGTTGTTGAGCCAATTTGTGAGGCTGGCCTCTGTAGGGGTGAAGTCCAGTTTAACTATGCACCCTGTGAACACTCTGCTTCCCATGCTGACCTGAGCCCCTTGATTTCATTGTCTTCTAGTCCATGAAGAGTAAGAAAGGTGAACTGTTGGTCTTGTTGAGCCCCTCATGGTGTTCTAGACCCTTTGAGCCCCATCAGGCACCTATTTCCTACCAGGCTGAACTCATCCAGTCTTGTCTCCTGTGACCAACCTGTTACTAATTTTAGTATATCTTTATTGAGATGTGCTGACCAGAATTGTGTGCAGTGTTTAGGATATATCTACACTGGTGGTATAAGGAGGTCTTCTGGTTTGTTCTTCATTCCTCTCCTGCCCAAGCTCCACACTGTTCATGGTGACTCCCAAATCCCTCTGCATGGTGGGAGAGTCATCAATACATGATGTGTTGTTCCCCATGACAGTTATCCAACAGTTGGTGACGCAGAAATCCACCAGCCACTTTTTGCTCATGGCACTCAATATTATTAGGTCCTTCAGCAACCCCCCGCTTTTATGTTGTTGGGTGTTTTAGTGGAGTCAACACAACACCATCCACTTCTCCATGTCATTTATCACTATGTTGAATGGATACTCTGGGTCTCCACTAATTATCTCCCTTTGGGGGAAGATTATTTATTCCTACCCTCACTTCCCAGCTTTTAACACACGTTAGTCCCTGACAGAACCTGGCTGTTAATTCAGGGACAGCTCAGGTCCCCTGCGAGCCTGGCTGGTACTCTTCTGCAAGCTCAGGTGTCCTCTGTCAACCAGGACTCTTCAGCCACCTCTTCCAATAGATGCCAACAAATTTGCAAATCGCAATTCCCTGCCTTGCAAATGGCACATCAGTTCTTGCCTGAATAGCAGGTACTCGGCTATCTGCTGCGTTTTGCATATAATGATTTCTATGAATTTGCCTGCACTAGATTCACCTTCACGTGCTTAAAAACTCATGTCACAATTTCTACCTTCCCCTCCTCTGATACCGTGTTCATTTGAAGCAGTAGTTAATGAACAGCAGTTAATAAACCAAGCAATTTCATATCTGAGTTCCTCTAGCACTCCAGGGTGAATACCATCTGGGCCATTTTCTGCAATCCTTTTATTGATTTGTTCTAAAAATCTCTTCTGCTGGCATTTCAATTTGAAAGAGTTGGGCTGACTCACATCCTGTAGCAGAAATTTCATTGTGGAGCCTCTATGCTCCTCCACAGCAAGAGGAATTCATTGAGGTTTGCTGCTGTGGTCGTTTTAATTCCAGAGTTGGGCATTTTCTGTGCTCTTGCTTAGAGGGAGAACCATGCTGCTTCTGTCTGTCTGTCTTCCTGCCCTTCTATTCTAGTAAGGAGCAAATGAAGGAAAGGCTGAGTAAAAACGAGAACTGCAAGCCTCCTCAGATATAAAGGTCCTGCAGCCAAGAGCAGGGAGCAAACAGGCTGCCCAGCTCCATCCTATGGGTGTACTGACATGCACCAGTCCCAGTAAAGGGAGTGGTGGACCTTCTCAGCAGATCCAGTCCTGCCCAGACAGGTAGCATCCTAGAAAATCTGTGCTGTGGCAAGGCATATCCCTGAATTGCCATCTCCCATGCTTCTTGGATTTGATAGAAAAAACCCTGTTTTGCCAAATCACTGGAATTTCAGTGAACACCAGTGGTGCACGCTGAGGCTATCTATGCCAGCGTGGCTTCCTACCCATGCAGTAGTGCTGGACATGACAAAAGAGGCTGCCCTGTTTCAGTGGTGAAAAACAACCTTAACCATGAGCCCAGACCTTCCCGAAAAGGCAACGGAGTGCAGATGATGGAGTTGCTGGACTCCTTCCTCCTCTCCCAAACACAAACACAGAAGTGGACTTGCATCCTGAGAGGGAGGAAGGAAGCGTTGCTTGTACTCAGGAGTATCATAACAGCTGGCTGAGTCTGTCTGGGCCTTTGTGCTATTCGCAGTGGGGGGGAACTGTGTGAGTAATCTGTCCCAGCCAGCTATCAGGTTGTTTATGCTGTAAGCATCAAGCTGCGGGCTGAACTCTCAGCACTCAGCACCATCTATTAACACCTATGCCCGCCACCAGCAAGACAGACTGCTCGCAGCAGCAGATGGGAGATATAACTTTATTGATTATAAAACCAACCCCTGCTCCCAAAACACCATTAAAATAAGGCAGTAAAGAGTTATCAGTCAAATTAAACATACCTAATTATAAAGTTTCATGGTCACAGGACCATCAGCGCACTGAGTCTTGGCTCTCCCCACAGCAAGCAGGCTACTGTTGTGCCCTGCTCCAGAGCTGAAACATCAAAATATTCAGGGAATGCAGTCGCTTCCTGCCGACTGAGGAGGAGAGAACTGTGGATGTTTTAGAGCAAAAACATGGGACTTCAGCACACTTGGGAGATCTCTTAAGGAACAGTCACTGCACTGAAAGAAAATACTGAGATTGCAGAAAGAAATCCTGGAAGTTAAGCAACACAAAATAATTTTGGGACTTCAGCTGAAACAAAATCTAAGTGATGTATCTGCCCTTCTCTCCTTACCAGGTTTGAATCCCAGCCCTCACCCCCATCCCACCCCAGGACACAGTTGTTTTTCAGAGAAAAAGGACTAATTACTTAGTTGGCTGAGGAAGAAGACTTGTCTCAGTGACTGACTAGCCACTGACTGACAACCGTGTGTCCCAGGCTGTGGCAGGGTATTGATTATCTTCTGGAAGCAGCATAAGTGCATTAGAACAGGGATCCTCCTTTCAGAGGTCACTTTATAAGTCAGAGCCTTTGTTTTGCTGCTCTCTGACTCAAAAGTGTTTCACAAACCTGGTGGTTGCTTCAAACCTCCCAGTGGTTCTACGTTATGCTTTGGAAATGAAGCAATGTGGGGTTGGAAGTCAACGTCTGTGCACCACATCACGGAGTCTTGTTTACCAACTGCAAAGCTCTACTTAAAAAACAAGAACCCCCAGTTCCTTTCCTGCCGTCTGATGAGGAAGCTATTCCAGGCTCACCCTGCTATGGGGTCCTTCCTTTAATTTCCAGTATATGTTTATTCATGGACAGTTATAATCACTTCTTCTTTTGCCAACACTATTTTAAGCATAAAAATTTCCTTTGTCAGTGCTTATCTGATCAAAATAATGACAGGTTGCTGTCAGATCCCCGGTGAGCATTCACTTCCTTAGGCTAAGCAACCCTTACCTCCCTACCTCTTGGGGTCTCCATCACGTAAGCCTGGACTCACTGCTGTTTTCACCTCAATAGTTTTCTCTGCACTTCTTTCCTATGGATGGAGATAGGATCCTCTTTCCTATGGATGGATAATCAGATTTGTATGTAATACTCCTAATCAGGTCTCACCAGACCTAGTAACAATACCACAGATATGTCTTCATGCCAACAGGGAATACCTTGACCAACACATTGTATGATTTCATTTGCCCATTTTGGGGCAGAATCACATTACTGGTACACTAATGAGCCTGCAGCCAACACCCACACTAGGCTCCCACTGCTCCTCATCTGTTTCCAATTGATGAACAACTACTTTATAGCTCAATTTTTTGTTACTAGTCTTCAACCATCCAGCTGTGCATTTTATAATCCAGAATTTAATTCTACTTTTGTTATTATTTTTTTCACAAGAACCCATTTCTTTACGGTCTCAATATGCCTGCTTAGCAGCAAATTCCCACCCTAGAGTGACCCTTAAGGGAAGTCCACTACTGACCATTTTTCTGTCCAATACTTCCCTCTTGAAAGCTTTCCATTGTCATCTCCCCTTTAGCCAGTCCTAAACCCTCACTTTCTCTGGCTTTGCTAACAATTTAGTGAAGTGCCACTTGAGGCTGCAACAAATGAGAAACCAAAGTGATCCTTATGGTTATTATATTAAATAAACCAAAACAAAACAAAAACCCCAGTAGTTTTAAACCAGTTCTAGTTAGTTTGGTTTTTTTAAACTGCTGATTTGAATGATGCTGCTGGTAGCTTATCTCTAGATCTGTTTACAATCAGTCCTCTCTCAGCTCATTTCAGGAAGTCTCCTCATTTCTCAGTATTTTTTTTCTCCCCTCCCCCCCAGTCTCCTCTACTCCACATCTCACCAACAGTTCTTGTTTTCACTCCCTCCAGAGCTGGCCCTCAAGAGGCTGACAGCTGCTGACCCAGCATGGGTGGCCCGGCTCTCCTTGTCGCTCACCAATAGTTACAAGGACAACATCTTCTCCCCTGACTCTCTGCATTCACCTCAGGATGAGGAAGCTGCAAGGCTGGAGAAACCAAAGACCTTTGAGACCTTTGGCAAAGGTGCTGGGGCTGAATCGAATGCCACTGGGACAAGACTGGCCAGCACTTTCCTTTCAGAAATGAGCACCCTCTTTGAAATGATTTTGTCGCAGAAGGTCCAAGTCCACAATGAAACAGGCTCAGGCCTTCTGCGGCAGCTGTCAGCACATGGGAAGAGCCTTGGACTGGAAGACAGTGCTCCTGTTCTGTAGGCAGCTTAGCAGCTGTGATAAGGAGATAGGAGTCAGACAGAGCTTCTTTCTGCATTTGGGGTGCACACATGTACTTTAACAGGGTCATTGAATCATCCACATTTAGACTGATCACAAGCATATCTTCCTTTGCCTCACCCCATCAAATTTCTCCATGACTGATTTCACCTTTAGTTCCCTTCTACTTGCCTGTTCTTGCCTTCCTAGCTTTCCTCCTCTCCCACCCTCATCTTTCACCTTACCATCACACTCAAGTTACACAACAGCTGGAGGGCCCTTTCCTTGCAGGGCAGGCCAATTGAGGGGAGGGGTTGTTAGATTAACCACAACACAGTCAGCTACATCCACGTGATTATAGACTGTGACACCATGGACAATAAAATATTGCAGACATGGACTTTGCAACATGCTGCGGAGTTGGGCTCCAGGATCCCAGTTCTTATTTAAATAAAATTGTTTTTTTTCTAACACTACCATCTCTGGAACAAGGTGCAGTATAGGTGGCATAATGATGTATCTGCAGAAAGCCTGAAATGGCAACTCAGAAAGGGAGATCTGCCTGTTTTGTCCTGCTGATCCTTTCAGCTTTTGTGGTTCTACCACGGTAAAGTTGCCATTTTGTAAAATGCCCCAAAATCAGCACTGCTGCTCTGGCATCTCTGCTATGGCTGCACTAGGTGCCCACTGTTTCCTTCTCCATACCCTCTTTTGAGGCCATTGGATTTTGGAGAGTAGTCCTCGCCCAGAAGCAGACAACAGATGGCTGGAGTCTGCCAAAGGTAATGTGGGAAAAGGGAAGCATAAAAACACTGTTTTGAAATATTCAGTCACAACCTTCAACCATATTACAGGTTTTCACTTTGATCTGTATGTATGTGAGCTGTAAGAAAGTTTTAGGATAATAGCATATGTAGGAAAACTAAGATACAGATATTAGTAACTGAGGAAGAAGCACACAGGTGGTGTTAACCACAGGGACTTGCACTCGCAGAGAATGGAAAGACAACAGTGGCATAAGCATCTGGAGTGCATTTGTAGGCTTATGCAGTGGTGCATGGATGGCAGGTAAGTGCTTCTGGATCGTGCACATATAGGACTCTCTTCTGCACCGTACTTCGTGCCTTCCAACTATGATACAAAACACCAGAACAAGTTTGGGGCATGCTGGCAAAGTGGCTGTATAGGTGAGAGGAGAGTCATTCTATGGGAATGAGGGTAAAGTCATTGCCTCCACTGCTAGCAATGCACGTCGTTGCTTGCTGAGTGACTACAAAAGCGAGGCTGAGACTGCCAGCTTCCCCTCCATCAGCGTGCAGGGCCAGCAGTGCTTTATACACACTGCTTTCTTTCCTTAACCATCTTTACTTTAAAAATACCGCACTAACTTCTCCACGGATACCACAGTTCACAACAAAGATTTCTCCAAAGCTAATCTGCTCCTGGTGGGGCTGTCGCATCAGGTGTCTTTGGGTGATACTTTTGGCTTTCATTTTACTGTTAAGTTGAAAAAGAACAGGCAGCAAGACCCAGCAGACATGATCCTGGAGCATCTCAAGGGTGTCTTTGTTGTGTTCCTTTTCCATGCACCTAGAGGTGACAGTGCCCTGCTTTTAGTGTGTACACACACAAGCCACAGCAGCAGACAACCATACAGATAATTTAAAGCAGAGTAAATGAGAAAGTTATCCTTTCTGTTGCTCTTGGGACCAAATGGCAAAAGCAACAGAGTAAGATTTCCCCAGGTAGACTCTTTAATATCCGAAATATCCACTGTTGTATTTGGAGTTTCCAAAGTGCTTTACTGATAACCCCATCTCTGGCAATAAACTACACTGATGGGTTTGCCCCCGCCTGTTTATACTGCCACGCTGCTAATAGAAATGTCTTGCTTTTTTGTTTCACAAACAAAACAGGCTCTTGCACCAAAACAATGACAGCGAGCCATATTCTAACTGAGATGCAGCTGTGCAAACCATGAGGGAGGCATATCTGTGACTGTGAGGAGATGCAGCCCTATGGGATTCCTCTGCATCTTGGGAACACACATAGAGGACAAACACATGGCACAACCTCACATCTCCCTCTGGAAAGTTACTTTGATGTGCCTGTCAAAGGACAAACTACGCAAAAATACATTATAAGAAGATTAAAAAGGAGACAGATTCCTCTCTTGGTTCAATTTTCTGATTCTGCAAACTGCTTACCCCCCAACCCTTACCCCTGTCCTGTCCTGACCAATGCGTAAGCATGCTGTGGATTATCACAGAATAGGAAATCCACCCGAGGAATTTCCTGCTAATTGTATCCTGCTTGATAAAGGAAATGGTCTAAGAAAGTTTGGTCTGAGCAGAAAGAGAGACCAGACTAGAAGAACAATCAGATGTGTTGCGCTCTGGCTGTGCCCCTCCCTTGCTGAATGGAGACCAGAGCAAGTTCAGGATGGGGCCATTGCCTTTGTTTTTCAGAGCCTGA
Organism: Ciconia boyciana; assembly: GCF_034638445.1. Classification (NCBI taxonomy): domain Eukaryota; kingdom Metazoa; phylum Chordata; class Aves; order Ciconiiformes; family Ciconiidae; genus Ciconia; species Ciconia boyciana. The sequence continues at coordinate 20,391,216 of NC_132942.1, forward strand.
TCTACACAAAGCATGAGAGCACCATGGCTACAGGAAGCTGGACAGTTTGTACAGATGCCCTTGAACCAGTTTAAACTGGTGTGGACAAATGTCTTTTTCCGGATTCAGCTGCCCTAGTGGAAGAAATTATCATACCAGTTGCTTGCCGCTGTCTGCCTGACAGTGGTTACTGCCCGCTGGGAGCATCCCTTATCCACTTCAGTGAAAATGAGCTGGTGTGCTTAGCAAACACGTACAATATAAATTTTGAAGCAAACCTTGCTCATCGTGACTCAAAAGGGGTGTACCCATGGGAGCAGCTCACCGCCAGAGCTGAAGGAATAATAACTGGGGACTGAAGGGCACTGACAACAGTGCAGGATGGCTGAGGACAGCTGTTACTTTCACCAGTTCAGGGGGATCCATAAGCCATATCCCACAAAAACCTGTGCCCTAATAATCAGAATTCACTCTCTTGCTTGCACAGGTTTGAAAGTGGATTAAACTGCCACAATGGCAATGTAGAGACAAGCCCAGATTGTGCTGGTCACAGAACCACTGCGGGAACAGCTAGCCTTGAAGTGAGATCAAATTGCCTCAGAGGGTGCAGGCCAGGCCCATCACAGAGTTAGCTGCCAACATCATCATATGGTGGTTTGTAAACCTCACTGGGGGACCGTGTGCAAGATGTGCAGGGCTACTGGAATTATAGCCCTAAATCATATCACCGTGGCATGGTGGGAGTCTATATGTAGCTCTATATGGAAAAGTAGGAGCATAAGAAAGGTCCTTGTATTGGAAGGTAGAGGGCCAGAGACATGGTGGCATAGGAGATATCACAAGGTTTATTCTCAAAACACCTGTATTTAAAAATGGCTCCTGTTCTATTAACAGAAAGCTTTCTCTTTCCACTCACTGCTAGCCTGCTTCCAGCCCCAAGCAGACTAAGAAGGGCTGCCTTTCCTTCTGCCTGCTTGTTTCACTTACCAACTGCTCTAATAACAGCAGTGGTGGGGCTCCAAGCACTGCAGTTCCAGTGGCGTTGCCCTGTTTCCAAGGGCATGGCTCCATCCTGCACTGCCGAGCGTCATCATGTGGAGTCCGTCTGCGCTCCAAGAGTGGGGCAGGGTTAGGGCAGATTGTCTTGGCTGGGTGGCGTGGAAGCCTGTAGGCACACGAACAATAGTCCAGAAACAGGGGCTGGAGGAAGAGGCTCTTATTCCGGAAAGGAATGGATGCTTTGTTCGCATGTCTGAAAGTACATTAAAACAAGGTATTAATGATGCATCATACTATGGGAATGGCTTGGCCACTTCAGCTCGACTGGAAATAGCTGGTAAGAAGTGGAAAAAACTGAAAAGGAAATGTGCTCCCTTCCCTTCAGTAAAAAGGACTCCTTTTTGCCATGGCCCTGTGCTACCCTTCCTCTGGCAATACTGGGTCCCGCTTTTATGGGGTCACTACGTGATACAGTCCCACACACCCTCCTCCCCCGCTGCCCGTGGTACCTTCCACCTCCTCTTCTAACACTCGCAGTCTCTCCCGGGAGTTCCTGTTCCCTGCAGCAGCTGACTGTCGGTAGTGTCTCATTGCTTCTGCCAGGTTCTGCTGTACTCCAAGGCCCTTCTCATAGCAAACGCCCACATGATACCTGCTTTGGGCATCCTAGCCACAGGAGAAAGCACAGCAATCAGCCCCACACGATGGAGAAGTGACGACAGCATATGGAAGGAGAACAGAGAGTCTTTAACACCTTCTTTAAAGTTTACTGCTCTATCTTTGGTCACCTTCTTTAAAGTTTACTCCTCTATCCCTCAGACCGTATATTCAGTAATTTAGTCCCTTCTCCGAGCACATAGTGAAGCAGAATTTCTTACCAGCCATCTCTGACTCTGCTCTTTCCTATCCTTTTCCAACTAAATTCACCAATTTCCCTTCAACATCCAGGTCTGTGTCATGGGAACAAAGGAACAGCCGTCTCCACAGAGCATCCCGATTGTGTCAGGAGTCAGAGGTAAGAGGACTTGGGCAGCCTTGACTGTACCCACATCCTGATCACATCCAAACTCTGAGCACGCCCTGTGGACTGCCCTACTACATTTCACGCAGAAGTCTTGTAAAACAACAAATGCCAGAGAGGTACTTGCTGCCAAGGGTTGGAAGATTCCCCTTGGCAGCATCAGGCCATCAGGCCTTCAACACAACAGTGCACCACTATCTTGCTCAGCCCCACCTAATTATATTCCAGAAGAAATCTCAAGCAGCAGAAATGAAGTCAAGCAAATAAGTGCTAGAGAAAAAGCACCTAAACTACTGAGACATACATAACTCCTGAGAATGAACTAGAAAGTAGAGGATGTCACTGCAGATGGGTCAGTGAAGCCAAATCCAAACCCGTGATATGTTTATGTGTTGGCTGTGCACTTTATCTTTGAGATCCAATAGGAGGCAAAGGGTGTCACAGATAGCAAGACGATGGTCCTGAAGACATTGAAAAGATGGCATGGGCTAGTGGTCACACAGACCTTTTTCAGCAAAAAAGCCAGCAACATAACTTGAAGAGTATGACTGCCAGAAACATGATCTAAACAAGGCTTTGCGAAAAAAGAAAAGAAGGAAAAAAAAAAAAGAAAGAAAGGAAGTAAGTAGCAAGTTCTAATAAAGCCATGAGAAAAGAACATATTGCAAAGTGTTGCTGTCTGGGATGTAGCTGGTAGAGGAAAGCTAAGAACTCAATGAGTGGGTGCTTTGCAAAATGTTGCAAGTCTCAGTTTATGACAGCAATAAACTTCTTTAGAGATGAGATAAACATGTTGAAGGATTGGCACTTCAGATGTGACAAGAGATAGGGTTAAAGAAGTACGAAGTATTCCACTAGCTGTCTCTTATATGATGAACACCTCAAAGACAAGACCACAAGGAGAAGAGATCCCCAAATTAGCATGGCATAAGTGACTGTGATATACTTTGAAATCTGAAGGTCAGACTCAGTTCTCCAACAACGCTCTTTAATCTGGTTTTTATATTCTATGGTTGCACACATAAAACAAGGGAGGATAAAAAGTGGTAACCAAAGTAAAATGCAGTTCTCTGAAGCATCGTTCTATTTGGAAGAAAACTTGTCCAAGTTCCCCCCTTGGCTCTAGCACAGAGCAACAACCCGAAAGAGAAACACTGAACCCATGACTTTTTGTGCCTGTTTTCCCTTTTTTGGAGTTGTAGGTAAATGGTGCCGTCCTTGCTTCACCCATATCCAGCAGTCTTTTAACCAACTAAACATAAATTCATACTCCAGGGTAATGGGAAAAGAACATATTCATGGAGCGCTTCTCCCAGCAGAATATGTGGGGTTACATCCCAGGGAGCCTATGCACAAGCCTGCCACTAAGGATGAGGCTGTGGTACATCTACAGCCAGCATCCATTGGGAAGCAGAGATGGGGAAAGATGATTGGGCTCTGAGAACTGTCATGGCTGTGACCAAAACATGCAAAACACCGATCTACTGGGGGGCACCCCTGGGACCTGCAGTTACCTGCTAGATTTTCTATTGCTAAGGGCTCACTAGGCATTCAGTAAATGACAATCATCTATTTAATGAGATAATTCACTGTTATATTGTGCAGCACATGCATCTGACATCAGGCTGGAAGAAGAGAGTCAGTGATGCAGCTTATGAGAGATCTTTAGCAGATTTGGAATTAAATACTGTATCAACCATCATGAACATGATGTCTGAGCTGCTGAGGCTAGTCAGGTCTAGTCTCACCAGTGATCTGACAGTGTCTGCATTCTTAAAAGAGGGTGAAAACTGAAGTGGTAAAATTTGCAAGTGATGTAGCGTCATTCAGAGTGATCAAATTTACTGTAAAGAATTAATTAGAGAAGATCTTGCAGGACTAAGAGTGGACAACACAATCACAGAGGAAACTTAGTGTTGACAAATGCAAGTAGTGCTTATAGAAAGAAATTTGTGAGTCACTGTGATCATTCCCTGAAACCATCAAGTCACTGCTCAGTGGCAGGCAAAAGGGCAAACAATATTAGGAATTATTGGAAGGGAATACAGAACAAAGCAGAGGATCTCATTATGTCAGATCCCTGGCATGCCTCCATCCTGAGTCCAGTTTTAGTCCAAACATCTTAAAATGGTCAAAGGAAAATTAGAAAAATAGAAAGAAGACTGACAAGCAAAATGGAACAGCTTAACTACATGGAGAGACAAACTAAACCAGTGCTCTGCAGCCTGCAAAAGAAATGACTCAGAGAGGACATACTAAAGGGTGACAGAATCAGAAGAATTAGCCAGAAGAAGAGGGAATAGCTATTCATTATTTTCCATTACACAAAAGCTGTGGAAACTGAAGTTAAAATGAACAAGTTCTTTAGAAAAAACTAGCTATTACAATGCAGTGCAAGCTGAAAATGAGTGAACAATGTCACAGTGCTGTAAAGAAACAGAACTGTGGGATGCAGAAACCTGTCTGCAAGACATGGGATGTCATACTTCTACTCCTCTAAGTGCTGGTAAGGGTTCAGGAGCAGTACTATGCCGAGATTGTGGCACGGCCCTTCAAAAAAAAATAAGCCTGTGTCACTTGGAGAAAGTTCAACAGCAAGCAAGAAAATTGGGGATCTAGACAACATGATGTGTGAAGAGAAACTGCAACAATGGGGGAAGGCTGAATGGAGATTCAAGTATTTAAGTACATTAAAGGTCTATAAACAGAAATAGTTTCTTTTCATCCTTTCTATAGAAGGCAAGAAATAATGGGCCAGTTTTGAAGAACAGATTCGAGACAGACACAAAGTTCTCAGAATGATACAGTAGTGAAAGAGTTTGACTGAAGAGGGTGTAGATGCTCCATAATAGGAAACCTGTAAAATTGCTACATGGACATAAGCACTGGTGCTGTAAGAACTACTTCAACCCAACAGGGCTGTTTCTACATTCACGTTTTGTAGGGTCTGCGCCCCAGGGCCTGTTTCCTCCCCAAGATGCACCAAGGCTCCACTCTGTCCTTTCAGACTGTGCGGTAAAATTCTGACACTCCCATTTCCAAGAAGCCCTGAAATCTGCCACGTGTAACCTGCAGTGATCCCAAACTGAGAACAATCATAGCTTGCAAAGGGATTACTTACACCATTCTTCGCTGCCAGCAGCAGGTACTTCAGACCTCTCTTCTCCTTAGGCTGCAGCCCTCTCATGTAGAACACTCCAAGATAAGCCTGTGCCTGCAACAAAACCACATGATACAAATCAGCCAGGATTTTCCCCATTAATTACTCCAGTTCTTTTACTGATTTTGCAAGTTGTTCATATGCCGGGATTACTGCTGCAAGATGGGTGTGCAAAGTACCCTGCTTGATGCAGAGCCTGTTGACAGAAGGGGGGCTGTCCTAGAAAAAAATCAGTCTGACATGCTAAACACGAAAAATCACATTTGATCTATAGAACTCCACTATATGTGCAGTAATGTCACTATTCTAACACCGTAAGACCCAGAATATCGTTTCAAACTGCACTGTGGAAGTCAGAGCCAGAGAATGGCTCCTGCTCATGAGCTGTCTGTAAGATATAGCAGATGCACTTCCTGGAACAGCGTGCTACATGAGATGCAGCCACTGCCAGAACGACTGGCATTTGCAACACAAGATGGCACATGCCTAAATGCATCTCCTAAAGAGTGTGAAAGGAGGGCAGGGTACACAGATCCATGTGGATGAATCATCTTGAAAAGTTACAGATAAAATATGAGGATCTGTTCTTACTTCCAGCATCTCATGGAAGTTCCTCCACCAAAGAGACCTGTACTCTCAGAATTGAGAGGAGATGAAACACAGAGCTACATTTTCCACTATAGATCAGTGTTCCTAAGCCAATGGTCTAATCTAGGTGTCTAATCTAAGAGCCACATTAAAAAGCCCAACAGCAAAACAAGACAACCAACACTGCTGACACAGTGGGTACCTAGCTGCCTCCCATGTGTGGGCAGGGCTGCCTCCCGTTGTACTGTCAGGTGTATAAATATGTTGGAAGAATTTTGCTTCCAGTTCCATAGATGCTGCTTTCTAGGATGTCTTGTTCAAATCCTTGAGACAGGGCTTTCTGCTGGCTCTCTCCTATGAACTGCCATGCTGTGGACACTAACCTCTGTAATCCCAGCCATTGCTGCTTGCTCCAGGAAAGTCACTGCCTTCTGATTCTTGTCCCATTCATCTTCAGGTCTGTGGCATAAGAGGTATCTAGCGTAGCGGTACTGTGCCATGGGGTGACAGCTGCTGGCCGCATGGTAGTAATAAAAAGCTGCCTGGAAAAAGAGAAACACATTTGTGTGATTCAGGTAATACATGCCCTCAAACACAACATGACTCCCCTCTGGCCGGGACAAGCTTAACCTCTCTGTCTAGATCTACCATAAGCTGCCCATGCTTACCCCAGCAGCTCTCCCACACCTCCCCACTGAAGAACATGAGATTTTTAAAGTGAGATTTTTTACGTGAGACTGCGACTATATGAGAGCTCTCTAACCACCCTGCCTTCTCTAGTCAAAACTCCCTGTGTTGAAGGGGATGGCACTGGGCCAACAATACCAAAGCTTACTCTACGCTAATGGGGATCTTCACAATTATTCGAAACAAGCCGCCTTTGCAGATCTTTCCAGCTACAGAAGATGCTGACTACGGCCAGCACGCACTAGGTGGCAGGCTGCAGTTAGAGGTACCCAAACTGGACAGCTGGAGATGTGAAGAAGCCCTTGGACGTGCAGTGGTGTTTTAAATACAGTAACATGACAGGTTTCTCCTTGGTACTCTCCTGGGTGCTAGTGGCACAGCCTGTGTACCTATGAGAAGACCTCAGAAGCTATGAAAAAGGGGATTTCAGCAGCACATCTCTGAGGGGATCTATGATACTGAAGCCAGCACTGCAAACCCGCAGTTTATATTATATTCAGCATTTTCTAACAAGACTTCAGAGACTGTCACACCCATATAAAAGGAGAAAAGTGCCTGTGCACCCAAAGCCCTCCTGGGCTGTGCCGCACATATACAACCCTACAAGCCGTGGATACCTTTTCCAAGTCTTTTTCCGTGCCTCTGCCATGCTCGTAACACAGACCCACGTTGAACTGGGCTTTGCTGTAGCCTCGATCTGCTGCCAGTTTGAAGCAGGTATAGGCTATCCTGTAATGGCCCGCTCTCATACTTTCAATCCCTGAGAAGAACACAAAGTAAAAACAGGGGAAAAGAAAATGGACAGAATGCAGCCTCAAATGCAGCAACCTCCCCAACAGCTACTGGGCCTTCCTTGGCCCATGTCAAGTGCTCTGGTCCACTTCTGGCTGGCTCACCAACCCTCATTCCACAGGACCAAAGTTTCCGTAGGAAAAATGGCAACACTGCATTTTAGGGATTTTTCTAGTCTCATTGCAAAGAAGGATCATGGGCTAACACAACATATGGCTTGCATGGAAGTGGCTCGCTCTTTTAGTGGTGCAACTAGTGGTGTATATAGGGCAGGGATTTTTTTCTTAGATCATTGCACATTCCTGCAGCTCATCTTCGAGTTGCAATTCTGCAATTGCTTTTTCAGCTTGCCAGGAAGACTGAGATCTCAGACAATGAAAAGGGATACAAGGATATGACAGTTTGTGTTGCAAAAAAGATGCGAGATGGCTTAATTTCCAACTACAGATGTCAGGACAACAGTTCAGGCTTCAACCAAGCCTGGATTTAAATATGCTGATATAAATCAGGTGGCAGGATGGGACAAAGGGCAATAAATCTCTCAAAGCACAGTTGAAATTGCTGAAAGGAGGCTTCAGCTTGGGTATATGCCATCTCTGCCTTCACACAAGACCTGCAACAATTTGGAGGTCCTCCAAAAAGAGAAATGTGTGGTTTAAGGACAAAACAAATCCAAGTCCACATTACCAAGGATATTCAATGCAATGGAAATGTCAATCCGGAAAATCTGCTGCAATTGGAAAGCAGCTTCCTCTAAATGCCCTCGCTGAGCTGGGTCACCCTGAGGAGTTAAAGAGGAAAGCTATTAAGACAGCAAAAACATACAAACCCTATAGGGGATCCTTTCTTGGAAACTGAGCGGTGAGACACATTTGTACTCTACTTAGTTATCAAGAGGGTGATGTAATCTGGTGTCACGTGCCCACAAAAAAATCTCCCTGTCCTACACAGCCATCTAGTTAGGGAAGCTGTATGGACATTGCGCGCCTCCCCTCTGACCAGGGAGCTTGGTGTAGCCTCTCGGACATCATCAGCCCTTTCAGAATTTAGCAAATACCTGATACCACTCATAACTCCCCCCGTCAAAAGTAATGTTAGCCCTTGTTCACCCTCCGCATCATGTCAAAAGCACAAACAGTCTATGCCAAACATGCACTGACATATATGTATATGCTTTACAGAATTCAAGCTGAGCCCACACCGTCAGCTCACTGAACACTGCACACTCCTAATAAAATCCTGCACAGCAGAGACAACGTCTTTTCTTTCTCAGTAATGAACAATGTTTCTTACTTTACCACAGCTCTGGGAGGTGGGAGGAGGATTAGCCTGGCCTGCAGCTTTAGCTGCCAAGCTTGTGTACAAATTTAGTGCCATCGAGTGGCAACAGTGCACACTGCACACAAGCTGAGATGCCTCTGCACTCAGGGAAGTCATGGAGCAAAAATGCCCCTTGCCACCCAACAGCTTTACTGCTCAGCCAGCACTCAGAGCTGCTCACAAGAGGACAAGACATGGATCAACTCTCCTCCTCTCCCGAGAGCCTCCTGAGACCTGCCCCATGACCTACGAATGAGCTAGAGACTCTCCCTATGGGCCCTGCAGAAGTGGTACCTCCTAGGATGGCGAGCTCGATGCTCACCCCCTCGGCAGACCAAGCAAACACCTTTCTGGTGGGGGAACAGAGGTCACTTCCATGTCAAAGGGAGGATCCCACTCTGTTAAATACTGCATTTATCTCCACTCTGTTCACACTATCCTTGAGCAATTGCTCAGCTGACTGATTTTTAAAAAGGGGAATTGTCTGCACCTAAGACTGTGAATTGCAAGGAATTAGCAGGTTTAATCACAAGAAGAACAATTATATAATTTACAGCCTTGTGAGTCTCAAGCTGATGCACCCTCTTCAAGCCCAAAGTGTCTTCCTCTCTCTAAGAGACAAGAGCCAGTCCTGATTTGCAGCTTTAGGAGGAGTGACACCACCTTCTCCAGTCATGGGTTGTCTAGTAAAAACCAAAATAGCAACAGCGTGTAATCACCTAGTGAAAGATTGCATCAAAATGCAAATACACAAGAACACACTAGGACTACTGGACAGGGTGGAGTTTTTTTGTTTGGGTTTTTTTTTTGCCATTTTCTTTGAGTGCTTCTCTACTAGCACCCCTGTTACACAGACACCTTAAAGGATAGGGATGCCAGTTTGTAGTTCCTGCAACTTTGCTCTGGCTAAAGCAGAGGGCAGCATATCACATCTCTCTTTCTCCTGGCCTCCAGCTGTGCAGGGCAGAAAACAGTCTTTCATGTGAGTGGATTGCTCAGGCTGTGCTTGGGGAAGACATTGAGATGTCTTCCTGTAGGGAAGGGGCCTCAGGTGCAGACGGAGGGTGCGAAAAACAAAAGTGTACCTTTGCACTGAGGAGAACCGGCTCCAAGCTGGAGGCCTCAGGGATTTGGAAGTCCCCTATGTTTAAAAAAAAAAAAGAACAAAAAAAGCAGGTATAAGCAATGCTGTATCTTCGCCTCTTCCTCCTCTTCTATTCTCTCTACTCCACAGCTCTTTCCTAGAGGTCACCCACCCAGTCAGGGACATAAAGAACAGAAGGAACACCGACCAATCTTACCTTTGTATCACAAGCAACCAAGTGCCACATGAATACAGTCCTGTAATCTGCAGCTGACTAACGCACCTCCTCCAGAAAGGCCCCCAGTCTTGATCTGAAGACACCAAAAGGTAGAGAATCTCCGACTTCCTCTGGAAGTATGTTCCAGCAACTTGTAATCGGTGCTTTAAACCTCTGCGCTTCATTTCAAATTAAAATACATCTGGTTTCTGCTCCCAGGTGCTGGCTCTTCTAGGCTTTTTTTCTCTTTACTAAAAAGCCCATTCTCCTTTTGAAAGTCCTGATACGACTAATCAACCCTTCTTGATTCTTATCTGTGATTCTAAAAAGACTGTGCTGTTCATGTTTTTCAAATGAAGTACTTTTCTGCCCGAGTTGATTAATTTTATGACTTTTTTCCACTAGTCCTGAATTTTCAACATTGTTATTGAAGTGTGGACTCTCTCACTGGTGTCAAGGAAAGGTAAAGTTGCCTCCGTATTCAAATTCTTAACTGCTTAGTTTGCGTGTATCAGAACTGTGCTCCTATTCCCATTGCCCAGGGCATCACACCAAGATCTCACACTTAGGTGCTTGCTTCCCTAAGGTAGCAAGTTTTCCAGGTAATTTCTGGAATTACTGAAAAACTCCGTAAGTTTTCCAGGTAACTTCTTTCCAGGGTAGAGTTCTGCTTCTGCAAGGGGATGATCAGACGTGCTATTCTGGTTGCATCGTATGCAGGCTTAGGTTATCACCCCAACGTATCCCACTCGCTCATCACTGCCCTCTTAGAAACGCTGGCACAACCACATGTTCAGCCACTATCCGACCAGTTTCAATCAGAATTATGTAATGAAAACATCTACAGCAAAAGCTAAGCCACCTTGCTCTTAACAAAATTGTGCTGGAAGTGATTACACAGGCATTTATGTCAGCTACTCTAAGAAGACAGTGACCTCCAGCAAAGACAATGAACAGGCGAGGGCTTACTGAGGCCAATTATTTTTAACCTGAATCACCATAAGCAGCTGGATCCCACCGGGCACCTAACACCAGGTGCTGAAGCCTGGATCACTGCAAGCCAGTGCTGCTAACGCAAGAAGTAGCTCTGCCCTCCCTGTGTCTCCCTGTCTCCCTCTCAAGCTGTGTGGCTGCAGAGCAGGGAGCTACGATAAGTCAAAAATCAGTCCTTTTGGAGGCCCAATTCCTTGATTCCTGGCACTATATGGCTACACAAGCACTTGTGCCAGCACAGCAACAGGAACAAGTGTGCAACAGGCAGTGTTGTGCCTTGCAGTGCCTGCACCATCTCACAATGGACATGAAGCCGTGTTCTATGTTCCAGCTGCAGCCTCATTATTCCCAGATAAATAATTGCCCTCTGGCTGTATTAAAGTGTATTTTAGCTGAACAAGCCCCACTCACCCAACAAGCAAGATCACTATGGCAAACACAAGTTCTATTCAGCGTTCCATCAAAAGTAATATAACCTGTGAATGTATTAGTTGTGCTTTACATTTATTTTCAGATCAGGCATAAAATTATCTGATCTTTCTCACCGCAAAACTCTATCTCTTTTTCAGGTATCTCCCTCATGAAGTAATTTGTTTTTTTGCCATACATACAACAGCAAATCTCATGAAAAAAAATTGTCTGTATTAAAAATTCTCCCAACTATTTGTTTAAACATTAGTACATTCATGCTTTTAAGAAACTTCACATTTGCATAGACATCTACTCCTAAATCAGAGATTTGTTGTTTACTGAGAAAACATGCTGTAATTTGGACAACCCATTACCCCATGAAAAATAAACAGAAACTAATTCTGAATTTTATCAGCCTGCAACACTGTCTCATGCCCCTTTCCCACTGGAAATCCCTCCTCACCCAAATCCCAGTAATCTCCCCAGATTAGAGTTACCACTCCTGGCGAGCATAAGGTCATTTGGAAGAAAACACAGGGACCAACCAATCGTGACACCCAGTCCCCTCTCCTGAAGGACTAGATTATTGAATTCTCTCGGAACTCACATTTGAGGCTGGGCAAGCCTCAAATCAAAACTCTTCAGAGATATCATGATCTTTAAGACTCGCCTGTTTCAGAGCAGCTGCCTCAATACCAGGCACACAATCTAAAAGTGCTTAGGATCTTTCAGCAGTAAACAGAGAAATAAAAGCACCCCCCAGGCAGCAAAGTATCCCATCCCACTTCAGCAGAATGAGAAGACCAGCTTAGCTTAACTTTCAGACTATCATTAAGTAATACAAGTTCACCCCAATGGTTTGTTTCTTATTTCCCAAAGAATGGTCAAGCTTCAGCAGAACTTCATAGGAACTAGGCTTTGAACAAATTCATTGCTATATTGCACACACACAACCACATTAAATTATTCTTAAGGTTGTATGTTCAAAGCACACAAAAGCTGGGAATACCATAGTTGGAATTTTCTGGGCAACTTTATTTCTACTTCTTCAAATATGTGTTATGATGTAACATGACTATGCATCTTTTTTCCATGCAATCTTGCAGCTTTCAGCGTACTGGATGTCCAATGCTCACATATTCAGCAGCTAATGAATATTTCGTATTTCCCCACTGTTCATCCTGTACTAATCAAATGTTGCTCAAAGCTAGCTCAAATGAGGCATTAATAATCTTCTCATAGACAGTCTAGATTGCTCATCCCAAAACATCCAAACACTTCACAAGAATGAATTCACAACAAGAGCTGGACAAAATCCAGGATTTCTGCCTCATGGAAAATTTTAGTGTTTCCAATTGGTTTCATTGTGCTTTGAAATGAAAACACACTTTGAAATGTCTGTAATCTCAGAATTGAAATAACGAATTTTACAGTTCTGCCAGGGGTAAAATACAACTCCCCAGGGAAGCATTCAGCTACTATAACACTGAGACTGGCTGTAATCACCTGCTCGTTCACTATGTGCCTTTACCTTTCAGCAAAAAAGCTTCGCGTGAGGCACGAACTGCATGAAAAAAATAGGATGTGATCATGCAGCTGACGACTTGCTGATAGGAAAATCCAGAATGCTATTTAAACCAACTTTTAAATGAATTTCCTAAAGTTTTCTTTTTAAACACACTAAAAGTAATAGATTCTATCATATTGTGTTATTTTAAAACTGGAATGGCTCATCTACAAAGCTGGGGTGTTTGGATCCATCACAACGATCTTTGCCACTTGAGGTAACAAAGTAGCTGACAGCAATAAGATTGTCACTGTACATGTAGACCAGCACAAGCAAGTCTGGAAGTTAACTGAAACACTGAAAGAAACGGTGAGGATGTGGAATTCTCTCTAGAAGGTCCTTCGCCATTGCTGGCAACAGCAAACTGGAGAAGTGAAGGTACATTCTGCTCCACTCTGAGTTCTGGAGGTCTGTTCTCTAATGGCAAGACTTTGCTACCAGATTCCCCTGCATCACCTGCCAGGCGTCTGTCCTTCCCTTCGTTCTGCTCTCCCCAGCTTCTTGCTGCATTCTGATTTAGCCAGCCTTATTCTCTTTCGGTAGCTAAACACCAGAAAAAAAAAAATCCTAAACCTTAGGCAGCTTTTTCTGTAGAAAGCAAAACATACTCTGAGAGAAAGGTATCGCCAAGGCATCACCAAGCTTCACTCTAAAACTTTCCATGGAAAGATTCACAGGACTTCTCACATTACAAAACTATGCATTTTTTCAGACTCTTCAGGAAAATTACTGAATCTCTTCACCCTGACTTTTCTCAATAAATTCCCACAAAATGCATGCACAGCATAATGTGAGAATGTAACCTGAGGACTTATGTATTGAGCAAAATCAAATTATTTCTGACATCTATTATCTCTGACAACTGACAGTTGTAGATGCTTGGGCAAAAAGTAAGGAACAGGGACTATAAAGTCACGCTTTTCCTGGCAGAACTTTCCAGCAATCAGCTGTTCTGTGATCTTCTGAGCAGGAGGTTTCAGCTGGACCAATTAAGTTTAATTTGAACACGTAATTTTACCTAATCACTTCTTGGAACCCATTTATACTTCTGGCCTGTAGCAACGAGTTCCACAATTTACCTGTGCGCTGGCCAAACATGTACTGTCTTTTGCCTTTTTTCAAACTTGCTACCTGTTCATTTCTGTGCTGCCTATTAATATGTGCATTATGAAAAATGTTGTCCCTATTCACCTTCCCTCAACACTTTTAGCTTCACAGAGCACTAGCACACCCTCTGCCACTTCTTTTTTAAGCTAAAGAGTCAGTCTCTGTACGTAATTGTCTCCTCATCATCCTTTTCTATGCCATTTTTGTTACTGTTTTTAAGACAGTGTCTTTTCCTTAAGTGTTCAAGATGTGGCTGCATCATAGACTTAAACAAACCTACAATACTGTCTTGCCCTCAGTTCCTTCCTTTACAATAATTAACATTTAATTGGCCTCACTGCTGCTGAGCACTGACTTAACCTTATCAAAAACATATCCATGGTGACTTTAAATGTTCCTTCTGCAGTATAATTATTAATTTGACACTCCTCATTCTGTATGTGTATTTACAGTTACATTCCCCTGCATATACTAATTTAACCTACCTTGGGATTACCCTGGTTTTAGTTCTTGTGCCATCTTTTGCTGTGACTCTCATAGTTGACTGTCCTGAATAATTGTGTACCATTTGCCGCTTCTGTCACCTCACTTGTCACCTCTTTTTTCCAAATCACTGCTGACTGTGCTGAACAGAACAGGTTTCAACAAAGGACTTAGGGGAATCCACTAGTAACGGCTCTCCATTGTGAAAACTATTTCTTGTATTTTAAGGAGTTACTAGCCCAAGAGTAGCCCTTCCGACTGCCTTCACATCAGCTTTATTTCTCCAGAGAGCTTTTTTTTTAGGTCCTGGCTGAAAGATTTTCAGAAAGCTAAAAGCTGGATCATCTCGCTCCACATGCCTGTTGACTTCTCCAAAGAAATCTGCAATGGAGCAAGCTGGCCTGAGAAATTACTTCCTAAATCCTTCCATAACCTTTGATTCTTTGATATAGCATGCTCATCCAGGTATCTAACATCTCTATTCTATAACACAGTTTCTATCAACTTAGAATTACCTTTTTTTGCAGTTTTGTAGCTCAAACAACCCCCCCTTTTTAAAAGCCAGTGTCCAATTTGTCAGTGTTCATTCTTCTGGTCATACATCAGATTTAAGCACTGGATTACATATCATCATTAGAGGCTCAGCGATTTCATAGCTTCTGAAGAATACGTGAACAAAGAGCATGTGGTCTTAGTGACTTGTCACTGTTCAATTTACCAGTTTGCCTAAAAGCTCTTCCTATTGACTCTCAGTAGGAAACTGTTTGTCAGACACAGACACACATTCACTCCTGAATGTTCAGCTGTGCCAACTGAAGGCATCACTGTCCCCACTTATTCCCCACCACTTCTCCCAGAGGTCCATGTCCAGTAATCTGCCAGCAAGGCAGTGTGTTTGAGTGCTTCTTAATATGCTCCAGGCAAAAGCAGATGGGTTAAACAGTCTAATTGGTAGTTTAGGTAAATTAACCTGGCTGTTTTCCTGCACCTAATTAGGAGACATGGAAACAAAATGCTCCATTTGCCAACTGATGGGAATGGTAACCTGTGGCAGGAGATGGGTTTGATAAGCAGCGACGGGCAGTAGCTTAAATCAGCATAGAAGAAAGTAAAAAATCTGGAAGAAAGCAAAGAATGGGGAACCCCTCTGATCTTTTCTGCAACACCTTACATAATCTACTCAGCATCTGTGGGATTGATTTTTACCTGTCTCTTCTACACCATGATCATATATCGTCCCCCTTTCTACCTGCTCCAGCAGGCTTCCTGCTTCTAACAATTTTCCTGAAGTGTTTATACATCTAGTAAGTAGCCCTGTTGTAGGCCTCATCTGCTCTTCCTTGACATGACTTTAAATTTAACATGTAGGGCATGCTTTCCTCGATATACTTCAAAAAACTTGAAGTCTTATATTCCTATTTTTGTAAAACTCATTTTAATAAGAATGTCTTTGATACCTCCTTCCACTGTCTTATCTAGAGCATAAGCGCTCAGATATACATCCTCATCTTCAAGGAAGAAAATAATTCCTTTAGTTTCACACCATGTACACAAGTCTCCTAGATCACTGGTGCACTATTTGCCTGAATCCTTCTGGCTGCAAACATCTGCCCCCAGTAAAAGAACAAAAACTGGATGTTGTAATCAGGTCACTAAGGCAGACCAGTATTGGTAAAGCCAATGTCACCTGCACAGTTACAGCGCAGGCTCCTCCCTGCCTTCAGGAGCTTTTTTCCTCCTGTCTCTGGACTCCTGATTCATCTCTCTGAAGTTCTGTCTTTCCACTCTAACCTATCTCCTCAAGTGTCAATAAATGGCTATACATTTCTTGGCTCCTAGCTTTGCCTTGGGGAAACTCAGAGACTCAGAAGTCCTCTTGCCACAAGTATCCTACCCTGCAGCACATTGCACATACCTACTTCTGCCCAGGGCTGGCTCTCTCCTTGCCCTGAGGGGATGCCTGAGGATGAATTCTCTGGTACAACCTTCGGACTTCCTTTCTGCAGGAAGTGGGACCCCACCTGCACACTGGGACAGCTGGTTGAAGCTTCAGTCACCACTGAAATATAGAGCGCAAAACAGTCCCCGTTAGCTGTGCAGTGCCTGCTTTAGGAGACAACAGCGAACTGTATATCTACCCAGTGTCCTTCTCTGCTCTGACCACAAAGCCAAGCAGGAGGAAAGTTCAGGGAGCAGAGACCAGAACAGAAAACAAAGGTAAGGGCATGTGGGACGCAAAGTGGGATTGCAGCACCAAATCATTAAGAAACAGCGATTTCCCTGACAGATACCAGCCCTCACTCTCCCCAGAGAGCTTGAAAGCTAGTTGTCAGCTTCTCACAACAGCTCTCTTCCAGTCTTAGTTAACTTATCATGAGGTAAAAATCCTGTCTGATAGCCGGGCCCTCCCACAACTCCTTCTCACAAGCCAGAGCTGCTAACCTGTCTGCTGAGAAGGCAACGAAGAAAGCCAGAGAGACCTGTGCTCTCTCCTGGTGTCCGTCAGCGATCTCAGCCATGAGATCTGTCTGACCAGCTGCAGAAGAAGTGCACCGAGTGCTCCCTGAAGAAAAGCAAACACAAGTCAAGGAAAACAGCCCCACTCCCTCTTTCTGTCCCATTTCCATTCGGCAGCTTGGCCACAGCTCCGTTTTGGGGAGCCCTCCCACCACGGCTCCCCTCCCTGGGGGCTCCCCCAGTGCCCAATGCTCCCATCCCCTTGCACACCCCCAAGGTCTTCTGGCAACATCCCTCCCCGCCAGGGGCACCCGGCCCTGCCTGCTCCTCCTCACCCAGGTGACTGCCTCCAGCACGGAGTAGCGGGGCACGAGGCCGGGCAGGGGCTGCTGTCTTCCTCCTCGCTCCCGGCCATCCCGGGGCGGTCCATCCTGACAACCGGGCGCTCTAAAACAACCAGAAAACACCAACACCGTGAAGCCAGAAATCAGCCCTCAGACCCCCCCAGGAGCGCCCTGAGGGCAGGGAGACGTCTCGCAATGCAGGCCAGCGCCGCGGCCCGGCGGCCCGGGCTGCACTCACCGCTCGGGGCTGGGGCCACGGCCGTCGGGCGGCTCGGCGGCGCAGGCAGGGCGGGCGGGGGGCGGCCAGCAGCGGCCCAGGCCGCGGCCCAGCAGCAGCCGCCACATCCCGCCCGCGGGACCATAGAGAGGGCGCGTTGCCGAGCGACAGCGGCCAGGGCCATAGAGAAGACAAAGCGGCCGCGGAGATCGGCTAGTGCCGGCGGGCCTTCCGCGGGGCGGAGACGGCGACGGCGGCCCCCGCGCCAGGCTATGGGAAGAGCGGAGCCCGCACAGGCAAAGCTCCGAGGAGCGGTTTCAGGCGGCCTGAGCCCACCAGGAGGGTAGGGATAGAGCGCCGCCATATCATAGAGAGGAACTAGAGCGGCGCCCGGCCCGCCCTCCGCAGAGCGCGGGAACAGCGCGGCGGCCGCTGAGGCCCGGGAAGGGCCGTGCTGTGGGGCGGGACGGGGCTGAAGGAGGCCCGGGTCCCCCCTGCGCCTGAAGGGGCCCGTGTAGGCCCCGGGGGTCCCCTTGTGGGTCGGGGTCTCTTGTAGGCCTGGCGGGTGCCGAGGGGGCTCCCTGAAGGCCTGGGGAGTCCCTTGTAGGTGTGGGTGTGCTGGGGAGGATCCCTGGGGATCCCCTGTAGCTTGGGGGGGATAAATCCCCCTTGGGAAGCACAAGGAGGTGGGGGCAGCTGGTTGTGCTGCAGGTCTGGGGTTTCTGAGAGGAGTCCCTGAGCTCAGAGATGAGCCGTGGGGGGGGTGGACTTACAACATAGGGACCAAATTAGTAGAGGGGAGTGCTGAAGTATACCCGAGCCTGTGATTCCCTAATAAACGGTGCCTTTTCCTGATCCAGAATGGCCTGCAGCAGCAGGGTAGATGGGCATTTGAGTGTGCTGCAATGGGTTAGACAAGAAAAAATAGCATACTGCAAAGTACTTTTCTTACAGCAATAAAGTAATTTCAGGTGTGATCAGAAACTCAGTTGGTTAATCTTCCTGTAACCAGTGATGTGATTAGTTATATTTGGGAAATGGGTATATATGCAAAACATTTGTGAATGGAAATGTGTAAAAAATGCATTAAGATGTGGTTACGGTTTGGGTTGTGTATGAACCTGCATCCATGCCTTGTCAGCAGTCAGCCTGATTTTGTGATTGATCGCCCTCGCAGAGGACTTCCTTGGCTTATATCTGCTGTATGTCTCTCTGTTTGTTTCAACGGTGTTGCAACAGGAGATGGCAGAGTTCCCAACCGAGAGTGTGGCATGCCAGTGTGAGAAAAAGATATGCTTTATATTCTCCTTACCCTAGTGGTTTCCTTCAGAAGTATGAATATTGCCACCCCTGTGCTCATTCCATCTGAAAAGTGTACTTTCATGTTTATTTCTTCATTCCATAGGCACAGAAATTCTTGGTCATTCTGGCAGTTTGTCTCTCTTCCCAGGATATGGTTTTCTCTTTGCTGGCAATTCCTGTTACAGACTTGTAGTTCTTGTTCAGTATTATCCATGTTTTATGCTTGGCTGGCTGCAAGTTTAGCTCCAAGTGTGGCTTTCCAGGAGAGACGTAATCACTGTCTTTCATCAGACTAAATGCTTGTTTTAAAATACCGTATTTCTTTTGGTTTTCCATAGCTTTTATTTTTTGTAGCATCATATGGGATACAAATCCTTTATCCTTTTCACCCCAGATTTGGCTTAATACCTTAATTACAAAGTAATTTAGTTGTCTGTTTTAGTAAATGTGTCTGTAATTGTCTCATGTTAGTAGACTGGTATTTTCTAAGCTACTACAGTTTGTTTGGGGATGAAAATTACAGGCAAAGTAGAAATATCAGCATCTCTATAATCTTGCCTTAATTTTCTCGCTCATCAAGTTGGTATCAGTAATTAATGCTCCAAAAAGTTAAACTGCATTTGTTGGTATTGGTTCATCCAAGATCTTCTCAGCTAATCACTGTATTTTTAATGCTGTTAGTCCTAGTTTCAAGTCCCCAGCCATTTGGTATGTGATACTCTCTGTCTTTTCTGCAACTGGCAAGTCAATAGCAGAGCTAATCTGTTTTGATTCATATCATGAGGATGCCATAGGAGTTAAACAACGTCAG
Organism: Ciconia boyciana; assembly: GCF_034638445.1. Lineage (NCBI taxonomy): Eukaryota > Metazoa > Chordata > Aves > Ciconiiformes > Ciconiidae > Ciconia > Ciconia boyciana. The sequence continues at coordinate 20,410,755 of NC_132942.1, forward strand.
TTATGCATTTGCTGGGCGTTTGTGTCTTTTACTCTTGAGAAGGAAAATAGCCAAATGAAGATGAGATGAGAGACGAGGAATGGGACCATCCAGAGCAAGAACAAAGTTGAGGTAGCGAAGATCAGAGACGTAGGCTGGTGTGGAGTAACATGGCTGAAGGAGTAAATGTTGTAGAGAGAAATGGCTTGAGCTACGCAGGCAGGATGGCGTGTTCTGCGCGAGGGCTGCTTCTTGTGTCTTTCCAGCTCAGCTAAGTTTGTGTCTGTGCAACTTGCAGTCAGAGTGGAAAGGACATTGAGAAGGAAGAGGTGAGAAGGCGTGACGAATTGCTGCACGTGCAGAGTGTCTTGCTACCGCTTTTCTGACTGTTGGTGGTGATATTTTGTTCCATGCACCCAAGGGTGCTGAGGGAAGTGGCTGATGTCATTTAGGGCCACTTTGAAAGGTCACAGTAATCAGGAGAGAGGATTCTGATGACTGAAAAAGGGCAAACATCATACACGCATTCAAGAAGGGTAAGAAGAAGGATTGGGCAACTCTAAAACACTCTATTTAGCCTGGGTCTCTGGGAGGTGATGGCACACCTTCTCCTGGAAACTTTGTTTTAAGCATGTGGAGGACAAAGCAGTGGTTGGGAACACCCAGCATGGATCTGAAAAGGGCAATCATGCCTAACCAACCTGATTGCCTTCTGTGATGAGACTGGCTCACAGAACAAGGGGAGAGCAGTGGGTGTGTTTACCTTGATTTTAGCAAGGCGTTTGACATAGTGTCCCATAGTATCATCTTACCAAACTGGTAAGGTATGGATTGAGTAAATGGTCTATAAATTGGATGGAAAATTGCCTGGACTGTTGGGCTCACATGATGGTGATCAGTGGGCTATCACACAGAGTGTACAGAAGAGGCTGAGAAAACTGTGTTTGTTATCACACAATAATTTTAGGAAAATAAATACTTTGCTCCTTAGGGAAATAAATACTGTGCTCCTTAAGAAATATATTTGTTTTGGTGGAAAGAGGAAGCCAGACTGGTTGTAGAAAGCAAGTTTAAAAACAAACATCGAAGTTCTAGGAGGTTATACACATTCTGAGGTCTTTTAAAAACCTTGTAATTGAAACCACTCTCTTATTCACTGGTTTAAATACTCATTAATGCCAGTCCCCCCTTAAAGTCCAGGCAAAATCCATGTATCTCCAAGTTCTTGATTTTTTCTTTGAGGCACATTTGCCACTGGAACTTTATTCCCTGGGTGCTGGAGCTGTTTCCTCTTATCTCATAGTGGTCTTCTGGTAAGTTAGGTTTTCATCTGTGTTTTTGTGCATTTTGAGCAAAGTAACTTAGTGGAACATGTAAGCTTTGATATACAACAGTAGTTTTTTTTTTCCTCTAGCCAGAAATTTATGGCTAAAAAACCCCACCATGCGGCTTTGACCAAGTATACTTGAAACATTGTAATTACAGGTGATCTAGTTTCACAGCTCACAGACAAAGAAAACGTGTTTGTTTTACTTTATTAGATTTCTTATAATATGTTCATACAAAAACAAATGTGCATATACACACTCCGTCAATAATGCCAACTACAATTTATTAAGTTTTACAAGTCTTTTCTACTAGGTCACTGTATTGTTAAACAGACATTGAATGCAGGATCAATGCTAAAGATCGGAAGGCTAAATTTCAAAGTAAACAATCTCATCTTTCTCCTAATAAGTTTATAAGGGGTGTTTTTGAGGAAGTCTTAATTAATCATGGCCTAAAACTTCTCTTAATGCAGTTGTATTTTTCTAACAAGAAAATTAGAAAGAGACGGTATTTGGACATAAGCTGTAGCTCACACTGCCATTTCACTCTTCCCTGACTGCTGCAAAGCCCCTCAGTCAGTCATTATAATCCAGAGCTGAAACTGGGAGCGTGTTTTGGGGATATATCTTGTTGCTTTGTGATGAACTCGGAGGCCCTGGGAGAATCTCTTGGTGTTGACAGCCCCTGACAGTAAATGTCACATGAATTCAGAAGGAGCTCAAAGCCTTCTGGTGACTGCTATGAGAAGAGACATGGTGACAGAAAACCTGATTGATGAGCCATGCCACAAGTAGAGGGAGCGCTGTGTGGTGATTGCCTATAATTGAATGGTCCATGGAAGTTATTTCTGGGTTCCTATGAATGGTGACATACACTCCAGAAGTGTTTTCACAGGGAGGCCTGCAGATTTTAATCCTGCTACTCAGCAACTCCCTGTTACCGCAGCGTTAACAGACTTTAAAAGTTAACGGGCTGTTTTAGCTTCATGGCTAGCATAATAATTAAACAAACAATCATCAGTCATGCAATTACCTTTAGAAACGTTCCTTTGTCAGCTTTTGCCTCCTCTTTTTAGTGCTTTTTCCTTGTGGCTTGGCTCTGTGATCTGACAACATGGAGACGTTGATTATCTTCCCGATTCTGATGATGCACTCCTCTGACATGGGCTTGTTGCAGCCATGTTAAGCACAGTGGTGATGCTCCTGGCATTAAATGGGGATGTGAGACGCTGTAGCCCACTCACCCAGCAAAGCATCTGCTCGCACTGACCAATTAAATTGGCTTCTCTCTCTCATTAAAACCCTTGTGCAGACTCTGGTATGTCACAGATCTTTAAAATCTCCATTATGAATTCGACTTTCTTCTGGGTATTTTTAGCTTATACTTGAATAAATTATTATTGTCTCTTGCACTTAAACATATCAATTTCGGCTCCACGAATATCTCCTCTGGGCCATATTCAAAGACCTGAGCTGACTTGAACTGCTGAATCTATAGGGAGGATTTCAACACAGCTCTAAGCGCTTGGACATTGGAGCCATACAAAGAGGGAGAGAAATTCAAGCCCTCCCCTCTTCCCTTTGGTAAGTCAGGAGCACATCCCTTACAGATTTACTTGGTTGTGCCAATTTAATGTGATTTCTTCTGAGGGGCAGGAACCACTCAAGGAAGGCTGACAAGTTTTATCAACAGAATGGAAACTGAAGTGATAAGGTGAGAGTTATTGACCTGATAACTAACAAACAGAAAACTTCAGTGTCCCTCAAGCTAAATATTGCAATCAGCAGGTAAGTAAAAGATGGCAACAGCTGTGGTCTTGTCACTGACTGAGTGTGTTTTAGTGTAGAGGAGCAGGAGGTGGACTGTGAAAACAAACACATCCAGTTTGCTACAGACTGTTTCCCTCTATTACTTTTAATGAGAGCTAAACTCCAGAATGCACAATGGGACTATTTTAGATAGAAGGAACTCTTTGTACAGCTCCTAAATTCTAGACACACAGTTGCAATTAAAATGATTGCTTGCATATTATTAATAGCTCACCAGTAGTTTAAGGCTGTTATCAGGTATGGGACCAATTGGTACTAGCCACTGCACAACTGAATGAAAAGTAGTGCTGTCCTTGAAGGAGCTGAGTTAACAACCCAAACCCACAATGCTCAAAGGAGTTTGAAAAATGAGCGAAATGTAAAAAGGTGAGAGGAACTATGTTAAAATGCATCACTTTAGAGGCTGGTGAGCAACGTGGCTGGATTGCCATAGTCAGATGTTAGTAAATGCTGCCTAAGTGGGTTTTTTTATTAATTCTGAAATTGTAGCATGGAGAGGGCAGATGGGAAAGGAAGTGGAGACCTCCTAATGAATTATGATTTAGAAGTAATGGAAACAAAAAGTACTTCAAGTACAGAAATCTTTTGTTCCTCCTTTTTCCCCTTACATTTTTTCCTGAAAACATGCTGGGATTGCGTATGAAACCTAGCTGTTGCAATTCTCACGCATACCGTGAAATTCTTGTCTGACAGAATATGAAGGCTTCAGCAGCTGAACAAAAAGGCATGCGGTAGAGCTCTTGTATGATGTCCGTCTTCCCTTTCTGGCTCCTGGCCTGCTCCATACACTTGGGAAAGACAAATGGCAAGTGATCACTTCCTATTCAAATTCTGCATGCTAACTTTGTTTTTCACATGGAAGCAGTTTTTTACTTACCATGTTTGTCATTCTGCTATGTATCTTTTCTTTTTCCTGTTACAGTTTCTTGGGTTTTTTCCGTGAGGGTACCAGAACTGCACTTGGTATTCAAGAAGCAGATGCACCATGAATTCATACAGGGGCAAAGTCATACTTTTCTCTCCTAAGAATTCTGAACTTTCAATTTTCTTTTTTTCACTGCAGTTGAGCAATGAGGTGATATATTCATAGAAATAGGTATTATAATGTCAAGATGCATTTCCTAAATTGTGCAAACTAGTTCAGAGCCCATCGCTCTGTGTGTAAAGTTAGCGTTGCTTTTTGTGGATAGCCGTATTATAGTTGTCAGGGCTGAAATTTATCTTCTACTTTATCATGAAGCTGCTCAGTGTCATGAGATCTTTAAGTTTTTGTAGTAAATATTATCCTAATTAATTTAGTTTTTGTCAGAAATCTTCTTCACTGTTCCTCCTACTTTCTAGATCATTTCTGAACACATTGAACACCATGGACCTTAATCCCCATGGGACTCCACTGATGATCATCTACCACTTTGAAAACTCATCTTTTAGTCTAATCTTCTTTTTCCAATATTAAACTATTATTTAATGCTGTGAGGTCCTTACCTGTAGTCCCCGTCTGTTTAGTTTATTTAAGAGCCTTTTGATGAGGCCTTCAATATCTGAGGTTTCTGGAAGCTTGGGGTGAGTTGGAAACATAGGGATAATTTCTCAGCTGGATCTCTGTTATTTACATGCTTTTGACTCCTTCAGAGAATTCCAGCAGATTTAGGAGGCTCGGATTCCTTTTACAAAAGTCATGTTTACTTTTCCCTAATGTGTTACTTTTATTCATGTATTCACTAATTCTGTTCTTTACTAGAGCTTCAGCCAATATGACCAATATGGACATTAGACTTAGTAATCTGTGGTTTATTGAATTGCCACTGGGTTTATTTTTAAAAACTGATTTCTTATTAGTTACCTTCTAGTCCTTTGATAATCGCACCAATTTTCAGCAAAAGGTTACATACTAAGGGTATTAGCTCAGATGATTCATATTTAACATTCTGTAAAAATCTTGTATCAATATCATCTGTGCCCAGTGATATGTTGTTATTCATTTTGTCTGGTTTGTAATCTACTCTTAGCAACCTCAAATTAAGACAAGCCTTCTGTGAATGCCTTATAAACAAGATGCTGGTTTCAGAGTTTCGCCGAGATTCTCCAGGTGAAGAGAGGTTTTTTAAAAAAAAAAAAGTTTGGGATTTTTTGTGATGGCATTATCTTTTTGAGTGCTTCTTTGGTACGTGTGTAGCTCACAGGTATCTTGCAAGCTTCTTGCTCTTGATGTGTTCAAAAAGGATTTATTACATTTTTTTTATTTCTTTAGCAAACTGCTTCTAAACTCTTTCTTCAGTCTATGTTATTGTGCTTTTACATTTAGTCTGCCAGAATTTATGTTCTTTTTAGTTCTCCTTTTTCAGACACAACTTCAGCTTTTTGCAGGATACCTTTTAACTTCCAACAGCCTCCCTGATCCTGCTGTTTTATGATGCTAGCTTTTTGTTTTTCTCTCAAGTCTTTTTTGACAGGTTATATGCATTTGCTTTGAGCCTCCAATATAGAATCCTAAAATAGTCTACCTGCCATCTGAAAACATTTTACCTTTCTGGCTGCCACTCTGAGCTGGTTTTTTTTAACAGATTTCCTCATTTTTGAATTCCCTTTCTCTGGAATTGAGCACAACCACTGCATTTGCCAACATTTCTGCATTTCAGAGTATGCCATCATGAAGCAGATAAAAGGATTAAGGGTTTTGGCCTAGCCCAGTCTCTAGGAAGGCTAGAAATATCAACCATTAACATTTCACTAATGTTAATTTCACAAATTTCATTAACTGAGAAACAGGGAAGAAGTGGCTTGTCAGGGCTGGAGATGGTAGGAATTCCTGCCCTGGAACATCAGCTTCTCTCTCCAACCTACAACAGATAGAATGACAGGTAATTGGAAAAAAGAGGAATCTGGGCTGATTTGTCACCGCATCACTGAAGTTTGATACTAACTAGCTTGAGTGTTTTTGGGCAGAAGCCATCTACACTGTGCTGGTGGGAACCAGAGTGAGACATCAGAGTCATGCTGACAATGTCCAGTTCTCGCATTAGCAGACACAGGAACGATCTGGCATACCAAGAAGTCTGGAAGGACAGTGTGTGAATGCAAATAGTTCTTCACTGTGATAGTACTAGAGAATGAGAGCTTAGACTACTTCATGACTTCAGTTTGCGTATAACAAAATGGTAGAGGCTGGTTTGCTAGCTGATTCTTTTCAGGTCTCTCCAATTCCAGACTGCTCCTTGCAGTAAGTAGCAGCTGCTTACTAACAGCTCCAAAGATGCTCTGAAACTGGTTGGGATAAGCAGTCTTTGCCAAGTAGGTGCTGTACTTCAACGTGTGACTAAAGCTTGCTTACCAGTGAAAAACGTTTACTCTGAGGTTGAAAGGCAGCACCACTCAGCTACCGCAAAATACATTTAAAGCCAGGGTGAAGCGAACAATGCCAGTTACAGTGCAACTGCTGACTGGCATTGACTGCTTAGCAACAGTGAGAGTGATATGGATACAGATGAATTGACTGTTTTCTGAGCAAGCTGGGTAGGAACAGCAGTAATTAGCTGCTAGCTGATGAAAAGGCATGCTTAATTATTAGTATAATTATAGATATAATAGACCAGGAATTATTCAGTAAAAGTAAGAAAGCCAATATGTTACAAAGAAGGTAATCAGAATGGAAGAGAAAATGACAGCAGTGTGAATTCTTGAGAAGAAATGTAAAAAATTAAGATGATAAATCTGGAATCTTTTGGGTTTCCACTCTCTGACATATCAACTCAATTTAGCAATGGTGTAAGGATATACAGAGCTAACAAGGTCTGTGGCTAGTATTATTTCTGGTTTTATATGATGTTGATTTAACTGATTGTATGCCAGTGAAGTTGAGCTGTATTTTCATAAATCTCAGAACCTGCACAACTTCACAAGGGTCTTTTGTTCTCCTTCCAGCAGCACAACCACAGCACAACCATTTAGTTTGATGGATCCTGTGGGAAGTTGAGCTATAGCTGGTTCTGATCAATATTGGTAATTGATTATAATTATTTGATAAGGCAGCACTGCTTGCCCTTGGCACCTGAGTAAGTAATTGTGACTAAGAAGCAGTCATGTCAGTCAGCTGCCCTGCCTGGCCACTGCATCTTAAACTGTTTTCCATGCCCACTGGGGAGATGGGTGGAGATAACAGGCTGAACTGCACTAATAGAGATGTTAGGAATATGTTGTTAACATAGGATGTATAATCACTGAAATGGGTAATCTGAGGAAGATTTTAAGTACATCTCTTCCAATGTCAGAATAGGCATAGGTAGTGCTGGTCCTGTTTTTGTGCCAGGGTTTGGACCGAATGCTAATGGCAGCAGCAGTGATCTGGAGTCTTCTATAAGAATCTGGAACTGAGAGGCCCAAGATGTATACAATTTTTTCTAAAGTTGTAGCAGTTTCTGAAATTATGGCAGTGGAATGGAAGACTCTGGCACCAGCAACCCTAATCTAGATTCTTTGAGACTGAGAGTAGTGGTGCCAAGTGATTACAGAAATTATTATAAACAAATTTTATTGAATTACTATTTGAGGACTAATTATTAAAATGGCTTTTGATTAATGAGTTGTGAGTCAAGCTGGTTTGGCAAATAGCATTTTGATAAGGTATTTGTAAGACAGATAGTCTTAAGATGAACGTATAACACTGTAACCTTAATGATGATGTTAATGCAGAAATGATGTAAATGTGCATGAGAAATGACTGTATGAAGTCACTGGGGTACATCAGGACAAATTGAGTACAGACAAACTCTAATCAGCATCAGCTGAGCATAGAATCATTGAAAAGTGAAGCTGGAAGAAATCTCAGTTGATCACTTAGTCCATCTCCTTGTTCCACGATAGAATCAGATCTGCTTATGACATTCTTGGCATATGCAGAACTGTTTTTTCTCTGCCATTTTGTAGAAGACTTTTATCTGCTACAGGACTGTTACTGCACCGATCCTGACTCTTGTCAGGACTGTTACTACATCTCTCCATGGTCTTCTTTCTTTTGAGCACCTCCTGTTCTCAGTCTCTTGATTCAGGTCATGTTTTCCAGACTTCTAACCATTATTGTTATTCTTGCTGCTTAGCCTGTCAACCTTTCTTGAGGAGCAGTACCCAAGACAGGACGTGCCTCTGCACTGAGGTGTTACTAATGCTGAGTACAGCGAAAGGACCTGCAAGATGCCTTTCACGTAGCTTTTCTGTTAATATATCTGTGTAGTGTTTTCTCTTTGCTGAGGACAATAACCCCTGTTCAGCTTGTGATCTATCAGAACCTTCAGATATTTTTTTTTTTTCCAGACTGCTTTCTGCCAAGCTGATATCTATCCTGTATTTGTGCACTTTACTCCTGCCTAAGTTAAAATGCTACACTTTTTACAATTGAGATGACTCCTGTATTTATAGGCAACTTGTCCAACTTGTCAAAAGTTTTTAATACTTCTATCCCCCATGTATTTGTAGCCACTCTTTGCAGATTTAATCTTGGCAGATTTAATAAACACACGGTCCATTCCCTCATCCAGGCTATCAATAAAATATTGAATGGAACTTATGAACAGCTGAGTAACCATTCAATTTGTCCTTTAAATTTCACAGTGAACCCTTGGAAACTATTCTCAGAGTGCGAATTCCAACCAGATTTGTCTCGTGACTTCAGCCAGGGCATTCTTGCCCTCATGAATGTTGTGTGGGATAATGTCAGGAGACTCAGTGACATTGAGGTATGTGGTATCTGCTGCTTCTTCCCTATCCACAAAGTCTCATCCATTGGAGAGGGAAATTAGATTGAGTCAGCTTGTTTTGGTCATGAGGAATTTATGTTGACAAATGCTCATCTTATTAGTTTCTATGTGCTTAGAAATAATTCAGATTATTCTGGTGTTTTTCTTTTCCTGGACATTAAATCTTTTGGTATCTTAGTTATTCTATTTGACTTGTAGAAGATGACTGCTAGTGGTTCCAGTTATTTGAAAGTGTAAGACCTCTGGGGACAGTTGTGAAGGCAACAGATACAAACTTCTCACCAGGAGAAACCCTGTGCCAAATGTGAAATTTCTGTGATAAAGCAGAGAGACACAAAAGGTTCTCAGGAGAGTGGTGGAAGGAACGTTTTCACAAAAAGAAATTATTTTATTTCAGTCTGAGAAATTATGATGCAAATCAGCTTAATTTAAAAAATAAATTTCAGGCTAGCTTGAGAGAATTCTGAACAGTTTGAACTACAAGTCTGAACAGTCTTGTAGAAATATGGTCAGGGTCATGTAAAAGAAGAAGTTGGGAAACCTTAATTTTGGGCTGCACTGACTTCTTTGCCTATAATAGATTGGTAGTGAACATCTAAGAAAATAGAAATAGAGATTAGACTAAATTCCATAACCTTTTAACCCAGAAAGCCTGGATCTCCTCAGCAAAGTGTTTTCTGAACTCTAATATATGCTCACTGTTGACACGGGCTTACTCACAGAACAGAATAACCTTTGCACAGCTCAACGAGAAGTGCGTGTGTGATAAGTTTTAGTATCTCCTGTTCAGTCCGCCCATGTGACTGTAAGTTTGATCTTACCGAAGCAAGGTGTTACACTTTGTCCTGTAGCACTTCTGCTGGAGTGTTTGATACTGTGTGTATAGGAAGTGTATGTATGTTTATATGAACACTCCAGTATATGAGTCGAGGAAGAAAGAATATGCATTTCATTGGTATGAATAATTTGCTGTTTTTCAGAAACTTTGATTTTGCCTGAATTCAGTATTCTAAAGGGCAAAAAAAATACCACCCAACAAACTCTTATCTATGCTGTGCATTAACAAGCCTTTGGGTCAGTACCATTTCCACTGTGCATTTGGTTATGTAGAATTATCATCATAGTCGTGCCTTGAACTGTTTGGAAGATGGAACTGCTGGCAGAGGAGGGAAATTGAAAGTGTCATCAAACTCCCAAAATAGAGGCAGATGTATTCCATGTTGGCTGCAGGAATTTTGAAGTATGTGCGGGGGCCCTGTTACAACTCTTTTGTCCCTTTTTTCACTGTCTTCTGCAATATAGATCCCCTTCTTCTTCCTGGTCCTTTAAGCTTAAGGAGCTGTAGAAGTACTCTAGAAGTCATTTGTCTGTGGAAAAGTGTTCTTGCTTTCGGGCATCCTCTGGTTTTGCATGTACCCTCCACAGGCAGGTACTCACTGCAAGGTTGGAAATGGTCTTAGTGATGAAGTGGAGACGCATGTGAATATACTGAGGACAGGGGTGCAAGGCAATGCAGTACAGATTTTATAACACAGAGGTGAGTCATTTCTTAATAGTGAGGACTTTTGAGTATTAACTCTAGGGAACTTCCACTACAAGGCAGCTGTTAACATATTACTATGAATTGGTTTGGAAAAAAAAGATTAAAATTGCATAAGTAGATAAATTTTAGAGACAGAAATAATAATGACATTAAAATTGGCTGAAAGAACCGAGCTACAGTAACAATGGAACATTTTAAAAATAAATGGGTAGCTAGGAAAGAGTGTAGGGAGACATGCTGCTTGGAGATCACAGAGGCACCTAAGCTTGACAGTTTCTATGACTGCATGAAACAGAGAAACACAGCCAAGCCCCCGCTTTCTCCCAGCATATTATACTGTACAGCAGTCAGGTTTAGTAACACATTGCTGAGAAAAAGACTTCTACTATTTAGTATTCATTATGGATGGCATTTTTCAGATTTCAGCGCAGCAGTGTAAACAAGCCACACTGGAGGAAGAGTGGAGAAGAGTATTTCTCCAAGCTCTGATTTATTTCTTATTGATATTCACTAACTACACAAACCTATGGTAGCACCAATTTTAGAAAGGGAAAGTAGCTCTCAAACCACCACCATTTTCCAGCGTTCTTGCAGGAAGCCAACACAACAGGAGGCAAAGCACAATTTCTGCAGTAGGACAGGCGTGTGGCTCCCTTGTGAGGCTGAAACATCTGGTAGATTTGTCTCTATGAGTCGTTGCGGATCCGCAGGCCTGCCTGGATTCTGCCAGCTGCCTGGTTTCTATTCCATTTACACTGCATTTTGTAAATCTTGTCTGTGTGAGGAGGGAGCCTGTCCCCACGAACAGGGTGCTGCTGTGCTGGGACACCTACATCTGTGAGCAGAAAGCTGCCTGGACAGACCAGTATCCTAAATACTCTGAGGCTGACCAACCATTGTCACATCCAAGTGTGGGATGACACCAGCCAGTGACATAGCAACCAGAGAGCTGTCCTGCCTGCATGCTTGCCCTTGCAGAGAAAGGTGCATGGCCCACACTGCACCCCATGGGAGCTGGCCCCTCTTTTTTTGTTGTGAGACCATTTCTTCCAGGTGAGCTGGATGCCAGCCACCCAGAAAAGCAACACAGCTTTTCTGTCATCCATGAATCGTTAATTCCTGTAAGCCACAAGGGTACTGAGCACTGTAGCAGAAATGGGAGCCATGGTGTAGGGAAATGCACATGGGCTTTCACCCCAAGCTCCCTGCAGCCTCCCCAAAGCCTGCCTAACAGGAATGATCCAGTATGCTGAAGAAAGGCCACGTACGACAGCTCTGTTCCATGTGCACTGCCTGTGTGAGTATAGAGAGCCTGTAGTAATGGAGGATCTTTCCGGCTCCCCTCTCTGAATGAGTGAGTTCACATCATTCTGCTGACACAGGCACATTCCTGCTTTTGAACATGAATCCTCCTTTGGGAGTTGCTTCTCCACATTCCCTGCCTGTCTTTTACCTGGCCCTGATACAGCCTCCTTGCAGGCCTTTTTGAAAGCTTGGTGCTAGAGGTTCCTCTGCCCACCTCACCCAGCATCCAGGTCCCTGCTCCCTGCAGTGCTGTGGTAGAATCCTCCCCATCATTCCCCTTCCAGCTGGAGGTGTTAGATGTCCTCTTTCCTCCAAAGGCTCCCTTCTTTGAAAACACCTTGGTGGATACCTGTCTTTTTTTCAGAGGGATTCATGACAGAGTATCTTAGGAGTATTTGATTTTTCCCCACAGCTACCTCCCAGTAATACCTAACTTAAAAATGGGACCTACTCAAAAGTGCCGGAGCTTCTTAAAAGGAAATTAAAAGCAGCTGCTATAAGGATGCAGAAGATGAGAAACTAGATAAAAACACCCTATCTGAAGCTCAGAGCAATATATCACTAAGTGAAATGATTCTACAAGGGACCAAAAAGGCAATATTCTAACAGCAAAGTGGAAGAAAGTATTCAAAATCAGGGATTTCTGAGCAAATAAAGAAACTATTTAAAAAAAAAAAAAGCATTAACTGTGAAGCTAAATCTGTAGGGCAGGCACGGGAAAATTTTAAGGTGCAAACTCACTAAAGGAATAATAAAAATACTAGTAAAAATATTTTCAAAATTGCCAGAATCAGGTACTTTTCCAGAGGTTTGGTCAGCAGATGACCAGTCTCTAAAAGGATTACTGTAAGAGAGGAAAACTGCTGTTGAAAAGTAAACTGAAGCTTTGGGTTGGTGCTTACTATGGTTGAGGTAGGTTATTCTCCCATGAGAGCCAAACTTATGGGGACAAGTGTAAGGAACTGTCTCAAATTAAATGACATTAAAATGCATTTTAGGACTAATTGATAAGATGAAGAGTCAGAAATTGCCAAGACCATATGGTAATCACTCAAAAGCTCTGGAGGAAAACAAATATGCAATTATGGAGCTACTATAGGGTGTAACCCTTCACTTAAATCAGTCTCCCTGCAGGAGGGATGGAAGATGGTAAATGTGACAACAGTCCCTGAGAAGGTCCCCAGGAGCGAAGTGGAGAACTGCAGACCATCACACTGGAGTCTGTACTGAGCAAGTGAGTAGAAATTGTAAGAATAAAATGATTAAATGGATAAAACCCAACGTATTAGGGAAAGTTTTTCTAGTGAGAAAACACATTTCACAGATTGGTTAGAGCTCTCGAAAGGGTTCTGAAGATGCAACTGAGATGACCTAGTCATAACAACATAAGAAATGCTCTAGTGGGTCAGACCAGTGGTCCATCTGCCTGCACTGGCCACCTATTGTTGCTATGACCATGATTTTCTAAGTCTCATTCATATTCCCCTCGCCACCTTCTCTCCAAACTGAAAAGCCCCTTTAGTGTCTCTTCCAAAGCAACAACTAGAAATCAATTTAATCTGGTTGATTGGTCTTAACAAAAGTTGTAATTAAGCTGTAAAATCCCTTGCCATAGGATATTATGGATGCTCAAAGTCTACTTGTGCTCTGGGGGTAACAGGAAAAGTTAATGGGGAGAAGTTAAAGCATAACCTGTTAAATAGTAAAACCAAGGATTGTGGCTCAAAAAGTTCCAAGACACATATTGTTGGAAAACAGAATAATAGTCCAAGAAAGAACCACTGCATGCCTGAGATGTTCTTAAATTCCTTCCCCAGGCATCTGTATTGAAAGCCAGATGCTGCAGTAGAGAAACCTTCGATCTGACCCAGTGCAGCCTTTCTTGTGCTTTATGTTCTGTCAAAAGAAAATGAAACATAGATATGAATGTAAACACTTCTGATGGTTAATGGTGAACACTGAACAGTGAATGCTGAGCTCATCTCCCCACTATACAAGCAAACAATGAATTTTTATTTGAATGCTAATGAAGATCTCACTGTGATGCTGCTAGCAATATAAAGAGGAAAGCTACATGGTGGAAATAAAGAAAGGCTCTTTATAAAGGAATGAAAATGTATTGCAAATATTGATGTCATTAACCACTCACAGGTCAAAAACATACTTGAATCTACTGATGTAATTTGAAGTAGGTAAACAAGTATTAAGAAGAATCTTTTCTTACAATTAGTGCATCTGCTATGATCTGAAAAGGAGAAATTTGTATTTCTTGTATCCCTTTAACTCCAAGTGATACAAGGTTTTTAGTCAAAAAGCAGATCTTTCTACAGCCTTCTAATCTATTCTAGATCTCTTTTGGTTTTCGGATCAGAGCTGAGGCAAGCTTCTTTTACAAATTTGTGCTGCAGTCTAATAAAAGAGTTGTTCCTTGCCAGGAGAATATTACATACAGTTCTGAGAAAAATGAACAGAGTCAGCTTGTTTGAGAGCTAACTGATGCTTACTCACAACACTGATAAGCCTGACATTTACTGAGAAGTGCCACAATTCCCAGTCCAATGAAAAATCCCAAGAGGATGTTTTTTTCAGTGATGCTTCACATTCTATTGACTCAGGATAAGCTGGAGTCTTCTAAAGTATTTTACTAAAAAAAAATAATGTGGAGCCCAAGTCCTCCGCTTGAATTACATACAGATGTGCTTTGGCACATTTGTTAATGATCACGGTATGTTTAATGATGCTCTACAAGTTGCCAGTGCCTTATGTGTCATATTTCATTCCTGTAGTGTATTAAAAGCACTTATGCAAGAATTCTTGGTGTCTTGACTGCAATTACAAAAATTATACTTGGAATAATGCCACTTAGCACCTCCACATAAAAGCTAAATCTTGTAGTGAAATACCTGTTTGTGATACTAGGCAGTGTTCTGGCTGTTAGTGTAGTCTTTGCATGTTGGTCTGTGCTTTGGCTTTCTGTAGCATCCACAGTATCTGGCCATGCAGGATTCTTCTGGAACAGGCCCTGCCTCAAAAAGACTGTCAGAAGGCTTTTGAATGTTCGAGTAGATTATGTCAAGAAGTTCCCTTTTGATCATTATTATAAAGATATGTTCAAATAATTCTAAAATATTAGTGATGCAAAATTTTCATTACAGACACTGTGATAATTAGCTCCCATATCGTGCTCCTTATCTAGGAATTCCATTATTCTGCTTTTAATTATCATTTTGACCAACTTTCAATGTACAAAGCTGTTTCTCTGGCACTTTAAAATAGACAAGTATTCCAAACAGTGGCTAAGAATTTTCTGACAAAATTGTTTTTCAGGGAAAAAAGTTCTTATTTATCAAAACGTGAACTTTTCACAGAAACATAGGTTCCAGATGTCAAGAGCTGCAAAATCCATCACTTCAGGTGGTAGTTTGTTCCCAAATTTAACCATCACTGCTGTTAAAAAATGTGTGTTTCATTTCTGGTTTGAATCACTTTCATTTTTCAGCCCTTAGCCTTTCTTCTGTCTCTGCTAGATTAAAAAGTGTTGGTTGATATTTTCCCCTTGTGAAAGTATTTATCGAATCACCCCACAATTGAGCTGTTTAAGTTTGCCAGTTACATGTTCTTCTCTCCTCATATACTTTTTATGGCTCTTTTCTGCCCCCAATCTAATCTTTCAACAGCTTTAAATGTGAACATCAGAATTAGATATACTAGTCGTTTCAATGATGCTGTACCCAGAGGTTGAACGGATTCCTTATTTCTAATCACTTCTCTCATTTTATCATGCTTTTACCTTGAGCATTTGTGGTGAGCTTCTTGCCCATTAAGACCTCCTAAGTCATAACCATTGCACTCCAAGATAGAGTTTTCTGTTCTGTAGAGTAGCCCATATTCTCTGTTGGTTCATTGACTGCTTCTTCTTGAGCTTACTCCTATTGTACCTTGCATAATATTAAGTAGAGAGCAGCCTCTCTTCTTGAATGTTCAGGATCTAATAGTTCTGAAAAGCAGTCATGCTGTGTTTCTATAAATTGGTTCTCTAACCTTTTTTTCCTTTGTGCCATTATATCAATTTATTTATGAATAATAGAGGTCCCCATGTTTAGTATTTTACCTCTCAACATTAAGCACTCAGTCTTCTTTCTCTGGTGACTGATGGGATAACTCTACTCATATATTTACATTCTTACTGCCAGACAGTTTCAGTGTACAATCTTTTCCAGTAAGAATTTTAGTCTGACTAGATTCCTTAAAACTTTTTCTTTGGTATAAAAAAAATTCTTTCACTTTTATGACTTATACTCTCTTTTCTGTAGTTTATGGCCACGTGCTATGGTATATTGTTGGTTTTGTCACTGGGATTTACTATTTTCTGCTGTGTCAAGATCTGATTTTATTACCGGTGTTTTACTTCATCTAGCTTTTTTTTTTTTTTAATTAAAACCCTCCATTTTTATATACATGCATTTATAGTTCTTAATTTGGGGGGCACCTTTGTTTAGCTTCTTAGTCCAATGTCATTTTGATATAATAAAATATCACCTATGAACTGTTCCTATCCCTGTACTAAGCTTTTTCTCTGAACTAGCTGTATACACAGAGTATTTTTGTTTTACCAACCCTTAGCAATCTGTTTGCCATAGCTCATGACAGATTTCCCCCAGCTCCCACTTAATTAAACACATCATATATGTTTTCCTTGTGAAAAGTCTGATTTCACTTTTGACTTTTGATGGAGACCATCACCTCTGGGTAGCGTCTTCTTCCCCTCTGCCTAATTGGAGTTGTGTGTATAACTGGAAGGATTTCAGAGAAACTGTCAACAGTACCCTGGGGCTAAATCTTCTAGCCAGTAGTCTGATTTGCCTTCCACAATCCTTCGCTTGCATTTCCCTTTGAAATTTGTGACATGCAGTAGGACCTCATGCTCCTCCCCAGCACTTTCTAGTATCCACCTAGGTGTCTCATAAAAGACCCCTTCATATTCTGCCTACAAGTCAGCAGATCTCTGTCATCACATGCATGGCTGTGGTATGCTCCTGGTATTTAAATTCCCATCAGCACAGTACACTCAAAGTTCTCAGCTGAAAATGTATTTTCAGATATAGCCTTCCTGGAGTTGTCAGCTTGCTTTTCCTCAGCTGAAAGGCAGCTTCCTGCTATGTTAATAACTACACTGTGCTATGCTATTCTATGCTATGCTATGCTAAACTATCCATTGTGAGAGGAGACTGAGCCTCCTTGAAGGTGAGAGGAGAGCAAGCAGTCTGAGCTTGGCCTAGTGCCTCATGCCCTCTTATATTGTTTTTGTGCCTTATATTTGTTCTCTCTTTGTTCGTCCAGATTAGAAGCTCTGGCCTCAAACTGCTCTGGGTATGTGCTGTGTATGCCATGTGGGCAATAAAGACAGCAGCTGAAGCAATTACTGAAGTATTAGTGACTACCCTGGAAGCTCTTGGAAGGCAGGTAAGATGACTGAGCACTATAGAAAGGCAAACACAGTTTACTTTTTTGAAAAAAAGAAATCAGGCAATTAGAGACCACTCTTCCCAGAAGTAACTCTGAAGAAATATTACATGATCAATTTAAAGCAAATAGAAGATAAAAAGAAAAAAAAAGACATAGATTTACCAAGAATAAATCATGCAATCTTACTCTAATTTCCTTCTTTGACAAAATAATGTCTAGTAGATGAAGAGGAGGCAGCAGATGGACATATTTTGCTTTAGGAAAGCTTTTGAAACTGTTCCACATGATTCTCTCAGAAGCAGACTAAAGAAATATGGTCTATATCAGTCTGCCCAGTATTTCTGGCTGGGTGAGACATTTACCTTGTTTCTGTATAAGGGAGAGACCATATGCTGCAGCCCTTCGTCTAATACATAACTGTATTGTACAAGTGTAGAAAAGCCAGTGCTTCCTGGGGCAATGAGATTTATTACATATGTGCAGACAGATCCACATACTGCCATGATCAGAGGCACTAAGTAGGCTCCCAGCAAAGATGGCCTGCAGTGTACCCAAAATAGTCCATCCAGCAGGCAGCTCTCATCCCTGTGGACTCTAGTCTGGATCCAGAAAGGAGCGAGGGAGACCACAGCCAAATTCATTGTCCTGGCAGGCCATGGGTTGTTCATAGCTCAAGGTTCATCATTTAAAAGGTACGTGATGTTACCATAATGTGGGTGGCAATGGTGCACTGTGAGACTGGGAGGTTATTTTGACTGGAGTCCTGCTGGAGTATGTCCTGGGCCCAGTTCTATTCAGTTTTTTAATTAATGACCTATATGATTTAACAAAAAAATCATAAGATTTGTGGATAAACCAAGATGCACTTTGAAGGTCAGGATCAGACTTCTAATTATATTGAGAAACTGGAGAAAGTGATCCAGAAATCAACAGTATGAAATAAAAAGAAACAAGTGCTGTGTGCCACATTTATGAAAGAGGAAACAAATACCAAAATATAAAAAAAAGGTATAACTGCCTGCCTGAAGCATGCCAGGAAAAGATATAGGAATTAGAGAAAATAAAAAATTAAACATGAGTGAGCAATCATGGAAGTCTCATACTGGGAGGTGTTAATGAAATGTATTATTAAAACATGGGAGGAAATCTCATTTTCTGCAGTGCAGTTGAGGCCTTTGCTGGACTTTTGTGTCCATGCTTAGTGCTAGAGGGTACTGGTGTTGTGAATGATGTGGGTACCAACAACAGAGGAATGAGTAGGAAAGGAATTTTGAAAGTGGAATCGGTGTTATAAATTGTCACAGTACCAGATACGCAGATTCTCAGTTGTTGGTGAGATAGTTTTTAGAGAGATAAGCTATATAAATCAATGTGAAACTAGATTGCAAGGTTTTAACATTCAAAAGCAATGAGGTATTTTTATAGTTGACAGTTGTGGAAACTCACCAAATAAGCAACAGCATGTGGTTCAAGATCGCAACTCCTCTTTGAGAGAAGTAAGAAAATTCTTGTAATTTAGAAAAATGGAAGGAACTGAAATCAATAACATTGAGGAAGGAAATAGCAAAGAATGGTCTCAGCAATTAAAGTCCCAGCTAAGCAGGCCCCATGAAAAATGGGCAACTAGATCAATTAAAAAATGTAGAAATATATCTACACAAATGCTGCAACTCTGAAGCCTAAAAGAGGTGAACTAGAATGTCTGATTTTAAAGGAAGTTATTGACATAATAAATGCCTCAGAAACTTGTCAGGAGGGTAGGAAACTGTAATAATAGGGAACAAATTACAGAAGAAGGCTGGAAAGGGGTACGCTAGTGCTGAAGCAGTGGAGAATATGAGGAATTGTCCCTAAATGAAGTTTGAGCAGAGGACATTTCTGAAAAAATCAATAAAATGAACAGTAAGAAAGCATCAAGATGAGATGATACTCAATCAAGGGTTCTGAAAGACCTCAAACACTAGATTAAGAGAAAGCTAAATGTAGCATGAAATGTGTCATTTAAGTTGACCACATTGCAAGAAGGATGGAAAGTGGCAAATGTGTCTTCAGCCTTGAGAAAAAGGACTCCAGGACAAATGTGGAAAACAACAGATCAGTAAATCTCACTTCCAAACTGAATAAGTGGGTAAAAACTACAATAATAAAGAAGAGAACCAGTAGACAATTTCATAAATGTGATTTATTTGGAAAAAGTCATTACAGTTCTTGCAGAAGGAGACCATGTCTCATAAATCTAGTTGAACTCTTTGAAGATGTCAACAAGCTTGTAGGTAAGGCTGATCCAGTTGATAAAGTGTGTATGGACTTCCAAACAAATGTCAATAAGTCTTTCTGCAAAAGACTCTTAAAGTAGTTAAGCTGAGATAATAAGATGTCCTCTTGTAAGTAAATAAGACAGAGACAAAATGGGACAAAAAGTGGGAGAAAAGATCAGTTTTCCCAGTGAAAGGAGCTCTACTGCTTAGTCATGCAACTGTTTGATTTAGGACCTGTGCTTTTCAATATCCTTATAAATGATTTGGAAAGGGGAGTGAATATTACAGTGACAAGGTTTGTGGATGACACAAAATTAGCTGAGATAGTAAAATCTGACCCTGAGAAGAGAGGCAGATAGTTCTCATGGGAGTGAGTGACTGTGTCAGAAATGGCATGTGAAAGTCAATGCTAATAAATGCAAAGTAGTTTGTCTGGGAATATACATATTCAATTATATATTATACTTATTCAATTATGGATTGAACATTACATTATTATCACTCAGAAATAGAGTTGCTGTAGGATATCTCTGTGAAAACATTGATGCAGTGACCACAGCAATAAAAAATTCAAACTGAATGAGAAAAATTTTTAGAAAAGGAAAAAAGGAAAAGAAAAACATGATTATGTGATTATGTCACTGTATAAATGTTTGGCAAACCCACATATTGATTAATATGTGCAGTTCTGTTCATCCTGTCTCATAAAGAATAAAATAGAACTAAAAAGGATGGGTGGGAGTTATTTAGCTCAGAGATTTAGACACCTAAATTTAGGTTTCTACCTGTAGGTGTCAATCTGTGAGGTAGATATCTAAACTCCAACACTAAATCAAAGCTTTTTAATCTGAATTCCACCCACAGAAAGTGGATGAGGACAGAATGGTTTTCATATCAGGACAGAGAAAATAGTCAGGCATGGGACAGAGATCTTGAGATCTCCTAGCTAGCTAGGAAACAATGAAGAGGGGATGGCTATTATTTTTAAGAATAGGAGAAGTTAAGGATACCCCATGAAATTATTAGGCATCAGGTCTAAACCAGAGTGTCATACATTCTCATATAACATATTATTAAATTGTAGAACTTACTGCTGGAGGATATTGTGTAGGTCAAAAGTATAAATGAATTAAGAATTTCTGGAAGGCTGATGGGAAGCCAGTGTCCTGCCAAACAGAATTACGAAGGCTCATTCAACTGTCAAAAGCCAGGTAAAGGTACATGGATAGGACTCCGAGGCAGCTAAGTAGGACAATAAAGGCAATTTCTAGGCCAGAACAGAGACCATGAGTGAGAAACTGGTGTGCACGCCACCAATAGCTCTTTTTGTGGTCAGTGGGACACCATGAAGACAGAACCACAACTGGGATCTCAGGAGTAGAAAGTGTGGTATACTCCAACATAGACTTTGGGGGAAGGAGAGGGAAAGGGAGGGAAAGAAATGCTGTGCAGAAATTTTAGGAAATGAGAGAGACTGATGATAACCATAAAATAATAACCATTAGCATAGGTAATGTCCAGAACATGGAAACAAGAAGCAGTGTTTGTAGCTTATGATCTTCAGCACCTCAGAGTTGACTGAATGAAGAAAATCCTAGAAGCCACTAGCAGTACAGCTGTTCCCAGGCCCTGCGGCTGGTTACGCTCCTGCCTGGGGCTTGAAATGTAGGTACTGGAATTCACTTGCTAAATCTAGTCTTTACTAGAGCAATGCTCTAGTGGTTTTTGAAGACTTAAATTGCTAACAACCACATTCAGCCCAGCTTATCTTGCTCTGTCCAAACTCCTTGGGTTTCACTGACCGGTGGAATTTCAGTCATTACTGAAGTTGCAGATGGGATCCTGAATGCAATCAATAATGACCCAAACATGATCAGTTTGGATGGATTGTCTCAGAGGAATAACTAACAAGATATGCAGGGCTGTGGAGAGTAAGGCTGGAGAACATCTCCAGCTCTCCAATATGGGGGAGAAATTATGAATTTGGCTACCACTGTAGGTAAGTTTAGTTTAGTATAAAGCTGTGTATAGTGGTCCCAAACCTTCCTCTTTCAGTCCTGCTTTCATTTTCCATTTTGTTTGGATATATTTTCATCATTCATTTTGTGCTTTAGAAAAATACTTGTTGCTGTTTTGAGTTACTCCGCTGGCTGTCCCCAAGGTATTTCCACTAGGTTGCAGGTATTTTCAGTGTGCTTAGGCAGCCATGAGTTTGGCTCCACAGACCTCAGAAGGACTTGGAGTACTGGGAAAGCAGTATTGCTCATCTGCAGGGTGCAACTCAGAGAATGATGTTTTAATTAGGCTGGTAGCACTACTTAAAGGCAAAATTGGAATTGAATGCAGCTGTCTTTAAAATATACTCCAGTATTACATAAGAAGCCCATAATAACATCAGAAGTGGAAACCTTTAAATGAAGGTAAATTTGATGGCAACTTTTATATCCTTTATTGTAAAGCATGCCGAGCTGCAACATGGTAAAATCCATTAGTACTTTGGGGATCTTTTTTTTTTTTTTTTTAAGTTGGGAACTATGCATTAGCTCGAAGTGAAACTTACTGTAAGAATGTGCAAGTTCTGGTGGGAGTTGCTGTTGCTGATTGAGGAATTACCGTCTCTCCCAGAATAAACCAAGGGCTTGAGCCTCATGTTCATGAGCCTGGTAGAAAAACACTGTAGCCTCCTGCTCCTACATGAAATTCCTGCTTTATTAAGCACCCCAACCAAAGACCATGATTACAAGTGCTTTTCTTCCAGTGCCAGTATGAGACTTAAGCAGTTTGCACCCCCTCTGTCCCCAGTCCCTTTTGATCACGATAAGGCTGCCCCGGAACCTGGGGCTGCCTAAAAAATACTTTTCCCAAAACAGGGCTACTCTTACCTGGGATCCACCTTGATCCACTTTTGTATGTAGCCCCAACACAGTTGTACAGTCGCAACTGTGGGGCTGTCACAGGAGCTTCTTATACTGGCACAGCCTCTGAAAGGAAAAGATTTGTAATTACACACAAAAAAGAGAGTGCTCAGAGTAATCTCAAAGCTTTGGTATGCATATGTATGTTCTTCAGTCTCTGGATAGGGATGATATGTTTTACATGAGTACTTGTCACTATAGCAGGACTTTGAGCTTACTGCCTGATGCTACGTTTAAATTCTGTGACCACAGGACTGTTCGTAGCATTTCTTGCCTTTTTTGACCTAGAAAATATTTACTTATTTTTTATAAATCAGAACTGCTATCCCTGGAAAAATTTAATAAGGTATTTTGGTGCCTGTCAGGGAGTTGCCAATGGAAATCAGGGTCAAAATAGTAGCATGGTTCTGGACTTAATTAGACAGGCTGCTTTTTTTTTTTTGGAGAAGTTATTTTAAAGAGTTGGACACTGGGGAATTTTCTGCATTGAGTTGAGAAGAAAACAGCTTTAAAATTTGTTTCTCTGTTTCCTAGAAAATGAGTTTCCTACATGGTTTTGGATTGTTCAGCCGAATGTGTCTGTTTTTTCATGATATGTTTCACAACGTATTTGTTACGTCCAGACATAGAATGTTAGCATTAATCAAAACTGAAATATTTATGGAGAAGGCCATTTCACGTCCATCTCTGTCATGAGACTGGCTGCTCTGATAGGGATTAGAGGTTGTTACACTAATGACTTAGACTTTTGTCTCCTTGCCAGAGCAGTTTCCCAATTTAGAACCTTTTCTTCTGATTAATATTTGTATTCCTCCCACAATTCCTCTTCTTATAGGAACTCGTACTGGGAATTATTCCAGACCTACATAATGTCTCTGAAATCTTTTTATCCCTCTGTTTGCTGATCAGTGGAAAGGATTTTAATGCCAGGTTAGGTAATCGAGATAAATCCTAACTTCATCTAACTTTATCCCTCGACCATGTCTTGGATATTCTAGAAACATTTTTTGTGATCCATAAATAAATTCACATAGGATTTTGATTAATCTTTTTTTTTTCCTCTTCTTTTTTCAGTGAAGCCTCATTACATTAAATGGGATATCAAACAGAGTGTATTACAACCTCCACTATGCACTGGCTTGTTTAGAGCAACACTTCTTTGGGGGTTGAAAACATCAGTAAGTTCCAAAGACAATGTTTTGTGCGCAGCTGGGCATGTATAATGTATTTTGGTACTATCCTGAAGCAGTAATGGCTTCTAGTACTTGATAATGCTTTCTAGCCCCATTCAGTTGTTTGAATTAGCTTACATAATGGTGCGAAGTATACACTGATTTAATTCACTTCAGTTCTAGCTGCAACTTGTTACAAAGAAGAGGGAGTCAAGCTTGTTTAAAGTAGGTCTCCTGCTGGCACTTGAAGCCAGCAAAGGCTTGGATGCCTGTGTGGTTTGGGAGAGGTAGGGCTCCTGGCTCGGAGAGCCACATCACAGCGCTGCACTCCTGAGTGCTATTTGCGGAGCTTCTGTGTGCCCATTTGGGACATTTCATGACCACAAGCCAGCGACTTTTCATGCACAGTCACTGGGAGAAGTACATACCTATGGGAAGGCTTCACAAAAAACTATATCCTGGTTAGAAAACTCTCTGACCTTGCATATGGGCAATAACAGGGAGCAGGGCTTGAGCCCATATCTCTTTATCCTTTTTCATTTGACTCTCTTAACTCCAGCAGAAGGTTTCAAGCTGACCCAGAAGTCAAAGTTTTCTTACCAACAAGAAAAATTTGGTCTGAGTGACTGCCGAGTGGCAACTCTGTACCTCGGAGTCATCAGGTTAAATGAGCTTGGGAAAGATGGTGGCTCCAGTTCGTTAGGAGAACTGGACTTCATGTTACCCTTGATCATCCTAACGATAGACAGGATGGAAAAAAACCCTCCCTTGCTTTGACCCAGAGTTGCTCTTTCCTCTGATGGTTCATTGATTCCCTTTGCTTCCCTTCTCATTTAATAGATTTTTATAAGTTGGGCATTTACAGATCTGCTGCTATTAACATTCAATGTTAGTGGACCTGAGAGCTTCTCTTGCCAACTATGCTGGAGCTTCTGAGCCTGCTGATTTAAAAATGTTCATTGCTGATAGATTCTAACATCTCTCTCAGTTACTAATAGACTGGAAAGTATTTCATCATCTTCAAGCAATGAAAGCAAATCATCCTTCTTTCCAAATACTGAATAAAAGTCTGTTTGAACACTTCTGCATTTTCTGCATAATCCTTCACAAGTCTCCTGTCTGTACCAAGCAGTGACCCCTCACTGTTGCTAGGATTTCTTTTGCAAACACAACTTTCTTGTGCTAAGCTCTGTCAGCCATGGATTTTATTCTGAGGTTTCTTTGTTTTGTGCTTCTGTTCATGTAGGTCAGGAGTTTTCCTGGCTATTGATTCACAGCTAGTTATATGCAGTACTAGTGTTTGACATTTCTGTCTTCATTTTTCTTTGCTGATATCACTACCAAACTTTAACCATGCGAGTCAATTGTTCTAAGATTTCATGTTGAGTGTCTGACTCAGTCTGATATTTTTCATGTTTTTTAAAGTGTCAGGTAAAATGGCAAAAGGATTAGGAAAAAGATACCATTTTTCCAATGGTTTAAATACATACTTGTATCTTTGTAATATATGTTTAATATTGAATATATATAGATATATAAATAAAAACCCCAATAGCAATGCCATATAGTCCACTTTTGACAAGCTAGAGTCTTAATATTTGAATTAAGGACTTGAAATTTAGCAAAGGAATAACCCCGGTGAAAGATGTGTATTTTTTCTTTTCCTTTGAAATCTGACATGTCCTGAGTCTCTCACCATGTGTCCTGGTTTTGGCTGGGATATAATTAATTTTCTTCCTAGTAGCTGGTATAGTGCTGTGTTTTGGATTTAGTATGACAATAATGTTGATAACACACTGATGTTGTAGTTGTTGCTAAGTAGTGCTTATACTAAGTCAAGGACTTTTCGGCTTCCCATGCTCTGCCAGGTGCATAAGAAGCTGGGAGGGGGCACAGCCAGGACAGCTGACCCAAACCGGCCAAAGGGCTATTCCATACCATATGACATCATGCTCAGTATATAAGCTGGGGGAAAAGCTGGCTGGGGGTCCGCTGATCAGGAACTGGCTGGGCATTGGTCAGCAGGTGGTGAGCAATTGCATTGTGCATCACTTGTTTTGTGTATTCTTTTATCATTATTATTATTATTATTTTCTCTTCCTTTGCTGTCATATTAAACTGTCTTTATCTCAACCCATGGGTTTTGCTTTTTTTTTTCCCAATTCTCTCCCCCATCCCACTGGGGGATGAGAGGGAGGGTGAGCAAGCGGCTGTGTGGTACTTAGATGCCGACTGGGGTTAAACCACAACACCGTATCAGTCTGTGTAAGCTGAGACTTGCCAGCATTCAGCTATGTATTCCGCAGAGGCCTTGTCCAACAACAAGCACCACTCCTGGCTTCAGGCATGAGCAAGATTTTACCTGCAGCGCACAGCAGACAAGCTGGTATGTGCCGGCAGACCTCAGAAGCAAGGCGGGTGGTAGGACTTAGAAGGTAGACAGATGTAAGGTAGGAAGAGAAGCAAAAATAGCTGGACAGGCACAGGTGGGGCCAGGGAAAGTCTACAGGAGAGGTGGAAAGATCGGTGCTCATTCAAGTGTTGCCTGTTAAGAACATGAAATGGAGCCCAGCACCATGTAGTGCCTCCTGTGCAGGTCTGGCAGCAAATACATGAAACCACCAGCACAGCGTGTGCATTCAGACTCAGTCTACTTAAGGTCTTTATAAAGGATGACAACATCATACTGTTACCAGTAACCTCATTATTTGTAGATACCAGATACCACAGAAGGGGATGAGGATACCAGAATGCTGTCTTCTCCAGCAGCAGTATCTGGGAAAGAGCTCTGTCCAGGCAGGGCTACCTGTGCTTCCCTCCATCTGGAGAGGCATCCTGATACAAGATCAGCAGGGCTGGAGGTAAGGCAAGCAGTAAAAGAGGGCTTACAGATTATGGCACGATCACTGAAGTTCGGGTGGCAAATCTGCCCTCTCTTTCAAAACTTATTCATGCTCCCCAGACTCTTGTATACCTTGTGCTTCATCACCATGTGTCAGAAATCCTCATTCCTTTATCAAAGCTGTTCTCTCTTGTTCATGCCAGCCTCCTCACACGACTATGCTGTCCCTGGATAGAGTATATGGGCAGGTAAACATGCAGAATACATGCATGTAGAGATACATGCATGCAGCTACTCCTACACGGACTAACAAAACCCTGCCATAGTACTGTATCGTCTCCCTCTGTTCACTTGTGTTTGCTTTGGGCTGTAAACTTCAGTGACTACAGGCTATTAACTGACAATCTAGAAAATTATCCAGGAAAATAATATATATTTATCCCATGTTGTAAAGTTTTTCCATAGCACCCACTACAGGTCACAAGATGTGAGCAGAGAGAGTCCATGGCCCTTTGATTTGTCCGAGTATGATGGTTTTTGTGTTCTTTGTACCTTAAAGCCCAGTGGCTTTCTTTTCTCATAACTACAGTTACAGTACTTTGAAGAGCTTTTCCTTAATGAACCTTTCTCTTGTACTCACACCACTGTATCTCTTCATTTTCATTATTAGCAGATGGAGCATGAGTCCCAGGTCTTTCATTCCATTCTTTCTGCCAAGAGATCTCTGGTGCCTAGGCATGTTTTGTGGTTACTTAATCTTGCACTACTTTTCTTCTAGTGATTTTGATTATTTTATCCATGTACATAAAAACTATTTTGTGAGTGACATTTTCCATTTAAAAAATTATCTTAAAAGTTAGGTTTACTAACCTGATTCCAGTGAAAACATTTTATGCTCCCTTTTTTCCAAATTTGAACTTCATTATTATTTTTCTGTAATCCACTCTTAATTGTAAGTACCCAGCATTCTGCTAGTTCACACGGCACCAAATGACACAAGGTTGCTCTGGAGTGCTCCAGCGAGTGTCTTCTGGGGAATATTGAAATTCCATGGAAGCAACATGAGAACCATTATCTGAAACAGCCTCTTCAGGCAAACCATATGGGGTGAAATATTCTGCACTGCTTCGATAATCTGAGCACAGATATTTTCACTGGTAACTCTGCAGTAAGCATCAGTCATTTGCTTTGTCTGTGCAGTATTAATGAGCCATTTCAATAGACTGCAGGTTTCGACTATATTTGCTGCATGTTCATGTTGCTTCCTTCAAGTTGTTTCAAAACTCTTTCCACTAGATTAAATAGAAACTCTCAGTTATTCTGTCAAGTGCTGAGGTACCAAAGACATGGACCATCCTGTCCTTTTCAGTCTTGGCTAGGGTTTGGAAGAGAGATGGTGTACTAGGCATGCTGCCTTTGCTGAGCCTTCCTCCAGCAGGGAGGCTTTGCTGCTGCTTCCAGCACCGTTTGCTGGGGCTACTGCTTTCTGTGCATGTAAAACCTCCTTATTGCTTTCTGGTTCATCTGTCATACAGGGGTTGTGGTTGTTAGCAAGCAATGGAGCCATAAGGCACTTTTTGCAGATGGGCAGACATTATTATGGTGGAGGAGTGAGAATATGCAAAACCCAGAATAAGGAGCACAGAGGGAAGAGTTGTACGTTTTGACTAGGCTGATTTGTGCTGTGCCTGTTAAGCATGTCTCCATGATGCTGTTGTGATATGGTCAGGGGAGCTGAATCACTCCAGACATTGGTCTAGGTACCTACAGAGCCTCCCCATGCATGAATACAGCATTTTTCATGGGGCAGAAAAATTAAAAAAAATTCAGAGAGAAGTTTTGAGAACCACAATGCACACAGAAGCCTCTGCAGGGGCACTGAAAGCCAAACAGAGGGTTCTGGTTAGTACTGAAAGCCACACAGAGGCTTCAGGGTGCATCAAAAGTCTCTTGAAATTTAAGAAATACTTCAAATTACTCCCTTTTCTCTGTGAGCATTTGGAAACACAGCCCTTCCTTAATCTGAGTGCCCGGTTCTGATAGCTACGTGGAGCTTAACCTGGACAGCAGCTTAAAAAAAAAATCATTAAAAAAAAAAAATTAGTAAGGTTACTTACAAGTCTTTCTACGCAAAGACACTCACACCACAAGTCTTGTACTAACCACTTCCCAAACAAGGGAACTCACATATTTAAACAGCACCACAAGGATAATTAAAAGGTGCAGGAGGTTGCCAGCACCAAACTAGATTGGCTCAGGTAGTGGTAGGTGTGGAGGGGAGAAAAAGAGAGTTTTTTTAATTGCAGCTCTGTTTTTTATGCTACATCCATTTTACCAAAAAAGAGTAGAAAGTGAGCACATGATTTATGCAGCAGGACAGAGCCAGCGGTGCTGTGGTTGAGGGGAGGGTGAAAGATGGCAGCCGAGGGCTGGAAGCAGCAGCCACATCCTCGAGCCGAGTTTGTTGCTGTGATTGTGCCAGCGCTGCTGGGTGAAGAGCTGGGCTGGCTGAGTGCTGCCATGCCTCTGGAGCTGGTGGAAGAGCTACAGGTAAGGGGTGTTTTTCCTTCTTTTTTTGGGAATGATCTTATGAAGGGAAAGAGCAAAGACTAATGGCTAGCACAGATGTCTGTGGCTCTGTCCTGCACCCTTTCAAGTCCTTGTATTTCTTGTTGTATGTTGCTGGAAGCAAGTTTTATTGTATTGCCTTTTCCTCCTCTGTAAAAAGTGAACCAATAACATTGCACTGTCTCACCTCCAAGGTCTTGCTGGCTGACTGGCTCCTTTTCTCACATCAATCAATACCCTACCCTGAGTTGCCACTGCCCCCTCCGGAGCAGGAACAGCATCAAGTGGCCGTGCTGGTCCTTTTCTTTTTGTCTCTGGAAATTGCAATAATTGTAAGTATCCACCCTTGGAGCTGGAACAGCTTCTCTATTCCTGGGGCAGACGTCCCTCTGCCTCAGCACAGGCTCTTCCCCGGGGCTGCCAGGATGGAGGACAGCCGCAAAGGCTTTTGCATCCTGTGCTGTGGTGTGGGGCACACTCTCCCTGGCTGAGGCTTTTTGGGCCCCTCACCTTTTTCTCCAGGGTTTGTCTCCAGGTGCTGCAGAGGTGCCTGGTCTGCAGTATGCTTCAAAGATGCTGGTGCAGAGTGCAGGGGCTGTAGTGTTGGGGTTCTGGGGGCGCTGCAAAGCGATTGCTGGTGTGTTACTCTTTTGGTTTATTCAATGCACTGTTTACTTAATGCCTGGTAACAGATCTCTGGAGCAGACCTTGCCCTGACCTTCATCCTAAGCTTGTCCCACAGCTCCTGCATCAGAAAGAGCTTGTTGCTGTGCTGGTGGAGCTAAAAGGGGGCAGCCAACAGCCATGGCTGGCTTACTGCAGCAGCTCTTACTTCCTTGCAGTGGGTGCCAGAAGGGGTTGTTTCTCTGCCTTCACAGATGCTCCCTTCAGCCCAGCTTGCTCTTTACTCCATCTCAGCAAGGGCCCAGCAAACACAGCTCCAGCTGCTGAAGTCCTTGTTCCAACGTGCTTCATAAACGTCGCCATTAAATGGATGGTAGAAAGCGCTTATTCAGGGGGAGGATAGTAGGGCAGCTGGAAAGACAAGGGCACCCCAACTTAATTGGAAATTGAACAGCGATCGCTGCAGACTGGGTTGTGTGAGGACAGAAAACCCAAGTGGCTTTTTTGTGCCCACACTACTCACATAGGCTGGGGAGCGAGGTCTGGCAGTGTCAGCCGTTCCAGTTGGGCCTCGCTCACCTCTGCACTCTGTCTCATCTTTTTACTTTTTAAGAGAAGTCTCTAAAAAAGACTTCCTTTATAAGGAAGCCTTTAAGAGAAGTCTCTAAAAAGATTTCCTTTACCGGGTAATGAGATGAGGCTTAAGTGCAGAGGTGGGTGGGGGGCAGGCCCCACCAGAGAAGTTGCCAGAGTGGGGAAGGCCCATCCAGAGGGGCTGAGGCAGGGGGTGACGGTGGCTGTGAGACTTCACCCTCCAGCCGAAATGAGTTGTGTGAGGATAAAAATGCCGCTCAGGGCTTCTGCCTCCACACAACCCAGTCTCTGCAGCGATCGCTGTTCTTAAGAGCCCTGCGTGCTGGAGCGGAGTGTATTAACAGACCAAACCTATTTCCCAAAAGGGAATCCCTGTGCAATTTTTGGGGATGTTTACACTTGGTACAGAAACAGGATATTTGCAGCATGACTCACAGGCAGGACACTGCTCTGCTCGGGGAGCTGGAACCAGGGCAGAACCACCAAGGCTGTGTCCCTCTGGGATGCTGCTACCAACTAATGCAGCTGAGGTCAAAACATGGCTGCTTTTCCTACCCAATACATCTGTTCAGGCTGAATCACCACTTTGCTGTTGGGAAGAGCTGAAATAATATAAAACTGCAGGAACTTACTTGTGTCTCCTACTACCTAAATCTCCCAAAGAGGCAGCTGCTGCTTTACCTACCTGCTCAGGGACAAGCAGCCAACGCCTGCTGGGAATGCCAGCCAGGCAGGACCACAGAAGCTTCTTCCCCAGGTTGGTGCACTGGAGAGGGGACTGCTCATCCTGTCTCTGTGGAGAAGGTGGGGCTGCGTGCATGTCTAGGCTGTCTGGATGAATTTCTGCTATCGCTCGCCCAGTGCAGGATGTACTACAAAGAAAAGAAGACAGCTTTATTGCCCTCATCCTGCTTCTCTTCCTTGGGCTCCCAGCCCTTGCTCCAGGCTGCTCTCAGGACTGAAGCAAGGAATATATCTCCTCTGCCCATTGCCCAGGCTCTGCTGGGAAAATGAGATTTGGGGAGCACCAGCTTCTTCCCAGCAACCCTTTCCTGCTAATAACTGCAGGGAAACCAAAACAGTACAAATAACCTGGCTTTGGCTGCTAAAGAAGCAAGTAAAACAAAGAAGTAAAAAGCTGTGATGGAGATTTGGGGGAGCCTTCCCCTCTTCCTTTGCTCTTGCATACAAACAGGGGCTGCCTTGGGCTCCGATCCTGCAAGGAGCCTGCCCTGACTGGGGGAGGCAGCCCCAGAAAGCAGCACAAGGGATCAGTTTTATGGACTTCTGTTTATTCTTTGCTTACCACTTTCTCTGACCTCCAGTACTGAGGTCTGCAGTAAAAGTGAGATTTGTACACCAGGCAGGATGTAGGCTCCAGAGGGGTCATAGTGAGAGGGAGATGCCTGGAGCCACTGGCCGTGCAGCACTGACATCTGTGATGATTTTTAACACGACTTTAAACTGTGCAATTCACTTTGCCAACACCAGCTTCCCTCGCTGCAGAGCAAAACCCTTCACGCCAGAGCAGCCTCATTGCGCCATCCCTGGGGTGAATCCTGGTTCCCCTCCCCTCCCCTGGAGCAGGTCCAGCTCTCATCCTGCCCTTCTGCTTCAGATCAACTCATTGGCGGATGGCTTAAAAAGATGCGTCCCTGTGTCCTGTCCCCATGCAGATGGCTGTGAGACCGTGGGTCCTGCCCTTGCATCACTGCTGCATGATAGGACTGATGGTCCTGAGGGCCCACAGAGCACATGGAGGGCTCCTGGTGGCACCAAAGCACACAGACTTCCAGGGGCAAGGGGCACCAAAAAGCAGATTGAAAGCGCTGGGGCACCCTGAAAGGCACCAAAGCCCTTGAGGGCACTGGAAAAGAAACAGAGGGGCTCCAGTGGTACCCAAAACCACCCTAAGGGGCACTGTTGGAGCAGAAGGACAAACAGAGCAGCACTGGTTTCCCTTTCACCTCTCCAGCTAGCTAGGGAACTGCAAAAGCAAACCAAGAGGTTGAGGGAACCAACGGGGAGACAGAGGGATTCAAAACACTGAAAAGCCGGTGGAGGGATTTGAGGGGCCCTGGTGGCACCAAAACCATATGCAGGGATGTGGGGTGGCACCATAAGAGAACAGGAGCTTCTGGGGACACCAGAGGGGCATTGAAACCAAATTAATAGCATGTGTAAGAGACCTGGTTCTTTTTTTTCAGCAGAAGGAGTCCTATGTCTGTCCTTTCACCTCCATGCGCTGGCATCCAGATTTCAGCTGAATTTCACGGTGCGTAAGCATCCCGAGAGAATTTCCTTCTTGTTCACGCTACGGAAGAGAAACGCTCCTGTTTCCACTCAGATCTTACAATGGCTTGTCAGTGACAAAACATTCCCAAATCCTCTCATTTATCAAATGGCCAATCCTGTTAACAGCTTAAGAAACATAATTACCTGCAATCTCTTCTGCCATTCATTTTATGCCTACACTTCCCTCTCTCTGGCAGCTTACCAGCAGGCAAGTCAAGAGCTGAAGCACGGCTGCAGCTGTGGAGCGCTTCAGCAATGCAATTTCCTATAATCACCTGCATGATGATCGCAGGAGTTTTGCCTCCCTGTCTGTAGCAGCAAGAAGCAGGTGAGCGAGGAAGGCACATGGCCAAAGGCACTGGCTAACACGCCACCAGTTGTGTGTAGGTTTCCAATGATAGCTACATTTTAAGTGCTGTTCCATCCATATGGTGGGAACGTCATTGATTAGGATCTGCTTTTGGGGCACAAGAAATCGCAGCCAGATTTACTTGTCTGGGAGATATGTGTGAGCAGGTGGGCTCTGAGAGAAGCAGCAAGAGAGGCTGGTGCGGGCTTGGGTGCTGGAAATGTCTGTGAGAGCTCCACCAGCAAGAAAGCAGGGCCTGAAGCAAGCTGGTGAACTAATGGGGAAATTGGGATCAGCTGGAGACAGTGTGAGCTCCTGATTATTGCATTGCTAAAACAGGCTGATTTTATCTTAATTCACAGTGCATCTACAACTTGTGAGAGGCTTCACATTGGCTCCTTTGGATCAAATCTCAGGGGGGATTTAGAAGAGTAATGATTGCAGGCTGGAGATCTGCTGGCTTCCTAAATGTTGGTTACATACGGGACAGCTTGAGCCGAAGAGAAACCCCTAGGATGACCATAGCATCCCCTACAGCTTGGGGACTAGAAAATTCCTGGGTCTGTCCTATCCATGCTAGCTGCTGAGGAAGCTGCCTTTTGTGCCTTAAATTCTTGTACTAGCCTGACATTATCATTGTACATTTAACTGGCCAAACCATGCTTCTGTCTACACTCTCTGTTTAGCCCTGCTTTCAGTTCTGAAGGATTTTTCTTATGCCTACTCTATTCCTCTTTTCAACCATATCAGCTATTTCGGATCCCTAGTGTTTTGGATAAATGATATAAATTTTTTCCGACACTTTCATATGTTATTTTTAAGCAGTTTTTTATGCTGCTTGCCAACATCTTATCCTTACGGTTCTTTGAATTTTGTATTAAAAAACCCTATGAACAAACTGTATACAAATCAGAAGGCCTTTTTTTAAAGTCAGACATCATCTTAGGGGATTTGGGGCTTTTTGATCCTGCTAAGATACTGAATTCAAGTATATTTTGGTCACTATTATAGAATAACCCTTTCTTAATAGTGGTTTGAACCTCAAATGCTGAATTTGGCCAGAACTGCCTAAAGAACTGCTTTTCCCATTGAAAATAGTTTAATTCACTTCTCAAAATTCAGTCACTTAAAGCGACTGAATTTCGGTACGGCCCAACCACCACCCAGACCCAGGCACCAAAGAGCTTGGGTGGCTCTGGGATACCTGTCCAGAGCTGTGTGCTGCTTGGGAACAGCAAGGAGCTGGATAAGAAACTGAGTCTTGAGGAGGGACTGAAGCAAGCTTGCTTCTTGTGTTTAACAAGATATAATATATACATAGGGAAATTAAGAGCTGCACATTAATAAACTGTACCTAAAGAAGTGAAAACTGCCCCAATAAAAAAAAAGTAGGACAGCTGTGGTTTTATACAAGAACTTGCTATTTCTTTTATGACATTTATTTCAAATCATGCAAACCCTTCAGAGCAGCTCTAATGCCCAGTGGAGTTCTCCAACCTAAATGTCTCTTTGTCAGTGTAAGAAACAAAGATAATGTAATTTGAATGCTGGATACAACAACGTAGGCTGCTCTCGAGGCTGATTCTTCCTGCTCCAAATGGGAATGATGGCTCCAAACAGACTCACCAGAACAGACTGAAAAGCAGAGACGTCTCATTTGTGAGGAAATGGCAATATCTCAGCTTTTTCCCCCCCATTTGTTTCTTCCTGGAAAGAAAAAACCAAAACAGTTGCATAAAGACGCTGCTATTTCAAAGCAAATTTTAAAACATTTCTGATTTGCAAATGGCATTTCAGCATTTTCATGAGAATAAAATGCTACAGTGATGCAGTGTTTAAATATTTCATTCCAGCTCCCTGAACAAACTTAAAATATTATAAGTCGTTTTGACATAAAAGTGCACTTCTCTGTGGTGCCCATAGCTTAGACATCCCCAGCTTCAAGCACAGCTGCAGGAGCTCTCCCTGCTCGTGGCTGATCAAAGGCAAAGCACGCTGCCACCCGCGAGCCGCCGCTTGTCCCCAGCACCCAGCCCAGGAGAAAAAACAGATCCTGAACCTCCTGAGTGCTTCTTCCCTAGGGATGATGCTGTCTATGAAAAATACACATTGCTGTCATAATCCTACTGTGAAAAGGTTGAGCAAGTTTAGCAAACAAAAATACTTTGCCTTGGTTCAAATCATGCTGAAACAAAACATCAGCCAGCACTGGCTGCTCAATTAAACAGTTTGTCCTGCAGCCTTTGGAGAGGAAAATGCTGAAAAAAGGATTTTAGGGAACATACATGTTGTGTGGAGAAAACGTTTCATGAGAAATTTTCCAAACCTCCCTGCAATTCCCATGCGCTGCCATTCCCCAGCATGCAACATGTGCGTTGCCCTGAAATTTGGACGATGGCTTATGGCTGTGTGTGACTGGGCTGTGACAACTACCAGGATGTACATGGAGCTGCAAGGGGGATACATTTTAGTTAATTCCATGTGTAGTCCCGATGTGGGAGCAAGGAGTTGTTGTTCCCCTCCTGGAGGACTGAGCACATCTTTTTTGGAGATGCTGGCTCTCCTCTTCATCAGTGTGGGCATTTAACCCCAAAATACCCACTGCCACTCTGCTAATGGGAGTGGTGCTGCTTTACCTGTCAGCGCCGGCACTCCGCCGTGGGAACTGGTCCATCACGTCCCACTGTTGCAACTGAAATAGTGATGCTGGCTGTGCACCAGGACACCCAACTTCTTGTCTTTATTCCCTTGCTCCTTGTAGTTATATGCCACACTAATTTTGCTGGGGCTGAGATCTGCAATGACACCATGGTGGTGGCTCTCCCAGGGTCTCCAAGGACCCATTTTGGGACTCCGAGCATCCTGACTCTATCACCCAACTGCGTGAGCCCATGCCTCTGCTCGATGAGATGCTTTGATATTTCTTGTGGTGTCTCTGCCCTTGATAACACCCTGATCCGTGAGGTGGGCATAAGGCTGAGCCTGCAGAAGCTTAAGTCATGGCAGGACACATTATAGAACATGTTATAGGAGAGGACAGGGTTACTTGCTGTCTCACCACACAGCTCCACCCAGCCACCAAACAGTCTTACAGAGGCTCGTGTAAGCACTAGCGTGTTTTGCATCTCCATCGTTCTTGCTGAGTAGCTTTGACGGCTCTTGATGCTTGCGAGTGCGGCCCCATCCAGCACACATGGAAGGTACAAACAAGTAGAAGTCAGGGCTTATGTTTGCCACTGATAAATGTATTAGTCTTTAAAGCGGAATTTAGACTACAACCCTTTTTCAGGCACCTCAGCACTCCGTTATTTTGCAGGCCTTGTAAGGGAATGTGATTTTGCCTTTTAACTGGAGTGTATCTTATGCTAAGCAGTGAGATTAAGCGTAGGGATCCAAAAGAAGTTGCTGAATGGCAGAATTGCCTTTATAAATAACATTAATAATTTATCCGATCCAGGGGTTTTTTTGGGTAAATGAAATACCTGCCTCTGTATAAAGCCCACTGAATAGGAACACATCTCCGCTTTTATGAGGCTTGGATTAAAGAAGGGAAATGCTAAGGGGCTTATCTTCACTTCAATTTGCAGCCCTTCCGGCTAATGGCAAACTCATTTAAGAAGCTCCTGTGTTTGTGCCAACTCTGCCTTTATTCTCAGTGCTGGAGCTTGGCTGCATTTCTCGACGCAGTGCTGGAGAGAGTGGAGAGGAAGCAGTTTGTTTTCTTGACCTCAGATTACCAGACAAAAGCTAGAGAGAATAATTTTCCTTGGAGTCCTCCCTATTACGAGTTGCTTAAAGTGTCTGCATGGTGGCTGCAGAGAAGCTGGTGGTCCAGGGACCCCATGTGTGAAAGAGGACAGGGCTGGTGGCTGAATGCGGATGAGTCGAAAGAGCATCTGTCATCTTTCTTCTGGGATGCCTCCATCCTCCTGCATGGACAGTTGTGAAATGGCAAAATTCATCCTCTGCAAAGCCCATGAGCTGTCACTTCTCAGCTCTTCTTTTATGCTGGTAAAAATCAATTGCTTCAAAGTTCACTGAAGGTGAAGGCAACATTTGCTTTCCATTCAGAGCTAAGCGGGCCATCTTCAAGAGCAAATGCTCTCAAAAGAGAGAATAGCAAAAATCAGCAGAAAAATTTTCTGAATAATTTGAACTAGGAAAGGAAAAAGCAATTTGCTCCCAGTTATTCCACAGACAAAAGTATGAATAAAAAAATCATGAGCTATTTACCCTGCCTGGACTGTTTGCATGAGTTTTATACTAGTCCATTGCTTCACCAACCCCCAAAGACCTTATCACTGGATCCTCAAGGCACTTAAAGAAAACATGGGGGGGTTTTTTGCATGCTGGATCAGCAGGGACAAAAGCAGAGAAAACAAAAGGGGTCCTAAATTTAAACCACTCTGAGGCTTGCGTGTGCATTGACCTGGATCAGAGACCCAGACTCTGGCCGGCCAACTCTACCAGCACAGAAATTTTGTCCAAAATAGTATTACAAGCTTGGGTGCTTTGCATTCAGATAGCCAGGCTGTGGCAAAGGCATGGTGGGTATTTACAATCTGCTTTAGAAAAACCTGATACATGTCGTTAGCTATTCTGTTGTAAAGGCGGTTTATGTTACCCACATCTGCTGCTTTAGGTGGCTCAGCCAGACGGCTGGTGCTGCTCAAAATGCCAAAGACTGTGCTGCTGCAATGAAGAGAGGAAAAAGAGAGGAGGATGAAGACCTCGTAATCTTTATCAAAAAACACCCAAAAGTCAGGAGATTTGGGGATTACGCCGTGTAATTACATTACCTTAAGAAAAAAGTTTACTGAAAATTTCCTGTTTTGTGTTGCCAGCTTTGTGCTTTTCAGCCATTAGCAACACATAACTTCTCATTGTCTTTTCCCGAGGCACAGATGGGCTAATTTTCAGCTACCTGATAATTACACATTGTTTGAAACTGTATCAAAAGCTTCTGTTCCTGCATGCCTCCAGCAGCCATTCTTACAGCTCACAAAGTCCCTTGATTGGGGCTTGCAAGGGTCCCCATCCATCAGTCCATCCATCCATCTGGATGGCTGGGAGTGGAGCAGCAAAGCTTCCATGCTCACATGCAGGCTTCATAGGCTGCTTGTACAGATTTGCACCATTTCCAAACCCAGTGGAGTGACTGAAGACTCCACTCCACAGTGACTCCACCAGAAATGTCTTCTCGGCTCAATGCCAGTATCCAAGGTTAATATGGGATAATGCTGCATCAAAATGTTTCTACTTAAATACACATGGGGATGCCGATATCATGGGGAAATTAAAGATAAACCAACACAAGATGCTAGAAATCAGCATAACAAAGGTTTAGTCTCAATTTTCCTTGGGCAAGGAGCTGTCCTTGGGCACAGCTGTGGACTGCCAAATTGGAGAAAGGCAGTCCATCGGCTGTGTGAAGAGGAAGGTTGACAGCCCCTCCTCTAGACCCATAGTGAAGGCTGGAGAAACCTTCTTCTCCCTTGATCCCTCCTGTTTGGGAGTGGTTACTCTGCCAGTTGAGCTCTGATTGTTTTTAGAGGGTTTCTCAGCTGGTTCAAGGCTGTCCGCTGGGAAAATGCAAAAGGCCTCACTTGTGTTTTCTGCTTCCCCATCATAAAGTATGCCTGCTGCCTTATCAAAGAAGGAAATTAAATTGGGTTGACATGACTGGTTCTTGACAAACCTGTGTTCTTTAATTTTATTCATCGTTTTACATCTTACAGGTTGCTCATTTAAGACTTTCTTCCAGCCTCTTTCAGAGAACTGAGATTAAGATGATTACTCAATTTTTTAAACTTTTTTTTTTAAAGTATCTTCTTTAAAGAGAGGTGCTTTTCTCATCTCTAGGGACCTCTACACCTTCATAAATTTTGAAGATAACCACCAAGGGTTCAATGTTCTTGGGTGCATTTCATCAGATCCTCTCATTTTGAATACATTTGACATATCCAAATGTCTTTAACCTTCTTTCCTTATGCTGGCCTTCTCCACAGTTCCCTTCAAAGCCTGTTTTGTTATGTTTCATTCACAATTAACCTGTTTATAAAGAGTAAAACGAGACGGGGCAAATTCCTGCTTTGAACGCTCAGTCCGTTCTCCTTCCCCAGACACGTACTCCCTTACACGTCTTGCTGTTCTAATTTTACATCTAATTTATTTGCAGACCCTTGCTGGTTGCCTCCAAAACCTCGTGTGTGCAGATTTAGCCGCTCTCATGCTGTGAACCTGTATTATTCCTCTATTCTCCCCCAAGGCACATGCCCATTTTGACTTTCCGTACGATTTCTATCCAGCTTCCAGACCCTGCTGCTGCCATAATGCCATGTAATTATGTTTCTTATCTACTTTCACAGGGGAGCGGTTTGCTGTTGTGCACCATCTTTGGTCTCTTCTGGGAACTGCCAGTTCTCATATGTTTCCTTACCACGTATTTCCATCCAAGAGAGCTTCTCCACCGCTTCCCTGATCTCTGTCAGATGCTCATTATTTTGTTAGTTGTATTCTTCTGTCTTACTGTGCTGGTGGAAAGATACACTCAGGTTATACATAGCTTCTCCTATTCCCAGATCTCTTGGGATGTAAGTTAAGGAGTAGCCTGATGATGCTGCAAAACTGGAAGGTGGGGGGGATCACTGCAAGCTCCTAAAATCCTTCTGGCAGTGGTCCCAAGTGGGTCCAACTGGGCATCACTGCAGAGAAGATGTTGCTTGGAGAAAAAGATCCAGAATTGGCCAGTTGGTCCCAGAATTGGCCATTCAGTCCATGTTGGAT
The DNA here is from genome assembly GCF_034638445.1 of Ciconia boyciana. Classification (NCBI taxonomy): domain Eukaryota; kingdom Metazoa; phylum Chordata; class Aves; order Ciconiiformes; family Ciconiidae; genus Ciconia; species Ciconia boyciana. Next base: position 20,450,359 of record NC_132942.1, read on the forward strand.
GATACGTGGGAAGCGGGGCTCTGTGACAGGATCCCCCCAGACCCTGGCATCTCCTGGAGTCGTTTCTGATGTTGTCCATGCATATGGGGATGGGATGATAAACAAGCTCTGCTTACGCCTTGACTCTTCAGGTGATGTCCGTATCCTTGACTCAAGAGGACCAAAGTGTTACCCACCTCCATAGCTCTGTTTCTGGGCGCATTTGGTTGGACCCTCCGTGCAGTGACACTGTTTGCATGCCTGACATTTACCGTGCTGGTCTGAAAGTCTTCTCATTTCTCCTGTGGCCACTTGAAGTCAAGTGCCATTGGAAACACAGCTCCTGCAGGGAGGAATTTCAGGCGCCCTCAGGGGCGTTTTGTGTTCAGATCCTAGACATTTCTGAGTGCAATTTTGTTTCGGGTTTTACAAATGCTCTTCCGCTCGCTTGCTTGCCTCAAGTAATGAAGCAGCGAGATAAAAGACAGGGCCACAGAAGGTTGTTAATAAATTACTTGCAAATTAACGTGAGGACAAGGTGTATGAGTTAATATCGTATAAAGACCCTTGAAATCGGCATACATGCACGCACCCTCCGAGCACTGACATTCGCAGGCAGAACTACACTGGTAAACCAAGCCCAGGGGGCTTGATTAACAGGAAATTTTCAGAATGCCAATTAGAGCAAAGTTTACCGAACAAATTGTTGGCACTTGTACCCTAGAACCATCATGAATTTTAATTCAGCATGGATTTATGTGGCTGAAACAATAATTAAAGATACATGAACACCTCACGTTCAGGAGACTCCCCCACGGCTACACTGTTGTTTTGGGTGGGAATGGAGTGAAGAACTTGTTTGGGCAGGGTCTGCTCTCGCTTGGGAGGACATGGGGTGCAGGAGGCTTTTCCCCATGGAGACATAAGCAGTTTCCCGAGTACTGAGCTCACCAATTTGTGCAGCGTTTAGTCTTTAATTTCTTTTTTCTCTTTTTTTTTTCTTCTTCATTTATGTAATCTGACAAAGAATGATCCATGGGGTGTTTTCTCAGTAAATGCTGGCTTGTCTTTTCCTGCCTTCCACTTCTGGTGGCTGTGAAATGTTAAATCAGCTCCTTGGGTCCTCCAAGACTGGATCCTTGCCCTGTGCTCTCCCTGCAGCCCGGGAGGGGACACAGGGATCCTCTCTCTCCTTATCCCTTCTCCTCCTCTGCCAGTCCCAGGTTTGGATGTGGGGGAAAAGCCTTGCATGCCACCATAACGTAGGGAGCAGCTTTTCTGGAGGAGAAAGTGGTGCTACCATGCAGCATCAGTGAAAAGTCACAATCGAGCAGCGTGATGTACGTGTATGCCTTCATTTGAATTCTTCTCTCCTTCTCCTCATGCTGGTAAGTAAGTTACACATATTTTTAGAAGAAGTTATTTTCTGTCACTGCACTTTTAAATGCCAAGCTCCTGGAGAGGAGTCTTCAAGATAGTTTAAGGTCAGTCAGGCTTCAAGGAAGAAATATGCAGGTGGGGAAGAAAAGCCACTGTCGGGCTGTGGTCCAGCCTAAACCCGGGCTGTGATCAAAAATGATGGACAAGCATGAGCATCCTGTGCAGATGCAGTACCCAGGGGCATTGCCGTCCCTGTACTTCAGCAATTGCCCTCAGTTATGGAATAACTAAAGACTTTGACAAAAAACCCAGTGGCTGAAAATGATCTGGCCTTTTAGTTCAGGAGTACTGATGAATAATGCATACATCCAAAGGTCAGTTTACAAATGATTAATTAACCTTAAGAGAGGTTATCCTCATTGGCAACATCTGTTGTCCTAAACAGCTTAATCATGTCTGCACAGAATAGTGTCTTGAAACACAATTATTTGAGAAAGAATATTCAGGAATCATGGACCAAGCACCAGACACCTGCACCACAGAGATGGGCAAACACCAGGCACAGCAGACTGCAACCAGGTCTCCAGGCTTTGCTGTGCCACGTATGGTGTAAGACAGGCTCAAGCATTGCTTACTGGAGCCCGGCACCTGCTCACGTGCACGCTAGAGTATGGCTGGGAAGGTACAGAAATTGCACCTTTGCTATGGTAGTAACAGTTCAGGCATTTGTTTTCCTACTTTGATGTAAGAGCATGGCTCTCCTGCCAGAGAGAGCTGCTCCCAGTGCCTCCTGCTGCGACTAATGGCTGCTGTGCTCAGTGTGATATTGCCTGGGCAAACAGGCCTTTAGTCCAAGGGCTTTTTGCATTTGTTACCAGTGATTTGTTATCTGCGTCTATTAATAGAGTGCTCCTAAAAAGCACTTCCACTGTCTGGAGTAATTTCTGGCTGATACCTGAATGCCTCCAGCAAGCAGCGTCTCTGCTAGAGCTTGCTCATCTTCAGCAGAGACCTGAGCAGCTGCTGCTGCTGGGGACCTGGGGTGGTCCCCCACTCTGGGGAGACCTTCACCCCTCTACCCCCCTAATTCAGGCTTCAAGAGACCCCCCCATAAGTGATCCAGGCAGGATCACTTATGATGATCATTTTTTTAGTTTTAAAATAAATAGGTTTGGTTTATTTCGGCAGAGACATGTTTGGCTGAAGGCTGGTCCCCGTCAATACCTCTCGCAGGAAAAATGTCAGTGCGTGGAAACCTTGTATACATCAGAAGGTTGCTGTTCCTCCAGCTCCTTCTTCCTCCTACCCACTCCTTCCCCTCCAAAAACAAGCAGGACACAGAGCTCACCAGGGTCTTCTTGTACGAGGAACAATTTGCCTCTCTCCCCTGACAAAGCTCCTACATTGGATGCAGCTAAGTTAGTTTCTTATCTTTTTTTAATCCATAAAGTGGCAAAAGCAGCATGCATTCACACCTGAGTACCCCATGTCCTGAAATCCCTGAGGTTTCTGAAGTGTTTCAGCTCAACTTTAGCATTTCAGAGAGCAGAAGGATCACTCTCAGTGGAGAAGGAGAGAATCTGGCAGGAAAAGACAAAAATGCACATCCTAAGCAGTTGGTTTTTGCTTTGTCCAGCAGGGCCAAACCCCAGAAGGGGAGAGGGGTGTCTGAAGTACAACTTTGGTGGGGTGTGAAGTCCTAAAGTGAGTTTGGTGACCCATACAAACAACTACTGGCCTGGATGCCTTTAGGGGACTGGACGCTGAGGGTCCCCATGCTCATGGGTTCAACCGAGAAATGATGGGGAACCCATGCAAAGCTTGGTGCCACCACTAGGTTGGTGGACCACCAAGTTTTTCTCACTTGTCTGCTCATCTCCCACGTCTCCTGGCTGCCATATCCACGCAAAATCACTCCTGACCTGGTGGAAATGGGAGCAGTGGGGTGATGGAGACCATCCAAGCAATGCCAGAGGAACAACACCCACCGTGTCTACTCTGCCTGGTGCTTCTGCAACTCGGGCATCTCCTGGGGCTACAGCTTTAATACACATGTTTATGCATTTTTATGGGTTTTTTAGAAGCATGAAAATGATTTACAACATTTCATATTACATTTTTTTAATCCTTTAAAATTAAAACAAATCTTTTCCCTGCTTTGCCCAGTTTTAAGGCATCTCTTTTGTTCAGCTCTTGCAGAAAAATATGGATGGAAGAAACTCCTAAAATCCCCAACCACTGGAAACAAAATTGGTATTTTTGCATGTTAAGTACTATAACAGAGCGAACATACATGTTTAATTTGAAAATGTTGATTCCAAATGGATTTTTCGTAGAAAAAACTTCCCCCAAGCAAGTCAATATTTGTAATCAAATTGAAATTTCCTCTGGGAATTATTTATTTTTATAAGGTTTAATTTTTGCAAGGGAAATTTCTATGCAGGAAGGTTTTAAGTCGCTTTAGACCAGCTTTAGGAATCTGGGCGATGGGAGGTGCCTGAGAAATCCCACTCAGGCTGCAGCCCACTTGCCTTTGATGAGGGTGATCTGATGAGAGTTAAACTGACTCTTTCCTCTTTGAAGAGGGTAAAGAGTGAGCAGAAAGGAGGGGGAGAAATTGGAAAGGAGGAAGCATTCAACACCAATCCCCACTCCCCCTCCCCCCCCTTATATTTCTTGAAAACACAGCAGCACGGCACGGGATTAATCTCTGGCAACATTAGACATCAAAGCGAGACATCCAAACTGGCTATTTTTGGCTTGCTACACAGCCAGAGGGGACACATAGCACTTTGGGGTGGTGTGTAGTTCACCTACACTTATCTGACATCTACTGCAGGATGAGATGAGTTGTGCCATTGGCTTCATCTGCCTTGAACAGATGAGGAGGTGATGATGACAGGTCCACATCCACTGTAGCCCAATGAATCCCATCTGCACTGCCTGACCTGCTGTTGGTTTACTGGTGGAGCAGGAGCATGCCTAGGATTACTGCATGGGTAACACAACGTGGCCCCCGAGGAGGAACAGCCACCTTATAGTGCTGTTAGTGCATTAACAGGGCTCCAAGCTGGCTCTCCAAACCTCAGGAGAAGACGACACATAGGTCTTGCAGCACCTATATGGAAGCCCTTCAGAGAAAATTGTCATGGCTCAACCTAAAGATGATTTTCTTACAGAATTTGTGTCCATTTTAGAGCAACAGTTGGGGTTAATGATGTGCATAATTTACATTATTATGCCTTTTGTTTTTGAATTATGATAAATCACCTACCTTCATGTTTCTTTTTATTATGATGCACTGGGAACACAATATAGTGGTAGGAAAACAACAATATAGTGCTGCACTGTCAATCTCAAACACAGAGCCAGCACACCCATGCTACAAACATTCACAGATGCACAGCACCGTGTCAGATTATTAGCTCCAAGGCAACTGCCAACATGCAGTTTTATTGGAAATGAAAACAAGGTAATTCAAGATTTATTTTCTCTCTAAGAAAGTGCCAGGAGGCAGGAGCCAGCCCCCAGCATCTCCCGTAAAACATCCGACACACGGTAACTTGCTGCTCCTCAGCCTGTGCCTGTAGACTGGGGATTTTTGAGTGACCTCTTCAAAAGGAGGAGAATTTTATTCCTTGTCCCCATACTGTACCCTAAAGAGAGTGATGGAGATTTACTGACTCTGGCTTCACTCTACCCAGAGGGAGATAAGTACACCCCATGCTGTCATGGCTCCAGGCACAGCTCCTGGGGGATCTCAGGTGGCTCCTAATCACACATCCTCAAAGCTTCAGAAACATACCCTGATTACCTTCCAACTCAAAGTATTCATTGCCTTCAGAATATTGCTGTCTTAGCCCCTTTTGTAATGGATTAGGGTGAACTGATCACCAAACAAAACTCCTTATTAACAGTTATCTACCATGCCCCAATTTTGTTGCTCTGCCCAAATACAATGTGTGCCTGGGCACTGATACAGGCACATACTGTGACCAGAGAAGGGCTCTGCTGAAAACATTTAGGAACTGTGAGGAAAACTATTGGAATAATTGGAGTGATTAATTTAGAGTTGTTGAAGATCATTTAAAAAGATGCCCTAAATGTGTTCAAAAAAGCCACGCTGATTAAAAAAGCAATGAAAAAAATGCACCTTGATTAGATGAAAGGTGAAAGAAGCAATAAAACCAAATAAAACAACCTATATAATAAATAGGATAAGAGCAAGCTAACAGCAACAATCATCAGTCAGAAAGCAAGAAATGCAAACAATGCCTGACAATAACCTGTGTCATGAAAGGAGCCTTAATGGAGATGGAGAGGAGGTTCCCAGGCCAGGTGTTTGGGTTCGCAGTTATGTTGGCAGTCCTGCAAAAAGGGAGCACAGCAGGGTGGCCCCAGAGCGGTCGGTGTTGGTAATTTTAAATAGAGGCTTGCTGTCATGTTTTGGACAATACTGAACTGTTTATGAAAGATATCTGCCTGCACCCAGGTACCTATTTTTTTTTAAATCTGAAAACCAAAGCTTGGAAACCTAACTCTTCAGAAGAAAATGCAAAACCACTTCTGTTCTTAGCTTCTGATCAATCTCTTTGAGCTCTGCCATCACTTTTAAGGACACAGATCTTGTAGGGTTTTCATGTCTTCCAGAGGACTGACATCACTGGCAGGACCCAAAAACTGATGTGTTCACCATGCTCATGTTGGACTTACTGCCCACAAACAGTTGGCTTGGAACAAGTCTGGCATTTCCCAGGGCAGGAAACATGCGCTGTGCACGTGCAAGACCATCGTGGGTGCTGGAAGGCATCCACGTGCCGACACTGAAAACTCCTAACCCTGATCCGTTTTCCAGGTGGCCGGGAGCTTTGGCCACCATACATGCACAGATCAGCCAGGTACCATAGTAGGATAGATTGCTGCCGTGAGCTGAGAGGTCTGCGCATAAAATGGGTTTTTCCTGCTCGGTTCAAATAGTTTTGCTCCATCTGAGGCTTGGATCCAAGTTCTCCAGCCTGGAAGCCAGAGGTGCTGGAAAAGGCTTGGTGCCAGACCTCAGAGGTGGGGGCTCAGGATCTTCTGTTTGCCAGCCTTAGGGCAGAGTGGTGGTGAAGTTCCCCTCCCCCCATACACCCAGGCACCTGAGAAGCCTTTGGTGGCTGCTGGCATTGGCACAGAAACCGAGAAGACATTTACTTCCAGGAGCAGATGCAAACACAGGGAACTGCCAATTGGCCAAAATCAAATAAAACATGACCTCTGATGAACTGGAGCCTTAATACTTTCAAACAACCCTGCACTCAATATTGGCAATGTAATAGTTTACCTTTGAGACATGAGGGCTGAAGGAGAAATGAAACCTGAAGCTCCCGGAGATGTTTCATTACCATCATTTCTATTATTGATACCAAGCCAGCAAACCCCCACAAGGTCCCTGAGCTGGGCTCTAGGAGAGCCTGCCTGTACCTTTTCCCCAAGGAAAAGCACAAAACCCAAGAGCTGGGTTTTATTAGAGTGCCTGAACCTCTTCAATTACAGAAAATACAGAATGAGACAGAATAGAAATATTCTCCCCTGGCGGGTAGGTCCTTTCTTTCAGATTTGTTTTCAATCCTGAAACCCCCCCAGACACTCCCTGGGTAACCACACACCCATGCAGCCTTGCTGGCCCCCAGAAAAAGCCCCTTTCTTTCCTTTGAAGTGGGGCAGCGTCCCCCAGGGAACAAACCCTACATTAGAAATAATGCAAACCCTTTGGGGAAGAAAAAAATCTGAGTTTGATTATAACCACAAGCAAAAAAATGGAAGCTTATCTGCAATACACAACCCCTCCCAATCAAATTAATACCCCAGACCATATTTCTGTCCAGAAGTAGTATAACTATCTCATCAACTCATTACCTGGATAACTCCAAGTTTTTTGGAACCAGTCTGAAGAACAGGCAAATCCATTAAAAATTTGATTTATTTTATTTCTCTGTAGCTGTCTCTAACTTCAGTCCCTTTTCTGTTAAGCTTTGGTTAGAGTAAATTAACCCTTTGCCTTTACCTTATTTTTTTTCCCAGCAAGGTGTTTTTTGATATGTCCCTCTTATTGCCCTCGAGTGTCCTGGAGTCACCAAGGCAGAAGACCCAGCTGCAGCTCCTGGGTACGGGTCTATAAACCTCTTTCTGCCTCTACCCCAGGACAAAACAGGCTGCTGCCAGCAATTACAGACAGGCAGAATTTCCCTGGCTACAGCTGCACCCCAGACCCATGGTCTGTGGGGTGCCGCAGGTTACACTGGACTAAAGCTCCTTCTGCCAAAATCTGAGCCTCTGGGGATGGCTCATCTTGCCATGAGGTTTATCCAGAGCAGCTGCAGAAGCTGCAGTTCCCCTTCCAACTTCCATGTCCTAAGATCTCCCTCATTTGGGTACTTAAAAGACCATCATGGTCTTGCAAACGGGAACCACACTTGGAGCCAATTTGGGCTGTATTGTGCACTTTTCATTTCCCAAAAGTTTGAAGGCAGGGGAACCAACAGTCTGCACCAATCACTGCTGCCATACCCCTTACAAATCTTTCAGTAACTTGCTTTTCAAGGCATTTAGACCCTTGTAACCTGCTGCTTAAGAGCAATGAGGACACTGTATGAGATTGGACGTGGCAGTAACATACAGGGAGCCATATGCTCTATGAGGAGAGGAGCATACGGCAATTAGCAAAGGAGCTGACCCTGGGCAGACATGGGGACATGGCTGAGGCTGCCAGAGATGTGTGTCCTGCTCCCGCCACTGCAAACCACGGCTCAGCACAGCCCTTCTCGTCCCCGAGGGCCAGCAATGCCCTTACTGCCTTTGGTGGAAGGAGGTGAAATCCATGCACAGCCCATCCTTGGCACATAAGAAACCTTAAATTTCCAGCTGTAGGGGAGGACCAAACAGTCCAGCCTTCTCCTTCCCCCATGAAAAACCACTTTGCACCCTTGTAACAGCAGCAGTGCTTCTGCACCAGCACTGGGCAATGGTAGCCGGGGCATCTGCCCCAAGCATCCCCAAACTGCCACAATAACCCCAAAATATATAGCCAGGTGCAAACCGTGTGTGCCTGCTGTGATTTGACTCCCTGACTGCAATAAAAACATGTAATGACCAAGAATAATTTTCTGTGTGGCATGTCAGTCAGTAAAGCTGTCAAATAGGCAGGGACAGGATGACTAGTTTAGGATGTAGCAGCACAGTAGATTATTTTTTCCCCCAGCCACCAAGGTGGTTGAGGAAGTCCTTCACCCCCTCCACTGCTTCTCTGGCAGCACATGTCTATGTCTGTGCTGTGAACTGCAGCACTGGCACAGCTGGAGTTAATGTTAACCTCTGAAAGGAGGAAGGATTGTGTTCATATATATACACATGTAAACCCCCATATTTTTAAATCCAGGAAATTCTCATCACCTCCCTGAGGCTCAGCTCCCCACTGCTATTGTGGCCCAGTGGGGTGGGTTGTAGGTTGCGGTGTGAGGACAGGGGCTGGGAAAACAGCAGTGCTGGGGTTCACAGCCAAAGGAAACACTCTCTGCAGCGGCACGTTGCGCACCAAGTGATTCACAGGGACAGGTTTTTGCAACCCTCGGTGTCCTTGTGTCCGCATGCAGCCTGCGAGTCACCCCCACAGCACAGTAGGCATAAACCCCCCTGTACATGTAACTGGTCCCTCGCAGCCTGCCCTCCTGGAGACGACAGCCACCGAGATGCTCAGCCCAGGGGTCTTGCTCCAGGGCCCCTCACATGCGTCCAGCCCTGCCCCGGTGTGGCTGCTCGGCAATACAGCAGCCGACATGCCGAGGGCTGCTGTCACGAAGGGAGCCTGTAATCCCCCCAGTCCAGAGATGCCCTTTCTCCTGGGCATAGAAGAGCCCATGGGGGACTACACAAGGCCTTGCTGCTTTTTCTGTGCTGTTTTTAGCTGAGGAGCTGAAGGGACCCATCCAGGAGCCACCCAACAGCACTGCAGGAGACAAGTAGCAGGAGTTGAAATTCCCCAGAGCTGGAGGGTGCATATGCTGCACCCACCTCCTCCCACTTACCTTAGCGCCCTGCTGTCCCCAGCAAGCTGAGCACCTCTCCAGTGCCTGGAGAAGGGAAACAGCTGATGGCATCTCCCCAAAGCCTGGCATTACCCCTCTCTGTGCCCAGCAGGAGGGCAGAAACACCACAGGCTGGGGCAGCACAGCTCCTCCAGCTGCCTCTTGCCAACAAGTCCTGGTTCCTGCAGCCCCCTCAAATCCAGATGCATAGAAAAACCTGCACAACGACAGAGAGGTCTCTTATTCCTGCCATAATTAGTCCCTTTGGAATTCAATTAACAAGCTCCCCACTGCAGCTATCAAGCCATCATCAGTTAGGCAAACAGGCATACAAGCCAGGCCAGGTCCTTGCAAGTACAAATATATATTTCAGCACATCCAAGAGAAGCCTGTCCTTCCCACACCCTTTGCAACTTACCCTAAAGTGTTGCACTGCTGGTGGGAATTTAAGGGCTCTGTTGATGACCAGAAGCACCTGTGCCCCCCTGCTCACCCTTTCCAGCTGGCGAGCATCTACCTTGCCCAAGCAGTGCCAGGGAAAAGCATCATCCCTGGTATGACCACAGCATCAAAGGGCTGATCTTGGTCTGGCAGGGTTGATGCCATGCAAGGTGTGAATACGCTGTCAGCTCTGCTGTCCCTGTGTGCTAGCATGGTGCTAGGCAGGTAGGCAGGCATCGAGTGTGATCTGAGCAGTGTTGCCTTGCCCATCTCCGGGGTGTGTGATTGGGCTGAGATATGCACCAGTGATGGTGAATAACAACCATTGCTGCAGGGGCTAGATAACTTCTTATTTTTATGATTTCTGGCTTTTTCTACAAGTTTAGCCAGGCTGGAAATGGAGAAGCTGATGTTTTCTGAGTTTTCCAGAAGCTCCTGGGCTTCTGGAAGTGAGGAGATGAGAGCTCAATTCAGTCCACCTATTTTCAAATACCAGTGGAACAGGGTTTGAAATAGGGCTTTAGCTTGGGGAAGATTTTATGCACGTCTCCGTCCAGGGGCAACTTTGGGGCCAGGGAAGTGGGATGCTTGATACCTGGAGGGACACTGGACACAGCCTTGCCTGTGACTGCTAGAAAAGCGCTGGGATGTGACAACCTGCGCTACAAGTGGCCGAGGAACGGGACCTCACACAAAGGTCCGTGAACCTCCTCTGCACCACCAAATGCACCTCTCTGCCTTCATAGCTTCATGCATGCCATAGGTTGCAAGGAGATGCTGCAAAAATGAACAACAGTTCTTATAGACACCAAAGATTGTCCTGGGAGATCAATTTAATCAGTGCCTATCCCAGCCGGTCTGCTCCTTGGGGACCAGACGAGAGCACACAGCGCTCTGTGGTTCCTTATCAAACACCTAGCTGGTGCCATCTCAACGACTCTCCAGCCAGGCTTGCTTAAAGAGCAGCAGTCTCTCATTGCTAATCCATTCCCTCCAGCTGCCGCAGGGCTGTTAGGTCTGCTTATGCACGGGGGCGAGAGGACGGTGCTGCTGCAATTTGAGTTCGGGGCTTCAGCCCGCGGTGCAGGTGATAAAATGAACCCTCTCCTGGCTTCAGCACAGGAAAATGCATTTGCCTGCTATGAATGATATTTCAACTCGGCAAACTCTATTCAAAATGAAACCCATTATGGCAAAGAAAGAAAAAAAATCTCTAATGTTTGTACTGCATCAAAATGAATGACATCACATGTCCGGGCTGCCTTGGAAAGCACAGAATTGCCAAAAGATGGTGAATGTTTTCAGTATTAAGTGAGAGGGACCAGAATGAAGATGGTAAAATCTAGAGAAACTTTCCAGCTAATGCTTCTGTTGATGCATTTTTATTTGAGAAGCATCCTCTGCTTTGATTTAAAGGTGCCCTTGTAACACTGGGGACCTGATAATGGTGCTGGTGGCCACCTGAGATTGATGTGTGGACGTTAACATCCCATCCCGCGCTTTGGGCAGGTCATCCCCTGGCCCAGCAGCATGTGCCAAAGCTTTGACTTTAGCACCTGCATCCCTGCTCCGATCTCTCCATCACTCACCCAGGATGAACTTGCTTGGGCTCACCTACAGCCTCAGGGCAGAGGTAGCCAAAAGCCTGCTGGCTCTGTATAACCTGAGTTACCGAATCTCACGCAGTTCCTGGGGGCAGCGGGAGAGGAGCACACTGTGTTCCCGGCTTAAAGCTCCCTGTGGTGCCCTCGCGCAGTGGTAGCTTTGCCCTGGGGGATGTGTGATGTCCCTCCAGCTATTCCCACTGTCACACGATGTTACGGGCCAAGACACCACTGTGCAAAGCCCTGCTGAAATACAGGGCAGCTGGCAATACCAAAAGCCACCGGTTCTAGGGTATGGATGCCAGCCGTACCCCAGCGGGTGTTAATTCCTTCTGTAGCAGTGCAGGGGCCCTTACAGGCCAGTTCACTGTCCAATTAGGCTGAGATTAGACAAAGTTTAAATAACGTGTGCTACTTTTGGTAGTTTGACTCCAATTAGTCACATTGGACATCGTCATGGGAAGCTCTGGGCTCACCAGGGCAGAAATGAAGCAGCTGCAAAACACTCCTTCCCACCCAAACCACCATTCTTACAAAGCAAAGTCCTGCCAGCAATTTATCATCCCTTTCCTATAGCAAAGCCTCCCCAGCCCAGCCAAACGAGAGAAGTGGTATGCTACAAGGAAGGACAAACTCGAGGAAGGCTCAAGGGAGTTATTTCTTAAGGATGCTCTTTTGGAACCCAAATCACCTGTTTTCACTTGTGTTTGCTCATGGTTCACGGTAGAGGTGCAATGCATCATTTCCCTGCTTAAACATCAATTCACTTGTATTGCTTCTAGATTTCTCATAAAATTAGGGTCACAGTGACCCTGCAACTATTTTGCTGATATCCTGCTTGAGTTGTGATGATTTAACTGAGAGCAAACCCCTGAATGTCCAATATAACCCTTAATTTCACAAATCACAAATCAAACCTTCCACGTCACCTTCTACCTGCCATGACCCAACAAACTAAAATGTCTCAAAACTTTTTCTGGAATAACAAGGACAAGAAACTTCCATGTCAAAGGCAAACCCCAGGCTCACAAGCTGCTTTTGGAAACCCATTTATTTTCCAGCTTATTAAAAAATGTTTTATGTTTGATGCTGAGGGGAAAAAAAGGAGGGTAGTTTATAGCGTAGACCCAGCCTGAGCATGGGTCTAGGGGTGTGTGGGAGTAGGGGTGTGTGGAGGGAGGGGAGAAGCCTTAAGGACACAGTGGCACACCTGAGCTGGTGTCACGGGGCTGATGGTGCACCATAGCCCCATTTTTCACTCTCTTCTCAATACCACCATGACACCAGCTTTATTCTGTCATTCTTTTAAAATATTTAGTGATTTTCTCCACAAATTTAGAAACAAGTTGGATGATCTTGCAGATGAAAACTAGTTTAAAAATTAATTGAAAGCTTTTAAAAATTAATAATTATTTCAGTTAATTAAGGTTGCAGCTTTACATTTTTTAAACTGTTAACAATTTGGTAGCTGCTATGCAGTTGCCATTGGAATAGAAAATGATGGGGACTGAGAGCTGGAAATACATCGTCTTCATCATTTCACAGAGCAGGTTTTTGAGCTCTTCTGCATCGTCTGCATTATTATTGATGGCATTAGTGCAATCAAAAAATGGATCTATAACATCGTAATTTTTCTAGAATTTCTTTTGTTCCAGATAATTTAAAATTCTTTCTTGTTGTCCATAACACATTTGGATATGGATTTTTTTAAATGGATAGTTTTACTTCTCATATCCATTGTTCTTTATTTCATAGCATCTGATTTTTAATCAAAACCATTATCTTCCTCCCTCTCCTGATTTGTTACTTATTATCTGTAGCTCGTCTCGCTCTTCTTGCTTCCTTTTTTTGCCAGGATTTGTTGTGATCTTTTCTTTGTGATCATCATAAATACACCTGTCAAGAAGGAACCGAAACAAAAGGCATTTATTTCTCCGAGAATTTGAGAAATTTCTGTTTTCCAATGAATCAGTGGAGAGAGCTATAAAAAAGTGCTGCATGTGTGAGAACTGGCCAGCAGATTTTGCTAAGGGCTTCTGCGTAGTTACTTCATCCAAATGGGATGGTTAATCCCTGGGGCCTCTCTTGCAGATGCAGAGCCCATCAGCAGGAGCTGCTGTGCACCCTGGCCTGGTCTCAGCACCAAAAATCACCTTAGTTTCCTAGATCATGATCTACAGTGGTTATAAATTCATAAATCTGCATATATGTTATCCTGCAGAGGTGGATACAGAACAAGTTGACCCCGCATCTCCCTGCCCAGAGCATCCCATGCAGCAGACCATGGCTGAAATGCTGTGGGGTGTGCAGGAGAAAAGGGGGGTAAAATTAGAGTATGCATTTCTTAATGTCCCATGAACCAGAAGGACACACCAGAAACTTTGTCCTGGTGCTGTGTAAGCCTGGCTGCCATGGTCCATATTTGCTCTGCCATGCCCGCAGCCCATCTTTGCCATTGCTGACTGCAGCATGCACCAAGGCTGCTCCCTGTGCTGGAGGGCTGCTCTTGCCATTTGATTTGTTTACATTGATTTTAGAATAATGACTTTTCATGAAATAAATTTAAATTGTGAAAATAAATTATTTTCTAATTTGGGCACAGGCAGGCAGCCACTGCGCTGGGTGCACGCTCCCCAGCCCAGTTGACGTTGATTCCCCATTACAAGCACATCATCGGCGGGGCTCGGGCGGTGCAAGAATTTCCATTCAAATGCGAAGTATTCAAAACTTTATGTATTTCGCTTTTCATGCAGAAAATCTGCCTATTTCTACTCAGCACAAGAGGAACTTTTGTTGGGTTGTTTAACCTTGAACAAACGATGGTTTAACCATTTTCAGGACAGTAGAATGAAAAATTACACTGCTGCTGTTATGCACTGCTGCTCAGTGGCTGATGGTTTAAACCTGAATGTGGCAGAACTGCAGTCTGTAAGCAAAATATGTACTTTTTTTTCCAGTGCTGCAGAGGAAATGTGCTTTGAGTCCTGCTTCATTTTAGAAATGTGCTTTGAAGCTGTGCCCTGTTGTTTTCTTTTTCCTGCCTGTGTTTGATGACCTGCCAGCCTTCAGCTGGCACTGAGTACAACTCCGCAAAGGATCAGATGGGAAGCCATCGTGTGGCCCTCATCCCAGAGATGCCACCTTCCTCCGTGGGTGCAGTTACACCGATGCTCATCTGCTCGTAGGACTGGAGCTTTCCTGGAGCATGAGATGAATTTTAAAAATCATCTTGCTCAAAGGCTGTTCAAGAAATTAAACCATCATCCTGATTCTCTCCTTACAATAGTGGAAGGTGAGCATGATGTACAATGGAGAATCCCCTTACAAAAGCAGCTGGATGTCCCCTACAATAAGGAAGATCCTATGTTTCAACTTGAAATCCCCTGTCCTGTATTAAAGGCAGACTCTCAGTTTCCAGTCTGGACTAGATATGCAGAGACATGTGCATGGAGACCCCCCTTATCCTCCTCTGACCTCAAATTAGAGCTTGGCCCAGGTCACCCATTTCAGGAGTTTCTTGATGGATGAAGCTTAAAAACCAGAAATAAAATCAAGAAAAGCAAACCATCCCCATGGGGAGGTGTTGTAAGGCTGATGGGGCCCAAATCATGCTGCTGTATCTCCCAGCAGATGCTCTCCCTTATCCGTTCAGTTATCCTGCAGCCCATGCAAACCTTATAACAACACCCTGTGGGGAAGAAGTTTAGTTATGCAGAATATGAAAAAAGCATTTTCTTCTTGCCTGTTTTGAATGTGCTGATCCCTAGTTTGATACCCCTAGTTTTTTTGCTGCAGGGAACCATGAATAATCTCTCCTGTGCTGCTCCTCACCAAACAGCCCATCTCTCACACTTCTTCCAGGATGAAGACTCTCAGTCCGTGTAATCTCTCTACTCGCAGAGCCATTACCCAACCTTTATGTTTCCCAACTCTCTCTGCATCTTTTCTAGTTTCTAGGGGTTTTTTCTGTCTTTTTTTTTCCTCCAGTGGAGGGAACAGATTTGCAAACAGTATTTAAGTAGCAGGTGAATTATTGATCTGCACAATGACAAATTGATCTCTTCTGTTTTGTTTAACACTTTTTCCCTAAAAGTTTCCACACTCAATTTACTTTTTAGGCTATCACAGATCACTGAAGTGATGTTTTTGTAACACTACCTGCAACGTGGGTATGCAAGGACTAAATTACCTTTCCTGAGCAGTAATAGCTCATTTAAGGCTTATGACTGGTTCAAGTACAAATGGAGAGTTTCACTTGTGCACATGATTTTGCATGTCTTGGTACTGAATTTCACTCTTGTTTTACTGTCCAGTTGCTCAGTATTGAGAGATTCTGCCATAGCTTTTCACCATCAATTCTGAATATTGAAATATTGTCAGCAACTTCATCTGTTACCTGTTTTCCTTTCCTTATCTGGTCATCTCCTGATCGGGAGATGACGCTCCACTGCAGGTCCCTGGGTGCCTCTCCTGGCACCTTTACTCCACTGCAAAATCTGCTAATTTATTGCTAATTTGTGTTTCATACTTTTATGCAGTTATTAGACAGAGGAAGGACTTTCTCTTTTACACTACAGTGGTTTAATTTCTTTAAGAGCCTCTGATTAAGACAATTTTCCAGAGCTTTTGCTGAATGCACCTCCTGCTCTGCAAGCTCACCAGCTCTCCAAGGGCTCACAGTGCAGGACTTCGTTCTGCAAAACCTACACCATTTCTTTCCCACTATTTCATATTTATTCTTGTGCCTACTGACATCTTTGTTATATTTTTCTGACTGTTTGCCTAGTGCAGAGATCGGCTGCTCTACAGTCCCCCGGATTGCTGCTGGGGCCCTTTTAAATGTCATTGCATTTACCACCTTCAGCTCCTTTGGTACCATGGTTATTTTAAACAGTCCCTTGCGCACCACTGCTAAATGGCTGTTTCATATGAGATATCCTTCAGGCTCTGGGGTGAATGCCATCTGCTCCTTTTGATACTCTTAATTTCCCCAGTTTGCTCCCCAGCCTCTTCCAATGACAGCTGATTTTGGGACGGGTCCTCCATGGTGGGAAGAGCCCCAGAGGGACTCCACAGCTGCTGAGGGGTTTGAGAAAAAGGGTCTATTATTAGATTTTTACACCTTAGAAAGCTGCTCATCAGAAAAAGGGTTTGTCTCTTTTGTCATAGTTTTACACTTTTTGTCATCTCACACTCTTTTTTTAATTTTCCTCATTTGAATATGACTCCTACTTTTTGAAGGATACTATTTTACCTCTGACAGGCTCCTTTAGTTGGTTCTTTAATGGCAACAGCTAATTTTTTGCCCTTTTAAAGTCTCTTTTAATAATTGTATAGATTTGCTCTCATAATCTAATAGAAGATCTGTAAACAATGTCTATGTCCCCTGGAAAAATTTTACCCTTTTGGCAGCTGCTTTTAATTTCTTTTTAACAAGCTTCTCCACTTTTATGTGGATAGCCTTTTTGAAATGAAGTCGCAATGAACTTTTTCAGTTTTATTTTTAAATTCCTACAGTGTAACTGAGTTTAAGTACGTTGCAGACACTTTTCTAGAGGGACTCTTTGATAATAACGTTTTAAATTAGCCCTGTGGCCTGCTCAGGATTAAATTTAGCATTGCTTCTCCTAGCTGTCCTGAGAAGGAGTTATCTTCTATATTGTGTCCAGACATCTATCCATTTCCCTATGGGATTATTTGAAGTCCTCCTAGTATTGAGCTGGTTTCCATCCTCTTGGCCCCCCCATCTTCCTGATGGCTATTATGGTTAAGAGTCATCTGGTCGGGTGGGTGATGATGTAGCCTCAACCTTTTGCATTGGTGTTGAATTTAAACCCACAAAGGGACTATTATTTTCTAACATTTATTGTTCATTGTCTTGTTCAGCACTAATTAATATCCACCCCACTCCTCCACTTGCCCCACTAGTGCATGTGCTTTCTGTCCTGGTCTGATGTGCCTGTTATGCCAATGCTCTCATGGTTTGGGGTCTGTGGGCACCATGAAGGTCACCCTGTCCCTCTGATTGTCACAGAAAACCCACGGACTGGGCTAAAACCTCAGTATTGTCCCACACTGACCTTAGCTGGACGAAAGGGACATCCAGGATATCCCTTTCCCAAAATAAAGGTCTGGGAGAGTTGCCCACTTCGGTTGGAACTGTTGCTCCTAAAGACAGGCATGTCCATGATCCTACAGCTTTACTTGGCTTCATATGTGATGCCAAATAAATCTATATGAGAAAACAAAACAAAATAATATGTTTCACTCTAGCGGTGGAAAGCTTATATTACTAATATACGAAGTTTAAAAGAGGGCTGCCAAACCCACCAAAAACCTCACAGCTCTTCCTAAGGCAGAAGGCTACTTTGACATTTGTGGTGTTTCACTTCAACTCCTGAAGATGTGCCCCAACCCTGAGAACTGGGGACTCCCCCCGTTGGAGCGTGTTGAAGACCTCTCCTCCCGTGTGCCCTGGACCATAGCTCAGTTATCTGGCCCTTCTGTCTTCTGATCCCAAATGGTAGGACATGTGCCTGGCTGTGTCCTGGACAGCTTTCTCCCCAGAGCATATACCTGGGCAAGATTCAGACAATCTACCATTGTGGTAGGTTGACCCTGTCTGGACACCAGGTGCCCACCAAAGCTGCACTATCACTCCCCTCCTCAGCTGGACAGGGGAGAGAAAATATAACGAAAGGCTCATGGGTCAAGATAAGGTGGGTCAAGATAAGGACAGGGGGATCACTCACCAATTACCATCACAGGCAAAACAGACTTGACTTGGGGAAATTAGTTTAATTTATTACCAGTCAAATCAGAATAGGATAACAAGAAATAAACCCAAATCTTAAAAACACCTTCCCCCACCTCTCCCTTCTTCCTGGGCTTAACTTTACTCCTGATTTTCTCTACCTCCTCTGCCCCAGCAGTGCAGGGGGACAGGGAATGGGGGTTGCGGTCAGTTCATCACACGTTGTTTCTACTGCTCCTTCCTCCTCAGGGGAAGGACTCCTCACACTCTTCCCTGGCTCCAGTGTGGGGTCCCTCTCATGGGAGACAGTACTCCATGAACTTCTCCAATGTGAGCCCTTCCCACAGGCTGCAGTTCTTCACAAACTGCTCCAGCGTGGGTCCCTTCCACGGGGTGCAGTCCTTCAGGAACAGACTGCTCCAGCGTGGGTCCCCCGCGGGTCACAAGTCCTGCCAGCAAACCTGCTCCAGCGTGGGCTCCTCTCTCCACGGGTCCACAGGTCCTGCCAGGAGCCTGCTCCAGCATGGGCTTCCCACGGGGTCACAGCCTCCTCCGGGCATCCACCTGCTCCAGCATGGGTTCCTCCACAGGCTGCAGGTGGATATCTGCTCCACTGTGGACCTCCATGGGCTGCAGGGGGACAGCCTGCCTCACCGTGGTCTTCACCACGGGCTGCAGGGGAATCTCTGCTCCAGCACCTGGAGCACCTCTTCCCCCTCCTTCACTGACCTTGGTGTCTGCAGAGTTGTTTCTCTCACATATTCTCACTCTCTCTCCAGCTGTAATTGCGCAGCAGCTTTTCCCCTTCTTAACTATGTTATCTCAGGGGTGCTACCGCTGTCGCTGATGGGCTCGGCCTTGGCCAGCAGCAGGTCTGTCTTGGAGCCAGCTGGCATTTGCTCTATTGGACATAGGGAAATCTTCTAGCAGCTTCTCACAGAAGCCACCCCTGTAGGCCCTCTGCTACCAAAACCTTGCCACGCAAACCCCACACACCCATTCTCGTTAAGCAGACCCCATCACTTTCTTTCCAAGCCCTCCTGTGTCTGCATCCCCACAGCTGAGTACCCAGCTGCCCTGGTCCTGTCCCACCAGCTCTCCTCCCACCACACGCTGGTCACCTAGGTGTGAAGGTCCTCCTGACTACCACCTCTGTCCCTTCTTACTGACCCTTGTGTAGCCTGGGAGCTCTTGGGGGTGGACACACATTGATCCCTCTGCTCCTGGCACATCCAGTGTGCAAAAAAACCCAAGTGTGTTCAGACCTGTCTGTTTTCCTGACACCCCCCCGGTATTTCCAAGAGGAGTTTCTCCCTCCCCTAGTTTGCAGCAGGATGGGAGCTGGGGGAAGGTGGCAGTTAAGCCACCTAGTTAAGCCAGCTGGTGCTTTCCCTCCACCTCCGGCTGGTCCCAGTGCAATGAAGCTTCCCATCGGTACAAGTGCCAGCCTCTTGTTCAATTACACACCAGCTTTCCAGACAGCAGTGCTGCAAAGGGCAGCATGGAAATCGATGGATCCCTGTGCACCTTGCCTTCGGACTGCATTTCCTTGAAGCACAGAAAACAGGAGCAGGGAACCAGGGGAAGAAGGTGGGGAAACAGGAGGGGATGCAGGGTGCAGGAAGGCGGTGTTGGGGGCAGATGTGGTTCCTGCTGCCAGCCCCATTGATCCTGGTAGCCAGCAAAACCCCGATGGTGAGCTGAGCTGTTGGAAATGAGCTCAGGTGCACAGGCATGGACCCAGAGAGCAGCTCCCATGGATGAACCTTGCAGAGCTGTCTCCCATAGACACCATCCCATCACACAGGGGGCAGCAGTAGGGAGCAGAGGGAGTTTGGGAGGACCAGGCGCTACCCCAGCCTCTCCTGAAAGAGCAGCTATGGGCCACCTAAATGCTCTGAGGTGGTCTCACCTCTCTTTAGAATGTCTATGAGTTGTCCTGGTGGTGGCCCAGGTCTTTGCTTTCCTCCAGCCATAGGTCTTGGGCTGGGACCTCTTTTGTGGCAACCTGAACTTCTGCAGGCACCTTCATGCTGCTCCTCTCCTGCAGACCCTGACCAACTGAGTGGTGACACGTCCTCCTGGGTCTCCCACATCACCCCTGCGAGCTGGGCCTGTGGCCGAGCACTGCAGAGGAGCAATGCTTACCAGCCTGTAGCTTTGGCTGGGAGCTGGCTCTAAGGCCTCATCCCACTGCATCGCACTGGGGAGCTCAAGAGCCTGAGCCTGTCCATAGGCTGGACCCTCTCACCAGACTGACTTCGTATTTTTTGTTGAAATAAGTATTATTCCAGATAAGTGAGACAACGTTAAAAAGCAGTTAAAAGCCTCAGGTTGTGCCTGAGTAGAAAAAGTAATTTAAAATTGTCCAAACATGTTTTTGACATTTTCTAAATTAAAAAACAGACCCCTTGTCCCCACTTTTCAGTTCAGAAAATTTAAACCAAGGCTGCCATTTTAAGGGAGTATTTTAAAAAAGACAAAATGCAACTTTGTAAAGGATGTTAAGTGTTTTTCACGTTTCTTTTTGGATTCCAACTTGCCATCATACTCTGTGACCAGAAACGTTGTCTGCAAAGGCTGCTACGGCCCCTCACATCCCACCTGCTGCAGAGGAGCCAGGAGTGTGTGATGACAGGAGGGAAGGTTGTGAAAATCCATGTACCTTTCCCTCTCCTGTGTTTTAGGCTGAAAGCAGGATTATTTCCAGGTCTTGTAATTTCATTGGAGCTTTTTATCACAGCTAAAAACTGCCAGGAACATTCAACAAGGGAGGAGAGCAGGAAAGGGAAACCCAGCAGCAGAAACTGGGTAGTGCAGGCAGCAGGCGCTTCTCCGAGGACAGCCGGCAGGATCTGCTGTCTACCCTGGCTAGCTCTGCCTGAAAACATTTGTAAAGCAAGTCTGCTTCCCATTAAAATGGTGGGGAAAGCCTTGTTCATGCCAAAAAAATTTGTCCTGGCAAGGTCTGAAGTAGATACACTTAGCTTTAAACTGAAAAGCAGTGCTGGCAGGGTTGACTTTGCTTATATCACGGGAGCAGTGCAGCCAGCATCACAGGGAGCAGAGCGGCTGCACAGGCTCTACTGGCTTCTCATGTTTTCTACTTGTTTTGTGTGATCTCTTAGCAAACTGTTAGCAAGCCACGCTGCCCCATTTCTACAAAAAACAACCCCCTGCAAATCCTCAACATCACCCCTAAATAAATCCAGGCTCAAAGAACTGGCAAGTTTCCCTCCAGGTGAGTGTGGACAACATTTCCCAGGCTTTTCAGTTTTCCCTTTTAAAATACACAGCCTGCTTATTCATTCACAGCTGTCACAGTTTCATTTCTTCCCTGTTCATGCCTTGAGCATCACTTCTCTTCCTCTGCATCCAGAGCCTTAAATGCCACCAAATGCAGCTTCCATTTGGCGGCATACCTGGTTGTTGCTGGGCAGTGACATGCTTGTCTCATTGTACAGCTACAGCTGCGTGTTTGCTTGTCTTTGTGCAATCTCCTCCTGAAGGCTCCAGAGGATTCTGTTTGCACTGCACAGGCTCAGACCCTGGGCTTTAGGGATAAGCCAGATTTTCTTCTGGTTAAAGACTTCTGAAAGATTAAAGATACACAGCCAGGGCCCAAGTCAAAGCTGCAAAGCAAAGATCATTCTGAAACTTTTCAGTTTGCAATTTTATTTTTTTTCAGTCTGTTCTCCTGCATTTTTAAACGCGTAAATTGGAAATGACAATCATCTACCACAGAGCATCATAGTGCCCCTGCTCGAGAGCAGGACTGAAAATGGAGAGCCAGAGTCCAGTCATCCCTATTCCTAAGGGTTTTCCTCCCACCCCAGTGTTTTGGCTCAGCCAGTCCAGCTCTGCTGGACGGGTCTTCCACTCCTACACAGCCACAGGCTTCTGCTTCAGTCTGGCTTTGTTCTGATCTGCCCCACTTTCTCTTCTCCTCCCGTTCCCAGTAGTGTCTCCATCCCACATGTACAAACCTCCCCATCCTCCTCCATGTCCTCTTCCTCAGCCTGGATGACAGCAAAGGTCCCTCCATCTCCCCAAAAAGAATTTTTTTCCCGAGGCCATGGGCAAAACATCCTCTTCTCATGCACCAGAAGTAGTTACACAGCTGGGCTGGTTGGACAAACTGGCCAAGGGCAGGGGACACATCCACCGTCTCTGAAGCAATGCGTGTAGTGGGGGAACACAGAATGGTACCCGTGGGAGCCAGGGACATCTCTCCAGCACAGGCTCCCAGTTCCAGGCATCAAAGCCTTGCATGTGAGCACCCTCCAGGGCACCTATCTGTACTAGACCGGACAAACTCTGCCTCTCCCTCTCCTCCCCATCTCGCTTGTGCCCACTGAGCATGGGACCATTTAGTAGCATCCCCCCAGAGTGTGGCCTGTGTCATCATGCCCAAAGACGGTTCTCCAGCAAAAAAAGGATGTGCCTAGTAAAACTTTTGCAGTGCCTATTTCTGTTTCTCTCACTGAACACACCCATCAAGCCACCTTGGTACCAAGAAGCAGATGCCCTCTGTCCTACCAGAGCCCCTATGTGATCCTTACGTGGGATAGTCTAAGCATCCTCCTTTGCTTGCTTTGTGCTACTATGTGGTGTTGCCTGAATAGCCAGGAGCCATCTGAGCAATGTCAGCCTGTCCCAAGCTGTAAAAGGATGAGCATGGAGCAGTCCAGACAGGCATCCAGCTCTGTCCTAGCAGATACTTTGGGACCTGAGTGCAGGGGAGGTACCTGTGGGAGCTCCTGGTGGCATTGTGTGGCCATGAAGCATCCTGCCCTCCTGCCACCATGCTCATCAGTTGGTCCCAATGAGTGAGCAGGTGCCTATAGCCCTGAGAAAAATCTACCTGATTTCCTCTGTGTAGAGAGCATCCCCAAAAGGCTTTTAGAACAAAAAGGGCCAGTTTTGTTTGACTATATGTTAGGATACTTTATTTTCGTCTGAAATGAAGATAGCTCAAAGCAACCAAGTCAAACAGAATAGAAATAAAAAGTTATGAGTAGAAATAAAAAAGGGTTTATGAACAGCTTCCCCACCCGCCATGTCTGTGCTGGCTGGTCCTTCCTCCCAGACCAGCTTCCAGCTGACAATAACTTGCAGACCTGCAGCAGCCATGGCATCAGCCCTGCTGGGCTGTGGGCTGTTTGTCCTTCCATCACCCCCTGCCCCTGTCCACAGCCTCTGGGCACCGGCTGCAGACTCCCAGCTCTCTGCTTGGCGTTTCCTCACCTCCTCCTTCTGCACCTGGGAGGCTGGTCCAGGTCTGGGCTGCCTTCTCCCAAGGGAAGGAGCAAGGTATGCTGGTTCCCTTCAGAGGCATCTGCCCAACTTTTATTAGAGAAACCTCACACACATAAACACACACAGAGCGTATGCAGATCAAACAGATGCTGTCTGTCACAGAGCTTAAAGCCTAATTACAGAAGATTACAGAAACTATTTATAAATAGTTTATAACTATTTATATCCATTTAAATATATTTATAAACGTATCAGGATTGGATAAAAGTGTATATTGTTATTTTAGCTTAGGACATAACTAAGTATCATTTATACCATGCTCATACAGTAATCATATATTCATATTAACCTTCTTTTTTATTAACATAGACAGCAGCTGTTAACATTTGAATTGCCATTAATACAAAGTAGGTTGGCACCAATGAGCTAAGGAGAATAGGTGGGTAGATGCTGAGAAGTCTGGAGGCAACATAGCAGATACACTACAGAATAGAAAACTCTTCCCCTTCTTAGGCAGAAATCCTCCTGATTTACCAAGAAGGATACTGGAAATATATAGGTAATGTATCTTCTTTCATTGTTAATCTGCTGATTTATTGTTGCAGCATACTGCCTGCCTTCCCCCATCATTCACTTGCATTGCACCTGGGCAGCAACCATCTCCCATGGCACAGCTACCCAGTGCTGCTCATCTCGCTCGGGTCCTCTACGTGTGCAGCAACACTCAGAAAGTATAACACCTAAATCACAATTTTGTGTCACCCAGAGGTTGTCCAACCTCACAACTCACTGCTTTTGCAGCTCACTTTAGATGCCACAGAGCAACCTAGGCACCTTCTGATGCATGGCAGAGTGGTACTTTTCACTGTGCAGTGGCTTCATTTCTTCATCAGGCACTTGGAAAAGGCTCCAGCAAAGGCATTTGGAAAGTAATCTGCGATTTCTTCCTTTCTTTTAGTTTGGCTTCCTAAAGGAAACAACATGTGTGTTAATCAGTCATCTGCCAGGCATTTTGAGCTGATGGGGCAGTCAAAGCCACAGCTGAGAGGGGCAGAGGTCCCTAGATAACACATTTCTAGGAGTTGTGCGAAAGTCAGAAAACACAATAGGAGATGAACCTTTATTTGCATTCTCATTGGAAGCACAGTGGGGAAGGCTCAAGCCTTACCTGTAGCATTCAGCAGCAGCTCACTAACGAAGACGTGGGCTGGCAGGCCACCAACCTGCACAGAGGTCTGGACTGGCCCCGCGCTGGCTGGCAGACAGCTCTGGATGGATGCTGGCATATTGGAGGGCACTGGGAGTAAGGGATGGAGGTATAGGGGAAGTACTAGGGTGGTGGGCAGTGGCACCAGACAAGAAAAACTTGGGAAGCACTGGAGGAAAGGCACCTTGGAGCAAAAGCTGGGAGCTGCAGTGGGGAGCCCAGCAAGATGCTCACCATGTGAGTTGCTCCGGTGGCCAGACCTTGGTGTTCCCACAGCCAGTCCCTGTCCAGAGGAGGGTTCACATGGGCTGTGCCATGCACTGAGCAGAAGAGGTACTGCCTGCCTGTCCCTGCCCTTGGCCTCCATCAAAGGCATTCTGCCGTGGTGTGGGCAAGCCAGCCCAACACTGCCTCCTTCCAAGAACTTTTTTTTTTCCCCTCAGGAGAAAACAGAGCAGGAAACTCACTCCGTGCTCCTAGCAGGGTGGTTTTGAGCAGGACAATCCCTTTGGTCAGGCATCAAATACCAGCATGTGAGCCATCTGCTTCTTTGACTAAAACACCCATAGAAAAGCTGCTGGATTGGAAAAAGGATATTAATCTGAAAAGTGTACAACAAAGCAACTGCAGGATGTTTCCCCCCACCCGAGCCAGAGTGAGCAAGGGAAAGCTGATTACCATGAGACACAGGAGCCCTGATCTAATATTCCACTTCAAGATTTGCAAATAATGTGCCCATTAACATTCATTAGCTCTTTAAATAATACCTGCCAGACCTTCCAGGCAAGGAGGAAAGGCCCCTGCGCCCAGAAATCAATCACATAACAGCCTCTAATTGTGCATTTTCCACATCTACGCAAAGTTTCAATAAAAACAAGCCAGGACAGAATAGCAAAGCTGAAGCTGTCATTGCTGTGTACAGAGCTGCACAGAGACACCCTTTCCGCTCCCAGCTGCAGCACGAGGATCTTTGCTAATTAGCGGGTTCCTCTCCGACAGCTCGCCTAAGTTCAACGGGCACTGGGGGAGGCTCTCTGCAGGAATGTGTCAAGCCAGCCTTTCACCACCCAAATAGCTTCTGTCCTCTAGCTCATCAAGGCAGCCTGCAGAGATAAGTGCCATAGAGAGAAAGAGGCTGGTGTCATGCCCGCCATGCCCTAGGAGATAAGACTTGCTTGAGCTTTGGGAATCCCACATTAATAACCAGACACAGAAAGGTTTGAGGGGGGCCTCCTGCAGCCCCAGCTGAAGGAACATCCTAAGAAAGGTGGAAAACTAATGGTTTGATATCAAGGCATGGCTGTGGAGTTGTGATGCTGCCTACAGACCTCATTGCTCTCTGTTTATCACCTGGACTTTCTGCCCTCCCACCCCCACTTCAGAAAGGGCTGACCCTCTGCTGAAGGCAAAGGGGGATGAGGGCAAGGGTCTTTGGTCATATTGGTCTTGGATGCCCAAACGAACTAGCACCTTCCCAACACCCTTGATAAATCGAGTTTCCTAGCTGTTAACTGCAAAACTGCTGCACTGAAAATTGACCGGGACAAGAGTGTCTGTGTTCAGACTCTGCCAGAGGGACCTTGTTGGCCTGTCACCACTGTGACTGTGTCCCAGGCAGACCAGAAGGATAAGAGTTAGAGGATCCACCAGCATGAACACAGAGGTCATGGGCACTGGTAAAACCACAGTGCTACTTTTATTCTTGGGCTGTGCCTGTGTTGTGCAGAGGACTCCCAAACCAAAAGCGTGGGGACATGCCCTTGCAGAATTATGAGTTATGGGGACTGAAGATCCCTTGGGGTCATAAGGCAGGTCAGCCAAGGTTTGCCACTGGAAAAAAACTTTATGTGAGGGTTACTAGGTGTAGGGAAGCAATGCCACTATCACCTTCTCTTCAGTTGATTTATATTGATGGACACAGTTCATTGTGTCACCTACCCGACTACCAGCATGATCTAGCTCCCATTGGTTTGAGCCTGTGCTGAGCTGTTTGGACACACTAAGTCTAAAAGCAATCAACCTGCCAAAGAGTGAATAGCTTCTCGGCAAGATAAAAGGTATGGTCTAACCCTTGTGTGCAGCAGTTCTGATCAAAAGAGTCAGCAGGGTCAGTGCTGTGGTAGACGCGATGGCTTTCTGGGTTAGTCATCATCACCCAACTTCAGCACACTGAATCACCCTGCTAGCACTCAGTAAGCAACTGTTAGGCACTATAAAGCTCAAATTAGCTGTCCATATAAGCAGAGTCTGGATCTTGTTTGGTGTATTTTAGTGCTTTAAAGAAAGAGCTACAACACCAGATAAGTAGGTCCCTTTGCACAAGGCCACAAGCAAGCTTAGAGGCATCAGGAGTCTGTAGCACATCTTCATGTTCCTTAGAAAATGTCTCTATGTTGCCACAGATGTTGCAGTCAAAGCAAAAACACTGTTTGGGAAAGGCACGCTTTCCTTGAGAAAAACTGTGTGACAGGGAGACAGCTGCTTATAGTTGCATTTAATCAGCCCCAAATGAGTTTGAGTAGTTAACAGACAACCTAGAGTGACTTGTCTGGTCTAACTAGCCAGGTCAAGGAAGGGCAGCAAAAGAAAAGTGATAGGTACCACAAGGGGTCTGCACATCTGCAGGATTAGTGAAAACTGTGTTCCCCAAACAAGAATATTCTTGAGTGAAGAGAGGACTGAAGAAATTCCTTCAAAGTGTGAAGGTGAAATAGAAAGAGAAATGGGGGACAAACACTGTTTTAATGTGAAAATGATAACAGTGCAATGGAGAAGTGCACAGGAAAAAGAAATAGTTTTGCATAAGTACCTCTCTGTAGATATTGCAAAGAAATGCAAGAGCAAAATGAGTTTATGAACATACTTAAAGGGCAGTGATCTGATGAAGAAGAGAAATACAGAATTAATGTTCTCTCCTGGATTTCTTCACAAATTTACCAAGCAAGATTTTGGCAGATTGCTCCACATCCCTGGAAAAAAGTAAAGAAAAAGGGAATTTCCAGTTGCACAGTGTAGTGGTGGGTGTTACCATCACACTGTGATATGCAAAACAGATGGTGACCACCACTGCTCATGTAGAAAACAGATCGTCTTTAGACTATTCCTTCCCCAACCCTAGCATCAGCTCTGCTCCCTTTAGGCCTAGGTCCCCTCAACTTATTGGGCAACAATTCTCACCTCAGACCTGCTCTACATTATTGCTAAAAGTGCCCACTAATCCTCCCTGGTATCTCTCACCAGCTCCTATCTAATTTATCCTACCAGCTACCACAAACTTATTTAATTTAAAGCTCCTGTAAAAAGAAAAAAATAAAATCTGTTTTATGCTATGTACTCTCCATTTGCTCATCCAAGACCTGAGTGAACATGGATAAAATCACTATTTAATAGTGCTGGTCAAGCTCTGCTGCTTGTTCAGAAACCTTGCTCCCAGTCTGTTTGGATCAGTTATTAAAAGTTTGTATGAAACTTGTGAACATGTTCTTGTACTACGCAAGAGAAGGATTAAAGTGTCTGGCACACAGGAACAGCCTGAGAGAGGTCTGTATCAATCTTATACCTGGGGATTGAGTGCTGCATGTGAGAAAATATGGAGATAGGGATTCACCCAACAAGATGTTGAGGTCTCCATCAGAGGAGTCTCCTGCACTCCTCTTATACTTGATGGAGATGAAGCCAAAGGTGCTGGGGACATGACCCAGCTCTTTCTAAAGCAGGGAGCAGAGGGGGGTTTGGTGGGGATCCCTGGGCGCACCCACCTCTTTCAGCTGCCAAGGAGACCAGGGCAACGTCATTGCAAGGTGAGCTGCTGCCCAACAGACTTGCTCATCCTGCAGGTTCTTCCCAGATGCAGGAGCATGTGGTGGGACCAGGGCGAGGTGAGTCATGGAGAACAGATAATGGCTTAAGAGAGCCCTACGGTGTCTCTCTAGAGGTGGGAAAAGCTCAGCCTGGATAAATTTCAGGAAGGTTAAATTTATCCTAGAACAAGTACTTGAGTAGTTTTCAGCTCTTTTTGCCCACAGGTTTGGGTTTTTTTTTTCCTGTTCCTTTTGCAGTACCTTGAATCACCAGCCTCTAATTATTGCCTACAGTTATAAACATGCACTTCTCCCTGGAAGAAGTCCATTATTTTTTACCTAAAATTGAGGGCAGTTAGCAGATGCTTGGGTAGTGTGAACACTTGCAATATATTATTAAAACAAGCTCTCACCCCTCTGCTTTGAAATAGCTGCTAACACTGCTTTCTGTAACACTTCTCAGCCTTTTTGAAAGTTTTTCTAATCCCAAGCAGATAGCAACCCTTAGTCTGAAGAACATCAGGCTATGTAATTTAATGGGCCTTTCTAGCACTAAAATTAGGGAGTCAGTGACAATTTCTGTGCGGTGCATAGCCATAGCTAACTCTCTTGCAGCCATTTAAAGCAGGAGTGGAAGAGCAGAGACATAAGGGAACCCTTTCAGATTTCACAATTATCTCGTATCAACTGAGCTTGATCCCCAAAGAGCATCTACTAATGCTGGAAACTCAAGGCCTGAAGGCAGAAGAACTTCAGACAAAAGCCAGTTCCCATAGTGTCCTTACACCTTTAAAATCTCAGTACCTATCACATTTAAACGCTAGAACAGGGACTGGATTAAATCATCTGCAACAAATCATCCTGATATAATTTCAGTATTAAAAATCTTTGTGTTAGTTGTCCATAAATAAAAAGTTATTGTAAAAAAAGTTATTTTGAAACCAAAAACCATCATCATGACTTTCCTTGATTAAATCCTTATAGCATCTAAAGAGCACTACTCCAGTTTAAAGCTTCATTTTTGACAAAACAGCATTTTGATAGAAAAAAAAATCTTTTAAAAGCTACCTGGCTCTAATATTTGATAACTCATAAAAGTGCAGGAAGATAAAATGTTTATATTAATTTCTCTAGTATATATATCCTATTAAATATAAGCAATATAGTGTTAGACTGAACTAAAATTAATATTATAATATAATACTATTAACATAAGGAACAATATCCAAAGCAGCATTGGATATTCATGAAGCAGTAGAAGGGCTTATTTACTGCATTGGGTTTTCCATTAACTATCAGTAATACTGTTGCTACTGAAATGACTAAATGCAGTCTTTTGCAACATGATTTTCACTACACAGGGCCTGGGAATGTCTGCTGGTTTTGCACTTGAAGAGCAAGGTGATGGGACTTGCTGGGCTCGCCTTGGCCCATGAGCTGGTTTTAGCTCATTTTGGCTGCTATCACCATTGATCAATGGCTATTGCCTAACTCATTTCAGCTTATCTCTGCAAATGCTACATGAAGATGCAGCAAACCTCAGTGGTAATTGCATAACAAACAACCCTTTACATTAACTGAGGCTGGGGGGCTTACATGCAAGCTGCAAACTTTAGCAGTGACAAGAAAGCTGGCTGCATTAAGAGAAGGTATAAAGGTAAGCACCCTGGGGAAGGGGCCCTTGCAGCCACCCTGAGCTTATCCTGGTGAAGGGCTTGAGATGCCATTGACCCATTTGACACCCAGACCCATTTTCTGCTCCAGGAGGACCAGTGCCACCAGGCCTAGGAACAGTAGAAGGGTGAGCATAACCTGAGACAGATACCAGCAGGGTTTTTATGACTGTATTATTAATGATGCTTTTCCATATTAATTCAGGGTGTTAGTATTATTGTAACTGGAATAATAACTGTCTGTTATGTTTTGATTAGACTGTTAATACTGTAATTAGACTAACAATAAATCCATAGCTCCACAGAAGAGGTGTTCCCATTTTACCCGTAATGATATTTTGGGTCTAACAGGTGGGTGAGGCAGGGCGAAGGGGCAGACGTGGCTCCTGGCTCCCTGCCATCAGCGACATCCCTGCGAGCAGGGAGAGAATCATCAGGGGACCTTGTTATGGCTTTCAAATGGAGATCTCCGGCTGGTACCGGTGTCTGAACATGCTAGAGAAGGATGTCTGAGGATGTCTCAGAGTGGCCTCCCAGTGAGCAGGTCATCGAGTCTGCACCTTGCACCAATCATTATTGGTCAGTGCCTCAATTAACAGACATCCCAGGATAACTTGTAGCTGTATAGTTAATCAGAGGTCAGAGATGGCTGGAGCTGTCTTACCCAAACTGGTAGGATGCATCTCCTTTCATATTCCCTGAAAGAGGGAGCAGCCAAAATACAAAAATATGCTTTGTTCCCTTCCTGGGAAGTGCCAAGAGAAGAAGTGCTCCACATGGGCATCTCCTAATTTTTACCCATAGATCTGATCACTTTCTGATTAGCAAGTGCCAGCTTTGCCAAGAAGAGGAACACAACAGGGTTAGGGTTGTTTGCCCATGAGGGACTGAATAAAGCACATGTGCTTTGTTCAACACTCCTCTCCCTGGAGCACAAAGCATCCCGATGAAAGCTGAGGGAGGTGGGGAGCAGCAAGGGTAGTGGCCATCAATCCATCTGATAATGCCTCAAATCACATCCAAGACGAGCATCCTATTAACTTTGTTTCTCTGAAATCCTATTTAGGGAACCAGCTTGTAAGATGTGGAGTAACAACAATGTGACTTTCATATCACTTTGAGAGAAAAGTACTTGAATGCACTCTTAGTTTATCTTGAGAAACCAGTTATTGCAACTGCAAGCCAGAGCCGTAGAACTCACTTTCATGCTGGTTCCAATTGATAAGCCCCAAACGGAGCCTGATAGTTGTGTCTTGTTTACCCAAGTGACAAGACGACTCTTTGTGTCCAAATACTTCTCTGTAAGCACATACCTTAGTTAAAGCCTTGCAAGGGACTTCAGTTTTTAATGCTCTCCTTGATTCACAAGGAGAGAAGCTGCTGCTGTGCAGGAGCAATGCTGATGCGCAGAACAACCTGTGAACATGAAGCCTGGCAGCAATCATATCCTCAGTTTGCCTGGTTTTATCTGTTAATAGTTGTTGCCTGCTCAGCACACATGTTGTTCTCAGTGGCAAAAACCTGCTTTCACGGAAAGCTGCTGCCTGTCTCAACATGGCAGTCATAGTGTGAAAAAGCTGAACCACCATGATGTGGCCAAGAGGTCCTGGCCACTGATGGCCCCTGGGGGTCCCACATGGACCCGGAGCCAGAAGGAAAGCCCTGGAGAGAGGCAACCCAGTTCAGTCCTGTCTGTCCATCCTGATTTTAGGTGCTTTATTAAGCACTGCTTGCAAGCCTGCTGCTAAATAGCTCATCAGAGGAATAATGAACTGCCTGGAGGTAGAGGATGTGCTTGTGCCCTCAGGCAAGGATGGGATTTGCCCTGTGCCACAGATGAGTGCTCTGATAACAGTTATTTCAGAAAGTGTGGAGGGAAGAGATGGGGGAGGATTCTCCAGCTGTGATTTGAGAGCACAGAGCAGCTGCTGGGTCTTGTATGGAGTGTTATCTTATGTGTGTTTTGCAAGACTTGCAGATTAGGTCCCACTGGGGAGAAACCATGCCTTTAAGGGCACTTTGATACAAGCTGGCTACACAGCCCAGAGTGCCATCAGTCCTGGTCCCACTTCCAGTGCAAGTCTCATGTGGGACAGGGCATGCAGGCACAGATGGTCTCCTGCAGACAACAATAAGCCCATACAGTGCTGATGAGGGCTCTGCACTCTTCCAGAAGTCATCTGCTCCACCAGCAGATTGCAGATACAGCTTACTCTGGTAATGCAACTGTAGGGTGATTTGGATTCACTGATTTAATTCATTATGCTTCATCTGTTTTAACAGCTAGAGTTAAAGTTATCATTTTACATGTTGCAAGCATGATCAGGCCTGTGTTTTGTTCGCTGTAACTTCTTATTTTCTTTGTTAATTCTATTTTGTCTAATAAAGTGCTTTAATTTACTCTAATTTACATATTGTACTGTAGCTAAAGAACAGAGATAGAGAGCTACAAGAAACTTTGAATAGATAATTGGTTAATTAAAACAACTTAACTGATATGTGGTTTATAACATATTGTTCTCACAGAAGCAACAATATGTTGAACTGCTCTGGATAGGTAATTCCAAGTTCCAGCTGCCTTTTGAGTGTATACTATAAAAGGGCTGGTAATTATGAAATTCCTCAGATAATTAGGCTCCCTTTCTCAAAAGGATCTGAACTGCTGTGTATTAAATCCTTATGCAGTCTTGTCCCTCTGTATGCTAAAGACAATTTATAGTTGTCATGGGAATTTACCCAACTGCACACCCACCTACCCTCTACTATCACCAGGACCTGTATGAAGCATCCTGGGTGGGAAGACACATTCACAGCTGTCTTCCCTTCCTGAAAGAAGTTTGGATCAGGTGGGATACCATGGAGGGAGGGCAAGTTGCTGCTAAGGCTGCTCCAGGCAGAAGGTGCTGGAGAGGACAGAAAGGGTGGTATCAAGGTTGGTCTGGTGGAGCTGGGAACCTGCAACCCAGTCAGAGAGCCCACAGTGCAGGACAGGGATCAAAGAACCAGGCCTAGGAGAAAGGGAAGATCTCCTGGGATGAGAAGTGGCTGGGCATTTTGCTGCAACTCTGAAATCAGTGAATCACTTGCCTAAACCGAGTCTGTAAGGAAGGATTTGCCTGCAAAGACATCCTGAGCAGGGGAAGAGCTGTTGATAAGCCTTTTAAATATTCTGTCTGATCAGCTTACTTTTAATCACTTTCAGTGTATTTTCTGTCTAATGTTTAGGTTGGGTCTTCTTTGGGCCCTAGCAATAAAGTGGAGGTCTGGGCAGATCCACCTCAAAGATCTGGGAAGCTCAGGGTCTGTAACATCAGGTTGTGGCCAGGCAGCTTGGGGTGGGCAGAGGTGCTCCTGTTTGCTGTGGCTCTCTATATAGCAGTGACTTTGGGTCACTCTACTAATCCTCCTCTGTGCCCTCCCAAAAAAGTTGATCTGGCAGGTGCCAAGGAAAGCATCCCTCTTTCACTTGGTTTCAGCAGGAGAAATACAGCCCATAGAAGAAGGGTGTGTTTGAGGTGGAGATTAAGGCACCGAAATTTACCTTCCTGATGTGTCTGTGTGCCCTGTGAATCCTACTGTGGTAATTTTAACAGCAGTTCAGACACCTAGCTTTCATGTAGATACCTGTAGTTAGATGTCCTAAATTTAAATTGAAGCCAGCTGCAATGGAAGAGTGGGTGGGACTGCACATCTCCACCCAGACAGTGAGACTAGACATTAGGGAAGTGGTCTCTGGAGGAAGCAAAATAGGACTAAAAGCTCCACTCAAAACAAATAGAAAAAAGAAATAACAGGGAACTCTGGTTTAGTTCTCAGTTCCAGGTGATTTAAGTAATTGGAAAGTCATAGTTGTGAAAACTCTTTGCAGAGCATCATAAAATCATAGAATAATTAAGGTTGGAAAAGACCTCTAAGAGCATCTAGTCCAACCATCAACCCAACACCTCCATGCCTACTAAACCATGTCCCAAAGTGCTACATGTACACATTTCTTGAACTCCTCCAGGGATGGTGACTCCACCACCTCCCTGGGCAGCCTGTTCCAATGCTTGACCACCCTTTCAGTAAAGACATTTTCCCTAATATCCAGTCTAAACCTCTCCTGATGCAACTTGAGGCCATTTTCTCTCGTCCTATTGCTACTTACCTGGGAGAAGAGACTGACCCCCACCTCACTACAACCTGCTTTCAGGTAGTTGTAGAGAGAGATAAGGTCTCCCCTCAGCCTCCCCTTCTCCAGACTAAACCATCCTCCAGACCCTTCACCAGCTTTGTTGCCCTTCTCTGGACATGCTCGAGCACCTCAATGTCTCTCTTGTAGTGAACGGCCCAAGACTGAACACGGTATTCGAGGTGCAGACTCACCAGTGCTGAGTGCAGGGGCACGATCACTTCCCTACTCCTACTGTTTAGGAATAGGCCACACTATTCCTGATACAAGCCAGAATGCTGTTGGCTTTCTTGGCCACCTGGGCACACTGCTGGCTCATGTTCAGGTGGCTGTCAACCAACACCCCCAGGTCCTTTTCCGCCGGGCAGCTTTCCAGCCACTCTTCCCCAAGCCTGTAGCATTGCATGGGGTTGCTGTGGCCCAAGTGCAGGACCTTGTACTTAGCCTTGTTGAACCTCATACAGTTGGCCCCAGCCCATCGATCCAACCTGTCCAGATCCCTCTGCAGAGCCTTCCTACCCTCGAGCAGATCAACACTCCTGCCCAACTTGGTGTCATCTGCAAACTTACTGAGGGTGCACTCAATCCCCTCATCCAGATCATTGATAAAGGTATTAAACAAGACTGGCCCCAACACTGAGCCCTGGAGAACACTGTTCGTGACCGGCCGCCAACTGGATTTAACTCCGTTCAATGCAACTCT
Source organism: Ciconia boyciana (assembly GCF_034638445.1). Lineage (NCBI taxonomy): Eukaryota > Metazoa > Chordata > Aves > Ciconiiformes > Ciconiidae > Ciconia > Ciconia boyciana. Next base: position 20,485,396 of record NC_132942.1, read on the forward strand.
CTGGGCTCGGCCATCCAGCCAGTTTTTTACCCAGCAGAGTACACCTGCCTAAGCCATGAGCCACCAGCTTCTCTAGGAGAATGCTGTAGGAGACAGTGTCAAAGGCTTTACTAAAGTCCAGGTAGATAACATCTACAGCCTTTCCCTCATCCACTAGGCAGGTCACCTTGTTGTAGAAGGAGATCAGGTTGGTCAAGCAAGACCTGCCTTTCATGAACCCGTGCTGGCTGGGTCTGATCCCCTGGTTGGTCTGCACGTGCCTGTTGAACGCACTCAAGATGAACCGCTCCATAATTTCCCCCGGTACCGAGGCCAGGCTGACAGGCCTGTAGTTCCCCGGATCCTCCTTCCGGCCCTTCTTGTAGATGGGCGTCACATTGGCAAGCTTCCCGTCATCTGGGACCTCTCCTGTTAACCAGGACTGCTGATAAATGATGGAGAGTGGCTTGGCAAGCTCCTCCACCAGCTCCCTCAATACTCATGGGTGGATCCCATCCAGCTCCATAAACTTGTGAGTGTCCAGGTGGCATAGCAGGTTGTTAACTGCTTCCTCCTGGATTACGGGGGGTTTATTCTGCTCTCTGTCCCTGTCTTCCAGCTCAGGGGGCTGAATACACCAGGGATAACTGGCCTGACTATTAAAGACTGAGGCAAAGAAGGCACTAAGTACCTCAGCCTTTTCCTCATCCTTGGTGGCAATGTTCCCCCCTGCATCCAATAAAGGAGGGAGATTCTCCTTGGCTCTCTTTGTTGTTAATGTATTTGTAAAAACATTTTTTATTATCTCTTACAACAGTGGCCAGATTGAGTTCTAGCTGGGCTTTTGCCTTTCTAATTTTCTCTCTGCATGACTTGACAAGACCCCTATATTCTTCTGGAGTTGCCTGCCCCTTCTTCCAAAAGTGGTAAACTCTCCGTTTTTTTCCCCAAGTCCCAGCAAAAGCTCCCTGTTCAGCCAGGCTGGTTGTCTTCCCTGCTGGTTTGTCTTAGGGCACATGGGGATAGCATGCTCCTGCGCCTTTAAGACTTCCTTCTTGAAGAATGCCCAGCCTTCCTGGACCCCCTTGCCCTTCAGGACTGTCTCCCAAGGGACTCCCTCAACCAGTGCCCTGAACAGGCCAAAGTCTGCCCTCTAGAAGTCCATGATAGTGGTTTTGCTCGCCCCCCTCCTTACTTCACCACAAAACTTCGCCATAATCAGCCACGCAACTCAGTGGAGCCTAAGTGCAGCAGAGTGGCTCTAAAGACCCCTTGAGGAATGAGCTTTTCTGGGGGAGATGTGTCATTTTGAGATGGCATCTCTAGGAACAACAGTTCCTTCAGAAAAATAGAAAGTCTGCAGGACCAAAAGAATGCAGTGATTCATGTAATACTTATTAAGAGAGTTTAGCCAGCTTGCTGACAGACACTGTCATTCCAAGGTCTAGCTGCTGCAAGAATACAAATTGTAAATATGCAACTTTTTCATGGTACAACGAAAACTCTGAGCATGTGGAAGATCATCACCTCCAGTCTGGGAGACCTGATTTAGGAAAGCACTGTGGAATTTGAGAAGGGAGATGACTGCTCACACAACTAAAGCCAAGTGCATGCTTGCATACCACACTCAAGTGACACCTGCATAAGGGCTGTGTCTTCCCAAGTTATATATTCAGATCATGCATACTCCCCTCCACATTATTAAGTTTGACTCAGCGTTTTGAATTCTGCTCTGAGCAATCCATAATCTCCAACCAAATAATCATAAAGGCCCTGCTGGCTTTAAAACATATGTATCTGACAATAACAATAAACCTAATTATTACTATTGTGACCACTGAAGAAAAGACGATGCAATGTGAGCACCACATCATCCAGATTTACTTGTAAAGCAAGCCATACACAGCATTTACTAAATGGATGAGATAGATAAAAATATTACTCTTAAGCTCTACTGATCATGTATGTGGGCATTCAAATATCAGAGACAGTTACCACTATAAAGACTGGGAGAGGAAAAAAGACATGAAATGAAATTAAGACAGAAGGATATAAGCTACCATAAAAGTAACTCAATAAACAAGGCATTGAGCTCAAGTCTGTACATGCACAAGCATCCCACCACTATAAACCCAGGGATACATTAGGATCAGGTCAAAAAGCCCAAGGAAGGGAAAATGTTTCTTAGGTAGATACAGGTTTTGCCAAAATGCCCCAGTGTAATATGGACCAGGGCACCTATTTCAAAGCTTTAGGACTAGCGAGTGCCTGCTATCTCTAGTGCTCAAGCAAAGCAACTACTGCCCCAGAGGTTCTGAAGCAATAAATATATTGATGGAATAACGGTAACATGTTTGCAGCAGAAAATTGCCTATATTCAGGCAGTGTCACGCTATAACTCTGCAACAATAACAGGTGGTCTCAGAAATAGGAAGAGAAACAGATTTGGAGAGATTTTCAGCTTTTAAAGAGAATTAAACAAAATGGAAATCAATAGCAATACATGCACAAAAAAATAGAGGAACAGTATGGGCTCCACTGGGGTATCTTTACATATTTAAAAACACAAATGTCTACAGGACCAAACAAGCTTTATGGCCTTAGCTTCTCTCCACCAATACATAAAAATCAAGGGGATTGCAGAAATAGAGTTAATTCACCATTGCATATGCAGAGAGAATAGCTTTAATAAAAATTAATGTGTTGTTTGGCTAGTATTTATTTTTCAAATGTTCCCATTAAAATCCTGGGTACAATAGTAGCGGAAGTGCAAGAAGACATTTCAGACTTTTATGAGTTAAAAAAGTAAATAATAAGAGAGGGAGAGAAGAGGAAATGAAAGAGATAGCATTCCCCTATGTAAAAAAATATATGATCAAGGCTAGACTAAGAAAGCTTTTCTGGTGTTACAGATTGTAACACCAGTTTTAGGAGCTCTTCCCCTTCTACACAGATTATCTTTGGAGCTTGTAATACATCTGCAGCTGGAATAGGCTTGATGCCCTCAGAGCAGTGGATGTCAGTGAATATTAGTTGACTGGGGATACTCAAATCCCATTTTTCCCCTCAACCCACTGACCCTCACTTCATGGGGAAGATGAACACACTGACATACAAAAATATTTTGAATCCTAAAATCAGGTATAGTTCTGACAAACAGGATAACATACCAGACTCTACTTAAAATATCTATTTATTGGCTAGCAAATAGCCTTTACTATACATATACAATTTCATTTGCTCACTTCCTTCCATAAAAAAGTTTATTCTGCCTAAAATACTTCCTATGAGTTTATCAAGAATAATAATATTGATGCGATATGATATGAGTGGGTCTAATATGCTTCAGGCCCTACCTATTGCCACCAATGGCAGAGGGAGACAGCTTAGATTTTAAAAGGAAGAGATGGGGAGCCTCTGGCACCAGCAGAAATGAAGCACAGAAGTGGAGGTACAGCCACATTTAAAGCATGTATTTGGGATGTTAAGAGCGACTCTTCAGCATCAAAGCTGTCCTACTTCCAGAGTCTTATCATATTTGCCAAAGCACAATTCAGGGCAAAGAACTTCAGCACAAATCACATTCCACTGGAAGACTTGCTAATAAATAAATTACATCCCACTTCTAGAAACAATTTCCCATTATCAATAATGAATAAAAAAAAGTCAGGTCCAAAGAAGTGTCGTGACAGCATGACATGTGAGTGACAGCAAGGATTTTGCTTCAGTAGCAAAATCAGTGCCTGATAAAACATCGCATTTCTCTAGGACTCAAAAGGTACTGCAAAACAGGAAGAAAAACTCAACACCCCCAACAAGGGCCTTGCAGTACAGCCCAAAGACAGATCAGTTTTTGAATAAAGAGCTATCTCCTGAGCTCCTGAGGTCAGAGTTGCTACACTGCACAGACAAAACATTGCATTAGCACATGGGTGCAAGGATGTGGGGAGTAAACTGCTTGCACTGACGACCAAGGTAGCTTCATCTTTGCACGATGGCCACTGAGATAAGGATGATGTGCATTTTTGTGCAAGTTCATGAAAATTTTCCCTAGTAATCACATGTGTCTCTGGCAGGAGCCTCAGTTGACTGAGTATTAGCAAAACGTGGGACTATTGATCATCAGGTGCAGCACTTGGAGGTGAAACCAGAGATTCCTGTGCTGCTCTGGAGACATTAAGACAGAGCTATCCTGCTTGGGGATGAGCTGCTTCTTCTTTAGAAAAAGCCCTTTGATTTTCTGACCATAATTTTGGGTCTTGCTTAGATGTAACAAAACCGCATTTTGAGGAGTAGGAATGTGGAGCTCAGTTGCTGGACCCACATTTGTGAGCTGAGACCTTGCTGTCCTGCTCATCTCTGAGCACTTTCATGCTGCCAGGGCTCCAGTAACCACAGGATTCGTAGTTATTATGGGCTGTCTCTTAATTTAAATAGTGCCATGTTCAAATCTAGACCAAACATCATCTTCACAGATAAAAAAATCCCAGAAGCAAATTTTTTTTTTTGTGACCACAGTTTACAGTTTCAATGACTCAGATACAAGCAGAAGAATAAAGTGCAAATCCATTCAGATGAGTATTTACTTAAAAGTCTTGTAAGAACTAATTTCACGTAACTGAGGAAACTTGTGCACCAACTATCTGAGAAAACCAACAAATTTTAAAAAAACAAATGACAAAGAAAAGGAATGTAATTGGGAACTGTCTCAAGAATAGTTGACATGATGCCAAAACCCCACAATCCCACAACTTAAAAAGGAGCTGTGCTGCTTTAACAGCACTCCTGATGTCTCTTGCAGCCTGCAGCAGAGCTGGCTCAGCATGTGGAGGACTTGGGAGAAGGGCACATACCCATCTCTGTTACCCCCAGTTTGCACCCACGGGCCAGCTTCGGCTTCTAGCCTTCCTGACAAACTGAGTCCTGATCAAAATCTGAAAATTAAACTGCCTGCGTTCACAGCGAACTTCACTTTCCCACTCACAAGTGGTGAGTCAGACAGTTTTGCAGAGCAGCACTGTGCTGAAGGTGAATAAGGAAAAGAAAATGGGATGATGAACAGGCAGCAACCAGCTGCTCCTCTCCAAAACACAGCAATAAGTTTTTCAAGTTCCTCTCTCTGGTTTCTTGGTAAAACCAACCATGACACCGGCTGAGTCATCCTGCCTCCCTCTAAGGACACCGTGACTGCAGGTTTCGTCTGTCAGACATCAGCATGGCTCCCACCAGTGTGAGCTGCCCCAGGCTCCCCTTCAGTTGTTGCTCCCATCTGCCCAGCACTTCTGCAGGACAGGCAGCACCCAAACCCATGCCACCTCACCCCAGACAACTCTGTACAGCCTAGCCAGCCCCCGTCCTCCTACAGACAGGAGATGGTGAGAAATTGCCACTTGTGATATGAGGGGTTAGGTGTACAGTTTCTTGGTGTATCTAAACAGGGGATGCAATGAGATCTATTTAGTATGCCATGCTTAAGCTGTGGTCTTGGGGATCAGGAGGAATTATTATTTCTGCCACTTGATGTGTAACTTGGGTTTTGAGTTTGCTTTCCCTTCTGTAGCATCAGCAAGCAGCCACAAGTAAAAGTGGATTTGGCATGGGAAGGCACATCTTGCTCCCATGGCCAGGATTAACCTGATCACCAGGTCTGGGATCAAGAAGGAGGTTTGCCTTAAGTCAAGGATCATAGGGATGCCTTTACATTTTTCACCTTCTTCTGTAAGATGGCATTACACTATCAAAGGCCACCTGGCCATTTTTATTGGGCAAATACCCCATTGCTGCAGGAGCCCATGACACTGGCAACATTCACAGTCTCTTCTTTCTACCTCTGACACATTGCTTTTTGTAGTATTTGGTATTTTAGACTTGGAGTTAAGTACATTAAAGTATGTTGGAGGATTATCTGTGGCTTTTGAAGCTCCAGGATGTTCCTCTGAACCCCTGGATTTAATTTCTATTTCAGAGTTGCCTGATCTCACAGTGGCCCCTTGCAGTCCTCCATCCTCCTGTTTCACCAGCTATGCAACACCACGCACGATAGAGAGGTACCCACGAAAATCACTCCAGTGGTTATCCTTACTGATTTAAAATCGTTTACCAGGAACACTCAGAAAAGCCTACTGAGTGTCCATAATATACTATTATAATAAAGTTATATTCTCAATTCATTATTAGCTATATCTTTTACCAGCTATTTTATGTAGGATAAATGTTCAGCAAAATAACTGTAGCAATCTGGTTCTGTTCTTTGTTTTGGCCCAGTGTTTCCTTCTTCCCATCCTCTGAAGCTCTCTCAGTATTTTACATTATTATAGTACATATTATTAAGCCACAAGTTCCCCAGGAGTTTCTCCAAAACACTTGGAAGCCCATTGCACAGCATCTCTAATTTAAATGCAGTTGACTCAATAATACAATTTAATAACCACCATAGTTACAGTTTAGAATGAAAAATATCTCATTAGCTCTGTAAACTTGCTGTCCTGTTTTTTTTTTTAATTACCAAGCAGAAATATTTTTGGAACATATTTGACTTTTCAGTAACACTACCATCAGTTTTATTATGCCCACTCAGTAGTGGGCCTTATACCACCAATAGATTCCTTTTAATTCCTAATATCAGATTTCTTTTAGTCCTAATATATTTTTATTTTCTGCTTTTGTCCTTTGCTTCTCTAACCACATACTTTAAAATAATATAGTAGCTCAGCTTAAAAAGTAAAACCCAGATAACTGGTGTTAATTATTCTCTCTTCCCTTCTTTATATACATGCATGCATATGTGTCTGCACTAACAGCCACTGCCTGTCACCTACACTTAAAGAAACATCTTTACCTATAACATGTAACAATATTATGTATGTACATATATCATTCATATACATTACTGTCAAGACACTGTCTGCTATCCAGCTGCCAACCTTATCAATATAAACAGAGAAATTGGAGAGGGGGCAGCCAGTGATTTCAGTGTAAACATTGACTCATAGACCAAGTTATTCTTCCTTTTTGACAGGACAGGGGTTGGTCTTTTGTGTTACTCTAACACCCCAAACAATTTGTATTTATTTATTTTGCACAGCAGAATCATGGGTATTCAGTATCTAAATGAACATGCAAGAAAAACCTTTCTGGGAACAAGCAAGTTCCTCTCTCTTTTCCTTCACCACCAGTTTTGCTCAGCACTAACGTTGTCATGAGAAAGCAATACAGCATCTCTCCACTCTGGTCCTCCTCTCTCCCCCAGGCCATGCCCATTCCCTCCCTAGCAAAAATCAGGGGAACCACTTGTGTCCCCCATGGCAATGTGGGGTCTGGATCAACGTCAGGCTGGTACCCACCTATCCCCATACCCCACATCAGCCTTTTTCTAGTGTTACCCTGACACATCCCTCCCAGCCATGCCCCCAAGCTTACCAGGAGAGGACACACTGTGACCAGGAATTGTGTCTCCACTAGAGCCAGAGGAAAGGGATGCTCCTAGACCAAGCAGTTCTTAGGGGCAAGGACAGCTTTTAAAGGCTGCAGATGTGTCAGAGCTGAGGGCACTCAAGGTATGAGCCTCATCAGCTCCTCCCTGGCATTTGGGCTCTACCAGCAGCCACCTGGTTCAGCTCAGCATCTGCTGGTCCTGGTGTGGGTAGATCCCTGTGGTATCTGTCCTGCCCCAAGTCACCGAGTCAGCCTGCCCCTATGGCAGTCCCAAAAGACAGAGGGAAGGTCGGACTCATCTGTAGGGGAAAGCAGGGGCTGCTGCTGCCTTGCTGGAGAAGCCAGGTGAGAGTGGAGCAGGTGGGTTTGCACAGAGAGGCTGTGCCAGCAGGCTTCAGAAAAGCAAGAGCATCTTCTGGGGTGGATAAGGGCTTCTCTGCATTCATCCAAGCATGTTGAGGCATTGATTTCATAAGTGCTGACTTTATTTGGATACGCTCCCCCATGATGCTCTCTGTCCTGCCCAGCTGCATCACTCTGCCATGCCTGAGTCCCGCAGTGGGGACAGAGAAACTCAGCGCAGGGAGCCATGCTGCCAGTCAGAGCGGGATGGAGGCAGGAGCAGAGATGCTTGGGGAAAGGCCAGGCAGCAGCTAGGCAGGCTGTGCGCCCAGGCGGGCTGTGAGAGCCATGCTGGAGGCTCATCCAGACCCAAGAGCTGCTTTCCTGCTCCCCGGTGCCTCCTCCCATCTCTCTCTCTGCACTCCCTTCCCTGCCCTCCGGTTCTATGGCTATAATAAAATCATAACTTTTATTAAATTTGAGATTACTTTTTAATGGAATCAATTTCTTGCATGGTGCTTTTCCCTTCTGCCCTGCGGCTCAGCCAAACTCTGCACTTTTGTGGTTTTACTCTGGCTTTTATCTCTGCTGCTGCCATAATGACGAATGCCGGCTGCATAGGTGAGCATCCATGACCCTGTCCTGCCTGATGGACAAGATGTGTTGTTTGCTGTGCGGGCTCTGACAACACTCATCCCTTTGCCCGGTGTCACCAGGAGCAGACATCCCTGCTGAGGAGCACCCTGCACGCGGGGGCAGCAGGATTTGTCCCAGCTTGCAGCTGACAGCAAGGATTGCGTTAGCACGTCTGGGTTCAAGAAATTTTCCCCTGGAGGGAAGGGAGCCTTTCCCTAGCCTTTCCCTTCGGCTTTGTTGCTGCATTGCAAACCCTATGCTAGATCCAGTTGCTCTGAAGCTCCTGGAGCTCAGACAGGCTGAAGGCACCTGACAGGGGCTCCCATCCTCTTTGTCATACCCTGCTAGAAGTCAGAAATTCAACCCAACCTGCTCACAGTGCCTGGCCAGGCTCTGCGAGGATGCCCACTCCAGGACAGCCCCACGGACAGGCCCTCTCCATGTTACCAAGTGGACCACATGGATGCCACCAAGCACAGCAATTCAAACCCAGCCTTCATGATTTTTTCATTTCCTAATAAACATATTGCCCCAAATGGCTTCGACTTTGCAGTTTTATGTAACTTTCCACTCATCTTCCCTGCCTCCCCTTCTGCTTATTCTTTTCTCTTTCTTCCTACAACACCTACAGATTGTATTATATCCTCTGATGCAAAAAGGCCCATTCTGCTTTCCCTTGTAACCGTATAATGACAACAAGAAAAATAACAGTGACAGTTTTTATTTGGTCCTCCTCCTGCTGATGTTCTTGAAAAGGAATTTAAGATCCTAACTTTGGATCTCACATACGAATGTTCTGGGTCTCTCAGCTTTCTTGGTTAGGAACTCTATTTTCTAAATCCTTGTTTAGGAACAACAGGTCAGGCTGCCTCCTGGTTGTTTTGAGACCTGGCTCTAGTCCAGGCGTCTTTCTCATGAAAACTTTCTCCCAGTTTGTAATACCTGAGTTTTGAAAAGATGGATTTTGTTCTGGTCTGAAGGCACATGGAGCTTGGGCTCGTGGGCTTTGTGCTGTCTATTATGTAGTTTCATTGAATTGCTTTGGGAATTTAAATTTAATTCCTCCAAAACAAATAAAGATGCATTATCTGGAGTGATCTCTTCAGAGGAAGCCAGAGCAGCAGGTACTGAGCACAGCGATGTGCAGAGGCACCTTGAGGCCATATTAGCCCCAGCGTTTCCAAACCTGCAGTCTGCGCAGCTCAGCGCCCAGCCTGCACCCAAAACATAGCAGTCAAGGCGTATCATGGGGTACAGACCACACTGGTGATTAATTATTCAATACAACCACGAAAAAAATTCTCTAACCTGACCTTTTGCTTCCATCAGCCTGTTTGATGTTCATGTCACACCATAAGCATCCTAAATATTTGTCCTGAACACAATGCCTGCCACTATGTTTATACCACAGTGTACCTGCTCTGCTTCTGGAGAAATAAAGCTGAGATCTACTGTCAGATTTGGTCGGTAAGAAACAATATCAGCTTTTTCCTCCAAGTCTGGCACTCTCTTTAAGTTTAAGAAAGAGCATAAGAGTCCACCTACCGATTCGGTTTTTGGTGTGTCTGCTCTCGTTGTCTCCCTTGAATGCACTAAAATATTTTCCATGACTGAGTTTCCATGCAGCCAGAAGCAGGTACTCTGTAATTAACATATCTCTGTAAGTATTCACAGCATTTAGCTACTTCCAAAACAGTATCAAGTGCTTCTTTACATTCAGAATTTGAAGGAGATTTTATATTGTTCTTTGCATCCTTCCTAAGATGGGAATCCAGAGCTCTTTCTACAAACTAGAGAAATACCTCATGCTGTGACAACAAGATGAGAAGCTCTAAGTCTGTAGTTATTCAGGTGACTTTCTCCTTTCTCCTTCTTTCAAAATCTTATTTTATTTTTCAGCCAAGTCAGTTCTGTGTGTATCTCTGCCTGTGAACAAAAGGATGTTATTCTTTGAGGTTCATTTGAAATGCTCTTCCGTGGTCATTTATGAAAGCGTAAAAATAGATTCAGTCCTGAAGCATAAGACACATCACCAAAAACTATCTATATATATGAATAGATATTTGTGTGTATTTTTGTGTGTGTCTGTGTGTGTGTGTAGTCTTTTAAGGACTACATTCCCTTTTTTGGCTATGCACATGGGGTTTATTCCTGCAAAGGGCAAAGTTTTTTCCAGTCTCACACAAATCACCAGGACTGAGGGAACTGCAGTTCTGCCGTAACTCTGTGTGTAATTAATAAATCATCTAAACAGCAGAGAGTAACAGGTCCACTTTGAGGTCCAACAGGAGACTTCCAAGTATAGAAATGTTTAAAAAATTTAAAAAAAGGTCCGTTTTGGTGTCCGCTATCAGCTCCTATATTTCTGTTGCTAGAATCTATGAGGAAGCTCAAGTTCTGTAAATATGAGCCCTCCTGCAGGTTTAGCAGGTAAGAGTGGGAGCTGGGTACGGCTCCAGTTTCACTGAGCTCAGGGATGGACACGTCCCCTTTCCAGAGCACAGGGAAGGATGGGTTTGGTGGTATTGCCATGGCTTTTTCCATGCGCTGTTGGAGCAGCCAGACCAGTGAAAGCAGCGTTTCAAATACCGAATTTCTGACTGTTTTTTAAGCCTCAGGCTGCAGTAGATAATTAGCTTCCTTTCTGTTACACTCCTCAATCAAGAACATAAATGCTCTCCGCTTCTATCCAGTTTTATTAAGTAAAATTTGATCAGCAGATCATTTCCCACAAAACCAACATTGTCATCATATGGATGGTCATCCACCTTGGTGACCTGTGCAACCTTTTCAGCTGCCCTAGTCTTTTCCTGACATCTCATGCCTGCCTCCCTGCCTACCAATATCTCGCTGACTTTCCTGCCCTACATCCAGGCTCATTCAGAAATATACATTTCATTATGCAAGGCATCGGGGCTACTTGTCCCAGTGTTATCTTCCTGGGGCTGATGGCTCCTGTTTTCAGCTGTGCTTGTCACTGTGTGCCCCCTGACTGCTCCCACTTTCCCTGGGACCTGACTGGCACAGTGGTCCCAGCTCCTTCCAGACTGGGATGTGCTTGGGAAGGTGGTGGGTACCCTTCTGCACCCTCGCTGCTGTCCCAAGGCACATGGTGACCTGGCGAATGTCTCACCAAGAAGCCTCTGGGCTGCTTATTTCCCACCGAACAAAGAATACAAATGCTGTCCCTTAGTCTCCGAGGGAAGCACATTTTTCATTGACACTTTCAAGAGGACAGCCTGTCCTTCCTCTAAAGCCATCATAGTGTAACACGCCAATCTGCAGACAAACATCACACAAGTGACTCTTTTACAGGCCTAGTCAGAAATGTGCCTTTTCTTGTGCTTCATTAGGACATTGGCATAAAACATCATTGCAGCCTCTGAGATTTGCATCTTTTCCATCAGAGAGACAAGACTGTTTTCCAGTTTACAGCTGTTTTCATTTCTGTAGTTTTTAGAAGTCTGGTCTTGCTCCTTGCTGCTCAGAGGACCCCACTGGTGGCCCAGATGTCCACATCTAGATATTTACCAGGCTGCTCTGTCTCCTTCCCAATAGTCCATGAGCCATCCACACCTCCAGCAAAGCTGCATCTGGAAGAGAAGAGAGGAAAAATAATTGCAAAGACTGAATGGAATCAACTCCAGGTTGGTCCTGGGTATCACGCCATCTTCAGGTCCTTACTTTTGTCCACATGGTGGTCCCAGCTCACTTATCCTTAGCTGGTCTGGGCTCTGCTCGCATGTTGCTCCAGGACTCAAAGGTGCAGGGATAAGAATGACGGTCCCAACATCTGTTGGTCTGCTCAGGAGAGACCACAGCCCCTGGGAAAGTGTTCATCTATTTCAAAAAATAAATGCACATAGTACACTCCATGTAGCAATAAAAATTTAAAGTTTTCTTAAAAATGAAGCTGCCCTGCCAAAAGTCCTTCATTTTAGTCTAACAACCCTTGTATCCTGCTGTGTATTGCTATTTTCCATGGATGCTCACAGGATGTGGATTTTTTATGTGGCTTTCCCAGTTGTTCATTGCTTATGGACATGCTGTTACGTGATGTTTCTGCACATGTCCTGTGGCCACTGCCATTTTCTGTGGGATTTCCTAGAGCTCTGCTCCTGCCCTGCCTGCTTTTGAGCTATTCCTCCCAGTCTGCCCAGTCCAGACCAGCCACAGCTGTATGTGCTGTGTCCCCATACTGCTCCGCTCTTTACTGTGCTGGTCACCCTTTAGGTCCAGCTCATGAGATCTCTTCCCTGAACCTTCATCCAAGCCATTTGCATCCCCAACCCATCACTGAGCAGAAGGGTGAGGACTTTCAGCACTTTCTGGCATGTAAGGTCTCACTCGGGAGGAGCATGGCACCTCTCGTCCTATTTTACTCTGTGAGTAATTCCCTCCCTCTAATTCCTCCCATTTCTAATACGTTAAGGCAGGGAAGCTGACCCAAACACCTAGGCTGTCCCTAGCATGGCTATACCCAGCTGCATACCTGAGTTGCTCAGACCAAAGGACCATGCTTGGGCAGGAGAGCCTCACTGTGTGCTCCCAGGATGATAGGAATGGGCATCACAGAGAAGATCCAATCATGGGTTGACTTGCATGTTCTGGATAAAGCTTCTCCATCCTCTGATGTAATGTACCTATAACGCCATTTCCTTGAAATATGAAAAGCGGAGGAAATATATAAGTAAATATAGTACTTACTTGGAAGAAAGCACTGGAAGAATAGTAAAAGTGAGTTGTTTGGTTTGACAGAGTACAATGCGTACCTAACTTCATTACTCTGTTGGAATATATATACTGCTTGAAGGCATTTTGATAATTATTTGTGTCATTTATTTATTTATTTATTTATTCGTACTTTAAACAAGACTAGGTGTGCTATTTTGTAGAGATATACTCACAAGATGGTATTTGTGTAGGAAGCTGCAACAGTTTTCTAATTATTTGTGAAATGAAAATAGTCATAAGAACCTGGTCTTTTTTTAATCCTGAAAATGAACATTGGTAATCACTGTTCTACTGAGAAGCATCTTAACACATTCCTGCAAACCCTGCTGAAAACAAACACAGGAAATTTCACCCTCAAAAATATTTTACAAAAAATAATGTATGAACTTGAACACACTAAATCAATTATTTTGCATCTTTGTCAGCAAGCTCCTTACTCAAATTTCTATTAAGCTCTGGAAAGGCTGTTTTGTGTCAAGAAAGAAAAAGTCAGCCCCTTAGATTTGCTTTAACAGATGCTAGGTTTCTAATGAAAAGCCCAGATAGTAGCAAGCCCTCACTAAACTAGTGGTTTTCAAAGGGCTCCTTCTGTACAAATTTGGTAATTAAAAATTTGGAAAAAAACCCTAAAAACAGATGTAGGCCAAAAATTTAGTTGAAAATGGACAATCTCCCCAGCCCGTGGATGTTTAATAGCCAGCTTGCCCAGGAGGTCACTGAGCCATGTCCCTGCAGACCGTGTTCTCTGTAGACCGTGCAAGCCTAGCACATGGGGAGCACTTCCCCATGGCTCCAGCTTGCAAAGCAATTTCCAGTGTGGGGTGCAACAGAGGCTGTAGGATGGCTATAGAAATTAGCAGTATTGGCTCCGGCTTCCTTGCCCACAGATCCTGGATCAGCAGAGGATATCAGTACAGGGAATTAGGGCTAATAGAGCTTCTGAATCAAAGCCACATGTCAGCGGCAGGATTGCATTTCCCAGGTGTTGAGACAAAGAGAAGGCAGTGTGGGATGCAGCTGGAGCTGCCATGTATGTCTGCACCTTTTATTTTAAAGATACCTGTTATTTTCTTTTATATTTTGGCTAGTGGAAGCTATTTATTTAAGGCAGAATAGAACAGGAGGAGATGCACTGGCCAGCAGCGCCAGGCTGTGTGTGTGCATATGTGATGTGTTTGTGTGTGTACGTGTGTGTGCATGTGTGTGTGAGTGTGCTGGGAGAGCACCAAAAACCTTTGATACTCAGGTTCATCATGGGTAACACATCCACAGTGGGACACGAGAACCTGGTGGGGTCCAAGTGCAAAGCTTCCAAAGCCTACAGGAGGCTGCAGATGGGTTCCCCTGGGAGCTGCAGGTGCACTGTCTGCAGCAGCTGGCCTCAGGTACTCATGGCTTGGGATACCACTGCTGGGGTACCAGCATCCCCAGACTTAGTGCTCCCACTGCTCTGAGCGTTTTCACTGAGAGAGGCCAGGTGGTGAGAGCCTTCCCCTCCACCAGCTCCCATGTACATGCAGGTTGGTGCACTGCAGAGGGCAGTGGGTCTGGCTCCTCCAGCTGTGCTGCTCCAGGGCTTGAGGGCATGCTGGTATTGCCTGTCAGGGAGATTGGTGGGATCTGAGCTGCCAAACTTCCCAAGTCATTTACAAAGCGCCATTTGCCCACCCCTGCTAGGTGGTGATGAATGGAGTTATTATATCTGCACAATCTTATCCTGCCCCCCAGCAAAACTCAGTGGTGAATTGAATGTTGCTGGGGAAGGCTAGTGAAGCATATGGAGCAGTGATCACATTTGTCTTGCAGGGAGAGGAAGAATTGAGGGTTGCAATACGCAGCATTAAATAGCCAAGCCCACTGGATTACAGCTCAGCAGCTCCCTGCCTGCTGTGGTCTTTCAGCGGGTTTCCATTGCCTTCGTGTTGGCTTGGGCATCCTGGCGACTGGGAGCGATTGCTGGGGCTCTCCTTCCATCTTCTCTCACACCTCTTGTGCATCTCAGGTAGGAAAATCGGCTTGGGTGTTTCTGGTCTGCAATGGAGTCACCTCATCTCACAGGAAGGACTCTCTCCTGGTTGGGTTGACCAGTGGACACTATTCACAGGCTCTTTTCCCTCCACCCCAGCGCTTTCCTGCTTTGGGAGTGTTGTCTCCACGGGAAAGACAAGGTGTATGGGCACCTGGTGGAAATGACCTTTCCTGCATGTATACGATACACTTAGTCACATGCTGAGCAGATGTGGCTAATTAATGAGTATGAATTAGTTAATACTACTAAAGCACTTGGGAACTATGAATCATCACTTGCTGAACCATTACACCCAGTATTCCCTCTGCAGCTGTAGTCAGGATGGACATTTCTGGAGCAGAGGAGTCAGCTGCATGAGGGTGCAAGTCTGGAGAAGGGCTTGCAGAAACTGGTCTGGACCCCCAAACGATGGTGCATGAGCTCCTGTGCTCCTCCAGCATCTGTTTGGATGGACTGCACTGTGGTGCATGTGGTGGTACGGGTGATGTGCAGGTCAGGACTGCGACTGAGGTTGTGTGTTTATGGACAGAAGAATGTTAATCAAGGGCGTGATTTGTTTGCCAGAGGAGCAATCAGCCAGAGGCACTGATCCCCCTATGGGTGTGCGCACTTGCGTGCATCAGTGTGCAGTGCTGTGCATGCTGAATACTGGTGCATGCTGGTGTTGAGATGATAATAAAGTGGGTGGGCAGAGTTCCATCAGCATGGGACTGTTTGGGGAGGATGTGTGCTAGAGGGTATATTGAATAGGAATGTGGACACTCTCTCTGGAAAGCACATGTGCTCTGCATGCATCTAATCCCACAGACACCCCGAGAGAGCTGTGGGATTGGCTCAGGGGTACAGCTGCTAGCGTAGCATCCGCAACTGGGGTGCGTACCCGTGCTGGGGCCAGTGGTGAGTGGCGGCAGGGGGCTGTCAGGATTTGTGGCTCCCAGGGGCTACGTTTGCTGGGCTGCGCCTCCTCCTCCCTGGCATGGGCTGTGGGAACTGCCGGCCTCCCCGTCTGCGGGGGCGGTGAGCAGCGGCAGCCCGGGCCCCGTGTGCGGGGTCGTGGGTCGGTGTGATGCTCCACAGAGCTACGCTCTGTCCCGGAGGGTGAGTGTGGGAAGAACTGCTGGGAAAGTCACAGCCATGTCAGGGAACAGAGCAGCAGCTAAAGCATGAGCCTCCTGGGAAAATCAGAGGAGGGTTTAACTCTGTGCATGCTGCCTGAGGCTGGGATTGGCGGTGCAGGACATGCCTCTATGTCTGCCCCTACCTGTGCAAGAGGCACTGTGGTCATCCCTGCCCACAGGAGCATCCTTGCAGCGATACCGCCAGCATCACCTTTGTCCACTCATTAAAAACTCTGAGCGACTGCACAGCAAGTTCCAGAGAGGAGCCGAAGAGGCCTTTGCTATCACGTTGAGGTGGGATCAGAGGCTGGAAAATGAACAAGGCAGTTTCTCATCATGTAAAACCACCACAGGCCCCTGTTCCTCTCCTGGCAGTGCAGAGGCAGTGCAGACTGACAGCCCTGCCAAGGCACTGTCACAGATTTCTTACGCAGTATTAGAGGAGCAGGGAGAGATCTCGGAGAATTTGCATTAAAAATGGTCACGTTGGCATTTGCTTCTTGCTGAACATTTATTCTCTTCAAAGAACCACATATTTTCTCAGGAAAAAGGAGAGTAAGGAGCAGACTGTCCCAGGTATCAGGCTGATGTTTTTGTCCCGAGCAATTTTCATCTTAAGAATAAAAGAACTGCATAAAGGAAAATACTGCTGAGCACACTTGATTTGCAATTTTCCAGCCTTTAAAGGCTGGTCCCATCACTTTCCTCCCAGTGCGGCTTGTTCTCTGGCCCCTGAGGACACTGTTTCCTTGCCAGATACTAATTTTCAAACCTCAGCTCTTTCAGCCTGTTCCAATAAACATCACAAGAATGTTTCTAAATAAAGAATGTGCATTTTTCTGTTCTCCTTAAGCCTTCAGAAGGAGGGAAAGATTTTGCAAAATGTTAAAAAAGGATTATTGGGCAATGAGGCACCGTTTGCCCAAGCGGTGGAGGTTTGGAGGAGTAATGAAGGGTTAAACTTATTGAGGCTGGGTAGGTGACCCTGGTCAAGGCTGTAGAGTCAAGGGTTGCTGCCCTGGTAGTGGGGGTGAAATTAGAAGGCTACTCACTTGTGTGTGGGCACAGGTTGTGGGTACTGTGCCCCTCCATACCTGCTTCGACTGGCTCTTTGCAAGGATGGACATGTGATGGGGATGCTGAAGCTTGGATCTGAAAATGAATGTTATCATCAGGTTGTTTCATGCTGGTATCAGGCAGTCTGAAGTCATGTCTCTTGCTTGTCCTCTCCTTCATTCCAGCATCCCTGGTAAATCATGACTGAGCCAAGGAAATGACTTTAGAAACTGGGAGCAGGCGATCCTCTGCGACTGCAGGAAGAATGCAGGCTGCTTCTGCTAAGATGCCAGGCTTATTAGTGATTATTTTAATTAAGTGGAAGCTTATAAATGGCTCTGTAAACAAAGAAGCTGCTGGAAAGCTCACTGCCTCCCAGCTGCACTGTGCCTGGCACTTTTGGGTTTACTGAGGTGACTGTCTGTGGCATCATCTGCCGCATCCGTGATGGCTGGGGGAAGCCAAGCTTCATCGGCCACATCTCAGAGGCTCCAGGATGGCCCGCCGGCAAGCTGGGGAGCAATGTGGATGTTATGGCAGCTCCATGGGTGAGAAAACTGCCAGAAAGATCCACTAAATAGTTCAGTGTGTGACCCAAAAAGAAAACAGAAACAAAAAAGCCTTGAGCAGAAGATGCTGCAAGAGCATAGTCCTTTACCTTCTCAAGGAGGAGATTGAGAGGTGAGTTGGTTGCAATGTGTAAATGCCTTGATGTCTGCAAGTCAAAGGCAGACAAATGAATTGTACAAGATCAATGCTTTTCTCACTGCTGTGCTTTAGCCAGGTATAAATTACTATCTTGGTTCCAGGATGTGGAAATTCACATTTTGCTATCTGATCTGATGAGATTTCTTAGCTTGAAGTCTGTCCTCTGAATCCCTAGAAATGATGGGAAGGGAGAAGTGCTAATCTACAGATAACACTTGCACGGAGTGTTACGATACCTGCCAAATTTCGTGCAACGCCATATGTAACACAGCAAATAATTTAATGTGCTTGCATACCTAATGAACGTGCAGGTACCCATAGGCTGTCTTAATAAAATAATATGAATTTAATGGAAAAATGAAGAAGATAGATGTGGGCATTTCGATCATTAATATATCTGCCCATTCCATCATATTCCAGAGCCTGGAAAATGTTTCTGCTCCTAACTTCCCCATCACAGTTTTGAACCTCATTTAACTTGGGATTTTCTTTTTTTTTCTCCTGGTGATCCTCTATTTGCAATTTGAGTCAGCCAGCGCTTGCCACGCATAGAGACATCCCTTTAACTCCCTTTCCTGGATGTAATTTGTTTGAATTTTTGTGAAATCCATCTGCATGGATCCCAGTGCATACAAATCCAATGACACTATTATAATCAGGCTTAAATGCTGCAGCAGCCCGCTACCATTTAAGCTAATAGCTCCCAGCAGGCAAAGGTTGTTATCCGTTATGGACCAGCCCTCTGGGGAGCCACATGGAACAGCTTGTAACAACGGGTTATGCATTTGGAAGTTGCCAAACTTTACTTACTGCCTCACAGGGCCCTGGGATTTGGTGATTTTTATATTTTTACTTTTATTTTCTTCTCTAGTTGCACAACAAAGGTTTCTGAGCCTTTGGTATGCTTGTGTAATATGGACCTTTCACTTAGTAATTGCTTTCTAAAATTCTCTGGATTATTGGTAGTCACCTGTGTGTGCATCTGGAACTGCGTGCACTGAAAAAAAAAAAAAGATATCTTTGATTTTTTTATCAGGCAACAAGCAGAGGAGCGAACCTGAGGGACCTCCAGCCCCCCCAGTCTGAGAAATCCCTGCATGTCTTAGGGATAAACATGTGGGCCTCCAGTCAGGGAGGTTTGAGGCAAAATCATTGGGAAATGCCAAAGGTTTGCTAACAGTTTTGCAAATTGAGATGCTTTTGTTTAAAAGAGTTGATATTTATTAGGCATGCCAGTAGAATAAAAACAAGCACAGATGGAGAATAAATCTTCCTGAACAGCCAGTGCAGTACTCCTTGATCATTCAATAAACATCATATTTTAGCACCTTTAGTCCTTCCCAGGCAGCTCTGTACCTGTTACAAGAGGGGCTCACTGAACATAAGACTAGTTGCCAGCTCCTAATCTTTTTAGAGCTGGAGCTCTAAAAAGTGCCACTGCCTTTTCCATTTGCTTTTAATTTTTTCAGGTTGTCTCTCTGCACTGAGATTTTTCCACATCAGTCTCTGCTAAAAGGGCAAGCTAGTAACTAGTAGAGGTATTCTAAATGAAATGAAAATATTTCTTTATATCATCAGAAGTCTTGTCCATGAATACCTTGGAGACTGTCAGAATCAGATATTTCAGGTTACAGTTATTGTATACAACATGCCAAATTTAGAAGCTGATTGGTGCAGCAATTGGTGCATGTTTAAAACTAACAGATTAAAACATGGGTGGTATGTTGGTTGCTCATTTGTGGAGCCGTGAACATACCTGGGTACACCACTTGAACAGCTTGGGTGGAGATGTCTTTCCATGTTGCCTTGTGTGTCCTGGACACCCAGAGACTGCACTTCAACTACCTCTGCTTGAAGAAAAGCTCTGATAGCTACGTCTGGGAGCCCAAAGAGTTTACATGCTCTGCAGAGGATTTGAAATCTGGCTGTGGCTCAGTATATAAGCCCAGCTGTGGAAGCCTACATTTACCCCAGCTCTTTCCAGAGCTGAGGTGGGAAAGAAAAAAAATGGGATATTTTAACCAAAAGCCTTCCTGACTACAGAATAATGCAGGACAGAGAAGAAGAAATCTAAGCATTTCACCTCTAAAAAGAAGTCTTGATGCCATGGATTTTGTTGGTGTCTGGTTTTACTGATGGGAGTGTACAAGGAGCTGTGCGAAGCAACCAAGCTCCCTCAGGAGTCAGGAGAAGCATCAGAAAACCTGTCCCCTTCACTGAACGAACTTGTCCTCTTTCAAATCCCCCTCCCACTCTGCATTTGTGTTGGAAAGCAAGCACTGGCCATGCAGCAGATGCTCCTGTCACCCGCCTGATGCTCAAAGGGTCCCCTTGTCGAGGACCTCAATGCCTTGTTAGGAGCAGAGGACTCTGGGCTCAGCTGCTCACAACAGCTAGAGGACCACTACAGTGATGAGCTGCCTGGGTGCGTGAGATGGACATGTTTGGGTCCACGGGGGTCAAAGGCAGAACCCCTTGCAGTCAGCTGGCAGCATCCACCCTTACTCAAGCAGAGATTTGTGTGTTTGAGGAGGGATGCA
The DNA here is from genome assembly GCF_034638445.1 of Ciconia boyciana. Lineage (NCBI taxonomy): Eukaryota > Metazoa > Chordata > Aves > Ciconiiformes > Ciconiidae > Ciconia > Ciconia boyciana. The sequence continues at coordinate 20,505,972 of NC_132942.1, forward strand.
GCTCCAAGCTCATGCATTCTTCATGAGCTCCAACACTTAAGCAGCCTCCAGACCCAGCCTTGGTAAGAAGGAGTTACACTAACCCCACTTCAGAGGACAAAGGTGGGTGATAATGGTGAGAACTCTAAGCACTGGAAGCAAATTGCTTTGGTGGGATTGGTGTGCAGCTGCGCTTGTCCCCACTGTGGCTCTGCGCTGCCTCAGCTATTCCAGAAACAGCTCATCTCTGGCGAGGATGGCTGGTCGCCACGAGCTTGTTCCTGTGCTCCCTGATGAACAGCTGTCGCTTAACAAGGATTAGAGCTCTTGAATTTATTACACAGAAAAACACAGCATTTAAAAAAACCACAACAATACATTGGTTGCAAATCGATCACCAGCAAGGTGGGACACATCCCAATTAGGGTGTTTTGCAAAGCTTTAACGCAGCCCCTGTGTGCATGCACCACACCGCAGCCTCTGCTTATAAACACGTATTGCTTCTGTAAGACAGCCTGACCCTGTGCTGGGATGAATGGCATACACTTAATGAACCATTTCTCAATATCTTGCTTTAGCTTTATTGTTTGGTATGGTCCCTTGTCTTATATGCTGCTTGCTATACAAATCTTCTTCTGAGGACAGAATTATTCATCTCCTTGGCCTAGATAACATTAATGGGACACAAACTAATGGACTGTTTTTTCACAACACTCTCTGAGATGAATGGGCTTCTTAATCCTCATTTTATCAGTGAAGAGTTGAAGCATAGAGCATTTAAGGTCCAAAGATTCCTCTGTATATGGTTGTGCAATCTGAGACTGCGAGGACCTGCTTTAGGTGGTGCTTAATATTCGATGGACAGATTACTTAGCATTAGATGAGCTGTTTCCCCCACTTGCAGTAGCAGCTGTGGGATGTGAGATGTCCAGGCATGCAGCCAGAGCATCTCAGAAGAGCCCACAGATGGTGCCAGCATCTTCTCCGTGAGCTCTGGACATCACTGCCACCTTCCCCACCAACGGCCAGGAAAGAGCCCACCTCTGAGACAAGGAGAGGATGGAAGAGCAGAATACTCCCCAGTTATGGATTGCAGTTGCTACAGGTTGGTTGTTGTGTTCCTCTGCCGCAGGATCCATGTACATGGGTACTCCAACCTCAGCAAGTGATCTCAGTTGCTCAGTGAAGGAGATCTAGCTGTGGAGCTGTGTTTGTCACAGAAATGGGAAAATGTTCATTGTAGGAAGAGGAGGACAGTGCTGGTAGCTTCCTACACCATGGCATGGATTTTGTTATACAGTAATAAGGTGCCTGCTTGGTCCTGAAAGGAGGCAGATGTAGATCTACAAATGTTACCATGTTCCTGGGTGGTGTTTAACGGTCAGTGTACGAATTTCCCACAGGGACCAGTAAGGTTTTGGCATGTGATGGGGTTATACACCACCTCTGAGAACAGCTGGCTGTCCACTGTGTGCCCTGGCAGATCTTCTTCCAAAAAAACAATGGTGATCTACAGGATGCTGGACCTGGACCTGCTGAAGCAGACATCTGTCCCCCACAATTGGCTCTGTTTGCTCATCTGCTTCTCTGGAGATCCCTGGGGCAGTGAAAACTCTCCTGGGGGTCCTTTTCCCCTAAAAGCCACTTACTGAGGTACTGTTATTCACCTGGTCCTAGTGCCTCTTCTACATCTGACCCAACGCATTGGCCACCTGCACCTTGCCATCTGCCTGCCCCCAAGGTTGGCCCTCTTTGCCCCTGAATTTCTACTCCAAAAGCCCTGGCTCCAAACCTCTACTGGCCTTCGTTTTCTAAGGCCAGAGGTTCCTCTTCTACATACGCACACATGCTTTCTCTTTCCATCCCATCCAGTTCTGCCTTTCAGCCTCCTAAACCACGGGTGAACTTTCCTTTTGCCATCAGCTGCTTCTCCCAACAGCTACAGTTATAGGCAAGTAGTGTCAGAGACTCCAGGAAATGAATTAGAACAGGGTAAAATGTTCGTCTCCTCATTGTACATCACAGCTCCCTGAATTAGCCTGGGAGGCAGGGAAGTATTTTCAAAAGAGCCAACAATTCAGTCCTCCTGCTTCACCTCTTCTCAAAACACATGGTTTGCTCTCTTCTCTGCAACCGATCTGTACACACAGACACCTATTTCTTTATCGGTGCCTTGTCGTATTGTGGTCTACAAAGCAACCGTATTCACTTCTGTGCCCACCTAAACTCTGTTTATTTTCACCAAATGCCCTTTGTTCTTGGATGCTCTGGAAAGGGAAGCAGTGCATAATGCTTATATATGTAACCCCATGCTTTGCATGTCATCCTTTTTTCCCATGTTCCTAACAGCTTCCGTTTTGTGACTAGTCTGCAAGCTGACCTTGTGTCTTCTCTGAACTGTCTTCCAGGATCCTAGAAGGCTTTTTCCTCCCTGGGATATTACAACTAATTCAGTGCCCATCCATGTGTGCAAAAATTTAAATAATAAATCATCTCTCCCTGACAGCAAACACCCATGTACACAAACGCAAAGCCCCACTTCTTTTTGGCAAAGTGGGGCTCTGTCTCAGTCCGAGACAGCTTTACCATTATTTTTGTGAAATTACTGGGAATTGCGGACTGCGGGTGCTTCCCACCTGCCTGCTCAAAACCCCCCACATCCCTGCTTGTTTTGGCTCTGCTCAGAAGGAAACGATTGCTTTGGGATACTCAAAATGACAGAGAGGGGAAGAAGGGAAGCACAGAGGAGCCAAAAGGGGGTGAGGGCTGAAGGGAAGACACTGCGAAGAAATGGGAGTAGAGAACATAATATGGGGTGTGGGAAGCTAAAAGAGCTGGTGTATGACCCATGTGCACAGAGCCAGTGTGCTAAATTCTCTTCTACAGCAACGTAAAAGGTTTTTATCCTTTAACTAACACAGTGGTGAGAGGTTTATTCAAGTAGAAAATTTTTAATTGCATTCTCTTGTAGTCAAATATTAATGGAAGGACCTTGTACAAATAAAAGTGAATAATGCAACAGCTTAGCTGACAACATTGTTTCACATTCATTGCAGATTGTGAACCTTCATTAAAATGGATTATTTTTGCTTTGGAGATTTAACCAGCAACATGACTTTCCCCTCTCACTGGCCCTGTTATGCCTGAGCCCGCAGAGAGCTCGGTTCAAGGAGGAGCTTGCAAAATTAATTCCAAAATAAGAGGCTGAAACTTCCAGGACATGAATTCTTCTCATCTCCTCAGCTCAGAGGAGAGCTCAGCATGGAAATCATTGTGAAAATCACAGTGTGTGAAAATCAGCCCAGCACAGAGCAACCAGCAAAATGAACTTTGAAGAGAGCGATGGGTTGGAGCTGGCTTCAAGTCACGCGCCCCTTCCTGGTGAGTGGGGATGGTGAGCGCAGGAAGACTAGTGATAGGCACTGTGGTCATGATGGGTTTGCCTCCTTAAACCACCTCAGCTCATCTCAGGACCCTGAGCAGTGTCCCTCGGGGACATGCTGATATTCCCCTGCAGATGCCCCGTCCACAGCCCCAAGATGCTGTTGATCAACCTCTACCCTGCTTGTAGATATTTGAAAGCATCCTTAAAACAGGATCGTCAGCCCTGTGCCCTGTTCCTGTGCTACCACAAGGGTCTGCCCTGCTTCCAGCTCTCCAGACTGCCTTGCCTGTGATTTCCTGAAGCTTCAGTACCTCCATTCATGCAACGGCTGTGCTCCCCATGAAGCTTTGGGTCCCATCCTCAAGCCCAGCTGTACGGCTCCACGGTTGTCACTGCTGAATGAGCCCAGGCAGCTCCAGCAAGGAGATTAAAGCCCATATGCAGGAGGGAATCCAAGAACCATAGTAGCTGTTTAAAACCACTTCAGTATTTTGGTCCAAATGATGGGGGTAGTCTCACATGGGAAGCACATGACAGGAACAGGAGTGCAGCTCCGATGCCCCAAAGCATCACTTTTCTACTGAGAAATGCACAGGCTAAGCCACAGGGATGCGACACAGGTGTTCAGGTGGCCATGTGGTTAGGATCACAGTGTTTCAGAATTTGTGGTCACAAATGACCTCAAACTAATTTTCCAAAAAATTTCTCATCACTATCTGCATATTGCTTGGGTGGAAAGTTAAAGCTGTTTCAGAGCATTCACTGCGAATCTCTCCAGCTGCATGTTTTCGTTCTGCATAACCCAGGATTAATTAGGTTTGTAGTTGTGGCTGTGGGAAAGCTCTGATGTCCTCCACTACAGTTTTACTCTCAAGTTTTTTCACAACTCTAATTCCTCCCTTACATTTTGAACAGCAATTCCTTGTTATTTTTAGCCCTAAAACATTACAAACATACAGGCATACAGGAAACAAGACACCTACAGAAGTTGCCCCTGTGCAAAATTATGAATGATTCAACAGTACTGTTGCAATTGCCAGCCTCTCCATTTCTAAAAAGCTTTGTAATATTAACAGTATGGGGTTGGCTTGCTCCCAAGCAGTGCAAAACACCTGAGATAAATTAAGTATTGGACCCTGAATCTACCCCCAGTGAACTGGAGAGAAAAGCACTGGCAGTGAGGTATAATAAGGGAAACCCCGCCTATACCCTGTGCTGTGCTTCCAAAGGGCCATCCTGTGCTCCTGCCTCAGTTTCCCCCACAGCATTGCTCTGGGGTTTGGGAAAATAGAAATGGTTGCACCAAGGGAGCCCTATACCTTCTGATGCTCAGCCTAGCATCTTTAAAGGATTGGATCAATTAATTTGCTGCTGGTGGCTCGTAATACAGGTGTTCAGCTTCCCGTGTGCATCTAAGTCAGTGTGAGGACACTTGCTGTAGCTGTTGCATGGAGCAGCCTCTGAAGAGCTATTTGGTGACTGGGAGATTTATATATGTACAGTGGCCTCACTGTAGATTTAGACGGGCTACTGACATGGCAGTACTTATAGTCTATAAAACAGCAATTATGCTTGTTATTAGATCATCCCATTTACAGCCTGAATCCTTTGCCTATGGTGCATGCAAAGCAACCCAGTGACTCTCCGAATGCTGGGCTAATCCGTACTAATCCATTATGTAAATCACCAGGACAATAACTAGAGACAAATGTTACATGTCTTAGAAGCACCCGGGCTTCCTTAACAAAATTGGACAAACAAAAATTACGGTTTGGTCTGCAGATTGCTGGGAGGACTGTGTGTGGGAAGAACATCTGCACTTTACAATTTGTAGATGCAGTTTGAACCCCTGGGGCACCTCCTAATCTCGACCTTTTCATGGGGCTTCTGCCGAATTGGCCCCTGTACATACAGCAAAGTGCCTGGACTCTTTGGAACAGGACCCCTGTCCACAAGCAAGGTAATTTTGAAGCAGCTGTGGTCACCTTGGGGCCACGCCCTACACATTGAATCCTTCCAAAATGTGGTCTTTGTGACCAAGACCTTAGGGAAATCTCAGGGATAATAAAACTTGATGAGTACTGTTGTAGGTCATGAGAGAGTGCATGTATTTTTCTTACTTAAAGGCACTCATGACTTCTCTGGGTAGCAGCAGCAAGTGGAGGCAGTGAGTGAGATCCCGAAAGGCAAGCAGAGCACACAGCAGGTTGGAGCAAGCCACCTGCCTGCAGGAAGAGAGGCTCTGATGGTCCGTGCTGGAGGGTTGTGCCTGTACATCCATCCTGCCCCTGGATACAGCACATCTGGCTTGGCGATCTCTAAAGGTGCCCAGGTGACTCTGAGAGTATCACTGAAGTCTACCCACACTGCTTGACTATTGCTCCCTGCTGTAGCTCTTAATAGAAGCATGGATATTGCTTAAGGATCCCTTATTATGGATTCCTCATTATTCTTTACCCCAGATGTTACAGATATTGAAGAGATAACTACTGGATGACACTATTCTCTGCCATGAGGTCTGGCTATGATCCACAAAGATCTGGGGTGTCCTTTGGTTTTATGACTTGTTCTCCTGTTGCAACAGGGAGAAGCAAAGCCACAAGGGGATGCCACATAGATTCTCATCTCTGCCTGGATTTCTGCTCCTCGGGAGAGAATCTGGGCTGTGGCAATGAATATTTTAAAATGTGGGGCTTAGGAATCTCAATGGCAACATGTTTTAGCAGCACACTTCAAAGCAAATACAGATATGGCTGTGTGTCTGTGCTCTTAACTGTCTATCGACATTTCCAAGCTCTGCTAGCAGAGCTGCTAGACTTTGCATGATCTGCAAGATTTAGATGGGCTCTTCCTCCCCCTCCACCATCTTTTTATTCAAATAAACCTTAGGATAATTACATGCAAAAATCCTGTGCTACTGCAATGTTGATATTGCACATTTAGAAATCCTTGCAGAGGGGATGCATGTAGGCAGAGCCATAAGGACGGTGGCAGCTGGCTGCCAGGCTGGCACGTAGTGATTCGCTGCCAGTCACAGTGGAGCCTCAACGGGTCCAGACGCTTCCCACAGTCTCACACTTTGCTTGAACACCAAATTTGCCTCCATGCTTGAGGTACCTGCATGTGCTTAGCCCCTCCACGCATGTCAGGGGAGAGGCATCCATGAGTGACTCAGTGACAGTGTTGGGAGTTATTTTAAGCAGACCTGTTTGACTTAGCCCTGGAGCAGATGAGAATTGCTCAGGCAGCCAGCAGCAGGGGCCAGGATGCTGTTCAGGACTAAGCCACCTGCACTGTGCAGTCCAGCTGTAGGTGTCTGGGCATGCTGGCAGCCTCTGAGCCTTGCCGCAGGGTTGGCCAGCACACATCTGCTTTCAGGTGGGCTGTCCCCTGACTTTGCAGGCTGGCATTACTGAAATGGAGGGGTCTAGAGCCTGATAAAAAAGCCCCTGGCACTCATGATGTCTGCATGGAGGCAGACAAATGAGACACCATGCCTCCTGAAGCTGTAGCTGGAGATCAGGAGGTGCCTTAGGACATATCCAACAGCTCCAGACCCACTTGTGAAAGCATTTGTGTGCAGCTCTGGACCACTGCTGACCATTAGGAGATCCCAGACCCCCAGCTCGCAGCGGGGACGCTGACGTTTAGGTGCCTCTGAGCACCTGTCACAGGCTGGGAACCAACAGTGGTAAGGACACCTTTCCTAAGCTGCATCAGTGGCCCATGTCCACTCCTCCTCATCCTCATGCCACCAACGTGCACATCCCTCTGCAGCCCAGAGCACCCATGACTTTTATTTATGCTCTGTGGGCACGATGTGGAAGGAGGCAGGCGGGCAAGCTCACCCACTTTCAGCTCCACACAGGGCAGTTTGAGAGAAATACAGCCAGGCTGAACTTAGGGGGGAAGCAGGGGAAGGATGTGATGGATTCGAGAGAAGAGCCCCAGGGGTAGGCTGGGGGAGGCAGGACAGCAACTTGTAAAAACACAGAACATTTTCATAGGGAAAAGTGGCTCCGCTATTTATGCCACTCATCAAAAAGCAACAGAGATGTAGAAAACCTGCTGTGCCATAGAAGTGGTAGTGGGCCAGCCTCCAGTCCCTACCTTCAGCTCTCCCACTGTGCTGAGGCTGCTTCCCTTCTGCACAGCCATGTAGAATGATGTAGATGTCATTCTACATCGTGGCAGCAACATCATACCCGATATGATGTTGCTGTCATCATATCTGGGTTTGATTTTGCCAGTAAAAGTAACTTTCACGCCAGACAGGGCTACTGTGACTATTTATTTTTTTTTTACCTTGGACAAATTTTGAAAGAGTTCTCTTAAAAAAAATAAAAAAGAAGGGAGCGAAACATGAAGACCTCTTAAAAACAATGCTGGAGGCTTTGTAGTTTTGCACAAAACAGGTTTTCTTCAAAAAACCACACAAAACAAACAAGCAACCTAGAACTCAGTTTTAAAATCTGTACATGGTTTCTTGCAGAACACTGCAATTTTGTGCCGAAATAATTTTTTTGAAAAATGAAACCTGTAACTTTTTTTTTTTGTCATAAAGAAATTGTGACAAATTATCCTCTAAAATTCTTGGAAATAAGCACTTGCCATTTGCTGACTGGTTCTGTAGTATCTTCCACCAGGAAACAGGCAGATTTTCCTAGGACATCTATCTGCATGGACCAAGCTCCACGCAGCTTGCAGGTTGTCCTGTCTGTGGGTGATGAAATCATTAGGAAGTCCCCAAAATTGGCATTCAGACCAGGACGGTTGCTCCATGCAGCTGCACTGACATCGCTTCAACTCCCTTCCTTTCACTGGGATTTTTTTCCTGCTGTACTAGCTCTGTTTTCTTGCTTGTACCTTAATCAAAAACATGTGAAATTACTTTCAGAAAAATAAAACAACAAATGCTACCTGGAGTGTTTTAATAGCAAAATGAATGCAGGCGTGATTTTTTGGGTATCTTGAAGACTTCCTTCCTCCACAGATAACCTATAGGTAGGGGATGGGAGAAGGAATAACCAGAAGGTGAGACAGGTTGTGGGGTACCTCATTCCCATTGCAATAACTGGAGCTGGTAGAGGCCTGTAGTCTTGTCCTAGCACATTTCCCTAACCCCACTCCCTGTGGGGCAGGAATTTGCACTATTTGCACTATTATTTCAGTGACCACAGCACCACTGCCAGGTGCAGGCTGGAAACCCAGCGGTGCCATCCTTCCCATCACTGCAGATCCCTGCCCTTCTCTACATCCCACTCTCAACAGCTGTTCGCAGCTGGATGGCATCTTATACCTCCTTGTTCTGTATTAGTCTCTCAGTTATACCGACGGAGAATCACAGAATCACAGAATCATATAGGTTGGAAAAGACCTTTAAGATGATCGAGTCCAACCGAGAAATCGCACTGTGAAGGTGCACTTGGAAGGCAAGCTCTAGATTTGGGGGGATCATACAGTTGGAGGAGGAAGAGGTGGGACAAACATGGGGGAAACTGAGAAAGGGGTTGTGGGGGTGGATTTGCCAAGCATGCAGTCAGCATGATAGTCAGTCAGGAGCTCATGCCTAATGCTCAAGGCTCCTGCAAACAGCCTCTGGGTATCTCTGCTCCATGCACAGAGCAAGGTCTGAGGTGGGAGCCCAGGCTGTGGACGTACGCTGTCTCAATGCCTTTAGATAACACCTCCTGATGCTGAACAACTGAATATGGGTTTGGGACTTCGGTTGCTTGCGCTTTGATCAATGCTTTAAAAAGTGTGTGTGTGCACATACATAATTATTAGGATCACTTTGCAGCTGTTCTGGGCTGATTTTAAGAGTTTCATCATACCTGCTTGTGACTTTCTTGAAGTCCTGCATGTGATTACATATTTGTTGCTGTTCAATTAGCTATAAGGAGATAAGACAGGTATCACTAACATTTAAACAGAGTAGAAGAAAACAGCAATTTGCATAAATTAATTAAGAGATTGACCTTGTTCCCCAGTACTCCTCAGAGAGCAAGCGAAAAAACCCCAGTTTATTAAGTCAATACTTAGTTTGACACCTGAATCAAGCTTTACCCAAATCAAATGACAAAATTAATCCACAACAAAATGCACCATAAGTCCCTTCACTTCAGTCATTTATTTTTTAAGCTATCCCAGCAATTTATTTTTAAACATATCAGTACGTTATGTTCCATGACATTTCACATCTACAAAAACACCATATGTATGGGCAAGTGATTACTCATTGAAAGTGCCATATCATGGATGTAAGTATATCTGGCAGCCTGAGTTTTCCCCACCTCTTTTGGGTCTCTGCCCTTATTGTTTCATGGACACTTTCTTATCAGGCAAATTGGCTGAGTGTCTATTTTATCCCATGCTAAAGATATATTTGAATTTTCTGTGGACATTGTGAGATCACACCTTCGTTCTGTGAGCCGTGGAGGGTGGTGGGCATGGTCTACTAAAATTCAGAGCTGCACTTCGTTGCTGGAGAAGTCATTGGAAGGTGATGCCATGCCACCTGCCCCCAACATGCGAACAACAGGTCCTCTCCAACCTGTGCCATACCCCTACCATACTTTCTGTAGCGGCATCACAACTACTCCACCGAGCACAGCTTTGCTGCATCAATGGCTTTGGTGTGGCTTGACGACATAATTCACTGTAACTTAGCAATTATTTCAGAGACATCCCTTGATGCTCACAACCCACAGGTAGTAACTTTAATAACAGAGCTGCAAACCTCCACCACTAGCTGTCTCATGGCTGAGTTGACAAGAGCAAATTGGTCTGAAATATCCAGGTTGTAGGGAGACAGAAAGCAAGCAGCTTTGTTACTAGTGGGGGCTGGCTAGCTGCGTGTAGGATTACCGGAGCTGGGCTAAGTTTCTTCTACATTGAGATCTCCTTCCCCTTCAGGAAGCTGCTGTGACCCATTTTCTCTCTGCAAATCATTTATCCAAGTAAGTCCTTAGGAAAATTATTCCAGAGAGGAATCTGGAAATGGTCATGGAATTGGCCCCCACACCAGGAAGTGCCTGAGCAAGAAATGTCCTCATATGTTGCATACCTGTGACACCTACCCATTTATATTGCTGGTCCTGCTGTTGAAAGGGAATGGCAGAAAACATAAGTAAGGCACTCTTTAGCAGCTCATAATGAGTATTAGACAGTATGAAAAAATGAATCCAGGTGCTTGAAGACACAGTATAAACCATAATTAAAACCTACCAGTGCTGCTATTACAGATGGTGCAATACATACCCTGAAAATAGTCCATGAACATTTATTTACTATCTGAGAACACTAACTGCTAGCAGGCTGTGGTGCTATTACTGGATCACCACTTTATCGGTGACATCCAGGAAGAAATTCTCTGGATTGCTTCATAATTCCCATAAAACTCCCAGACCATCATGTAATTTGATGCAAGGAAGGCCAAGTTAGTCACGGATATACTGACGTGGATGCAAACAGAAAACCCAAGGCAACATACTTCGCAAAGACATTAAAAGTTAGCATGCAAATGTGTCTGGAAAAAACACAATAAGGTGTTTTGGTTTTTTGCAGGAACATGTTCTGGTATTTTGAAGTGGGATTTGCAGTCCTGGAGCAGGACAGTGTGTTCTGCAGCACTGACATGAAAATGTTGCTTAACCTGTTCCTCATTCCAGCTTTAAAAAGGCAGCACAGGAATAACTTCTGCACGTCCATCATTCTGCCTTTGTGCAGGCTACAGCAGGAACTGAATTCTTCTGCTTTCCCGCTAATATTGCTTCTGCTTTCAGATTCATTTTCTGTCGCGTATTTCTCCCTGGTCCGTTTATGCCACTCTGCTTACACCTTTTATATTATTCTTCCTGGCTTTGGTGAGTCAGAGCAGCTCTGTAGCTCGTGGGTAGCAATGCTGAGAGTTGGACCTTCCCTGGGGAGCACCTGGGCTCCGCTTCGATGGCAGACGGAGAAGCGTCTTGCACGGGGCCAGCTCTGCAGAGCAATGCTCTGCAAATGTTCCTGCTATTTGTAATCAGCCACGGTTGTCACACTTTGATATTTGTTCTTTATAAGCACTCCTGCAGAGCTTGCCAACAGGAATGTTTTCTACACAAAGATGCAGCAGCATGTGTTTCAGACATGAATTTCGAACTTATGAGTATTCACGCTGGAAACCGGAGGAGTCTGATGTGATTAAGAAGCAGATCCACATCACACGGCTTGTTTGTAGTCAAAACAGTTCCAATTCCGAATTATGAAAATCGTTAAGCCCAAGTCTGGTCGGCCAGCAACTCCTGGCAGAGGCACGTGTCCCCATATCCAAATTCACCTTGGCATTAGTCTATGTACCAAACAGGGCCAGCCGAGCAGTCAGCATGATGCACGGAGCAGAAGGTTATTCAGCACAATGAGGTGAGGTTAATAAAACTCCAGACTGAGGAGAGGAAAGCTTTAAAGTCTCTGCCTGAAGAAGAGATGATCATAGCACTGTGGGATGTTGTGCCTGGAGGAAATGTTGAGAAAGGCCCAATGAGATGGTGATGGTTGCCTGTAATCATGCTTGGGTTTACAAGTAGGATGGAGATTTCTTGTCCACCCTGGAAGCTCTCATCTAAGCTCCCTGACCAGCCCTGGACTCCAGGGTGACCCTCCTCAGAGCTTTTCTCAGCGCGTCTCAGCTACGCTATAACAAAGGCACCATTATCTCTAAACATCTGGGTGTGGAAGCCCTGAAAGCAGAAAAAACTACATCATGCTGTGAATAAATGGTGGAAAGAAAGAGAAGCAATGTTCAGTAGCACAGTGCCAGTTGAGCCAACATGGAAAATGACCCCACTGTGCCAGTACTGTTCAGGTAGGAAAAGAAATGCTGTCCCTCTCCCGGTCACTTTGATCAGCTGGAAACATCTACGCATTTCAGCAGAGAAAGGTGTCCTTGCGAAGAATACAATACCCACTTAGTACCTGGAAGAAGGATCAACCGAGAGGAATAAGGAACTCCTCCATGCCTGGTGCCCTTCACCAGGCACTGCATGATGCCATGCAGCCTGCCATGATGCCTCTGCAGGGATTTGCTCTGTGGTTTTTCCACGGAGCTCTGTCAAGAGGACTCATGATAATTCTTATAAATACTGCCGAAAACAATCAAGACGAAATAGTGACTGGGGAGATCAGGCCAGTACCTTTGTGCCTGTAACTTAAAATGATGAAACTAACCATGGCAGAACCTTGATGTCAGCTAAAGCCATTGGAGCTGCCTGGAAAGTCCCCAGTCAGCAAGGCTGGCGTGTGCTCCGCATCCCCCAGTGGATCCAGGTTACAGATGGGTGGTAGTTCCCATGAATATGCAGCTTTCTGGCACCATAGGCCAGAGCTAGGATAGGATCCCCGGATGCTTCAGCAATGCTAACACATGTTCCAGTGCCTGGTATCCAAAATCTGTACAGGTTTAATTGTCCCAGGTGCTGTTTTCTCTGGCTGTCCCCTGCTTTTAAGTGTCTGCAGGGTGTGTGTACTGTCTGATAGTGTGCAGTGCTTGCAGCTCAGTGACAACTCTGGCACAGGATACTTTGGAGCAGGAGCAAGGGTGATGGATTGCAAGGGGAAGCATGCCCACATTCAGCCTCTGTTCCCCCTGCATGGATGCATGGGGACAGGAGCAAGGAATTGATCTGGACTCCTACCAGTGAGCAGCAGTTTAGGAAGCAGCTCCATTTTGCTTGTCACAGATCACAGCTCCCAGCTGAGACACAGCTGCTGTACAAGTGCTGCTTCTCTGCCCTGTTTCGCTGCAAGGGAGAAGTGGAAAAGGGTGAAGTAAGAGCTCTCTCACAGCCAGATCCCTGGCTTGGCTCGGCGCTGGCACTTAGCAGCTGTAGCAATGTTTTTGAGGACCTACTGCCTCCCAGCTGCACATCCCTGGCACCGAGCAGAGGAGTCCTAACTTGGCCACAACGTCTGGCCACTCTTAGCACATGCCGAGTCTGCAGCCACATGGGAGATATCACCAGGAATGTGGGGCTTGTTACTGAGTCAGCATGTGGGATGCTGGGGGGATGCTTCATAGTTTTCTGTGTCATTATTCTTATGTTGGCCACAATGAATGATGGGCTCTTTAGACCCTGCCCATGAGTCCTTAAGTCCTCTCCAGCCCCAGACCTACCACAGAGGGAGCTCAGAACATCCCAGCCATCTAGTTGGTGAGGCAGCTATGCCTTGGCCAACACAAACCACACACCTCTTCATGCACATCCCTGCTCCACATCAGTCTGCTGCTTGCTCATGAGCTTTAGAAATGCTGAGATGGACACAGAGGACAAATCACAGGCTGTCATGTAGTTATTTCTCTTCTCTTGACTACTCAACAAATGCTGCCTTCTGTTGTCTACCACCCATGCAGGACCCGTGAAGCTCCAGAGACCTAAGCATCAGCACTCATCTCATCTGCTCAGCTACGGTAGCTAGAAGACAGGTTGACTGTAAGCAGAGCTGTAGGGACAGAGTCTTGGAAATGGCATCACAGATTCTCAGCCAGCTTAATTCTGCATTTCAGTCCCTGGAAATACCTGTAGGAAGGGAAATCTGTGGGAAAATCTGACAGTTGCTGTATTTGGTTGCTGGCACATAGTTCTAATTAATTTCTTCACTGCTACCAAAGCAAAGCTCCTGTCCAGGATCAGTGCTGCTTTCTGCTGAAACTGCTCAGATCTGGGATGCATGTCACACTTTTGCTTGGTCTGAGGACTCCAGCAACTCCTGCGTCACTGACCTGGAGCTCCCAGCGGGGATCTGAAGGCATGCCTGGCTCTGCACTGGTATTGATCAAGCCTGCGTGCTGCTTTCTGGGCCAAACGATCTGGGAGCAAGCAGTGTACATGCAAAGGCTGTAGGACACCCTGGCCCCTCACACGTGAGAGCAGAGCCAGCTGCAAGCTGGTGGTCCTGCTCAGATGCCAGACCCTGCAGGAGTCATCCGAGGTAGCATCAGACATTGCACATCTTTTGCACTGACTATCAGTCCAAGAGTAATGGGGTCAGTGCTGTCCCTGATAGCAAATGAACAGGCATGGTTGTGAGAGTGGGTGTAAGAACAGCTTGTGACAGTCTGTTTTCCCCAGCTTGGAGGTGAAGTGGTAGCTGGCTGTTAGGAAATGCACTTATTGGAGAACAAACTGATTGCAGAACAGCTTGCTTGACCCAAACTCACAGAGAAGCTTACTGCCTCGCTGAGGTTTTGTGGCTCCCCCACAGACACTGCATTAGGAAGGCAGGGACAGCCTGGCATCTTTTCTGTGCAGAGGGAGCAGGCAGAAGACCTTTCCTTCAGTTCAAGTGTGGCCCCTGCCATTCAGACTTCTGCATGTCCAGATATGACAGAGACACATTGAGGAAGCCTCCTAGACCGGAGCAGAGCTGCATGAAGCACATCTCAGCATCATGAGCAAAAGCCTCATCCTACTCCAGGAACAGCCACAGTCGCTGTGTAGGAGGTACCAGTTGCTGAGAAACCACCTCCTCACCACATAGTCTGCAAATGAGAGTTATTCCGAGATACTTTACTTAATGGTCTTCATCGTACAAGTGAATACCTACTAGAAAAAATGACTGTACTGGATACAAAGCTTCTGGCTACCCCGACTGTTACTTCTTTTCCTGGTAGAGGAACTCCACGGCTGGAGCTCTGCAATCAAAACCAATTTTACTTTTCCATCTTGCTTTTCTTGCTTCTTCAAATTAGTGGAGTGGCTGTGTGCTTTCAGTGGAGTTGCCCAGAGAAAAAGGTAACCCATTTTTCCCCATTAGCTTTGCAGTGCATAGGAGCCAGCTCTGGAGCGAGGTATCACCGTGGCTTGTCCCCAGTTAGGACTACGGAAATGTATGGAGAAGGTAAAGCTGAAGTTTTGTTCTCCACATGCTAATACTTCATTCTGCATGCTCCTTCATGAAGGCAACAGGGTAAAGCAAATGAGCCTTGATAGCCTTACCCAAATGAGTTATCATCTTGGCAGTTTATCACCCGTTCCTCTTCATGGGTAGCTGCTTTCCTCAGAGGGAGGGATGAGAAGTCTTGATTCATGCAGGCAGGCAATGCTAGATGAAACATCAGATCATGGTGACACAGACAGGACTCTCCTGGCCTTCTGTCCCACAATCTCCCACAGCCATGACTTGCTCCATGAGGGAAAACTGCTTGGATGCCATGCCAAGTCACCTGTTTAGTCACAGCACTGAGGTGGATCTGCCCAGACATTTTCCCTTCCTTAAAGAGAAGTAAAAGGACATTTAAACTACTAAACCTGGCTTTTGGAGAACGACAATAATTAGCTGTTTCAATGGAAAAGATTAAAAATGACTGGGCCAGACAGAATACAAATTAAAAAAGGTTTGCATATAACCACCCCCTGCCCATAGATGGGTAATTGCTCCAGCTAACACTGCCCAGTCCCTTCCCTGTGCCTGGTGTTTGCAGTCCAGAAGCACAACTCTGGTCTGATCCAAACTCTTTCCAGCCATGCTCCCTGCTCTTGCAGCATCCTGCCACAGGTTGTATCCTGCAAACGTCTTTCCCTGAGCACACCTGCCCCCTCCCCAGGGACAGGCATGCTCTCCCCTCCTCCCTGCACACTCAGCCAGACAAGCTGTCTCGAGTAGCATGGCATGTGGGATGCGCAGACACTGCCCGTTATCCATGTCTTAACAGCACGAGGGAGCTGCTGCTGGTGCAAAGCCTCCTGTTTGCATCCTACACAGGCTGGCCCCATTCAGATATGACTGGAGCTGAAGGCAAGGTGGAAGCATTGCAGAAAGATGAAGCAGCTAAATCTAGTTAGCTGGTTACACACTGAGGGCTGGCAATACCGTAACTCTGCCAGGATCACGGCAGAAGCTTTAGGGTAATAAAAGAAAGGGGGTCTGAGCAGCATATTGTTTCTCAGCGTGCATTTTGTAAGGGCTGCTCTTGTCCTCCTTATGGTGGGAGAAAGGGTGAGTCTCTCCTGCCTCAAATTTAGGACTCTACCCAGCAAACTCTTTGTGGGTCTATAGATAGCCACCTCAGACACAGCAGCTTTGCAGTCTCAGCCTAGGACTGGGTATGCTGGCAAAGTCAGAGTACTGGCGTGCTGCTGCCCTGTGCCCATGGGGTATCTGTGTGTCAGGCACCGGTGGGAATGGGATGCCTCTCAGCAGGATGATGAGCATGTGAGGACTGAGCAGTGCATCCTGCTGTGCAGGCAGAGGGGCCAAGGGGGGTAGCCTGGCCCTGCCAATTTCCCTGCAGCCTGGCAAAACCTCCAAGAACACAAGCAGGAACAGACCTGTATGGGTCCTGGGGGCTATGAAACACTTTTGACTCCAACACAGAGTGACTCCTGGGTCAAAAACCTGAATCTGAACTGAAAGCCTGAATTGAAGCCTGTCTTTGGGGCTGACCAGGCTTCACAGATACCAATACTTAGGTTATAACATCCATCCATCCATTCATCCATCCATCCATCCATCCATCTTGCCCTGCAACCTTTCTCCTGTTTCTCCTCTCTTGCTCTTTCCCTCCTTTATGCATTTTCCTCTTTTCCTCCCCTCCCCTCTCTGTGTTTCCCTTCCCCAGCCCAGGCTGCAGCAGTAGTGGCAGAAGTGAGGTGGAATCAGCCTCCTGAATCGCAGAGCAGCAGGGAGTTGACACATCAATCACAGCTCTGCTGTTGGAATTAATGAGAGCACCACAGGTTCGGGCTGTCACTCACTACCCTCACTTTGCTGCTTCCATATGGCTGCCAGCCGACAGCCTCATGCTTCCCAATCTCTGCCAATTACAGCCTCAGCACTCCCAACCTCCTCCTATTAGGCTCACAGCTTCATTATTCTAATTAAGCCAAACAAGCTGAGCCCTCCCTTTTTCACTGTTGATGCATGTCTCTTGCATGCATCAGAGCTACATCGCAGCAAACCCCCTCATTGGGGCATCTTTGGAGAAAAAAAACAGCTAGACAGCATGGGAGCATCGCGGTGTCTTCTCTCCCAGCCGTTTCTCTGGTCCTCGCTCCCTTAGCTGGGGAGTGGGGGGAAATGCCCCCCATTTGGCAGCAAGTCTCAAAGGGGTCCTTTCTTGTCAGAGTAATTGGAGGCAAGGCTGGCTGATCTCAGACAGCCTGGCTTCCAAACTAATTAGTCAGGGGATCCTTCAAAGCTAGATTGTATTTCCACCTTTTTTTTTTTTTTTAATAGGTCTGCCTTCTGCCCCAAAGAGATCGGAAGTGGCACCACGTGGGCAGGAGCCCATTGGGAAGGAAGGAAAGTCACCTCTCTCCCGGTCTGCTGAAGGAAGCCATGGTTAGGAAATTTGCACTCCCCTGGGGCACAGCCATGCCACTGTTTCCCTAGGTAACCCCCCCAGTTTTGCTCTGCCTCCCATGGCCCTCTAGTTGGCTGGTAGTGACTTGATGCTCTGGGCAACAAGTGGTCATGACTCCAAAGGAAGGTTTGAGCAGAAACCGCAGCCATCGATGGAGAGGTGGAGCAGAGCATGCCATGCTGATAACTAATGCATTTTATAATAGCTGGGGGTTTCTCGGCCCTTAAGTTGCATTGCTTGACACAGAATGAGTGTGTTAGTCTGTCTTGCTGCTGGCAGGGATGATGGGCTGCAGGGAGCACAGGCAGCCACCCTGGAAACAGGGGGGGACACAGGTCCTTGCACTATGGCACAGGACCCCACTCCTTCACCAGCATCTCCTTCTCCATGTTTGGGCTGCACTGGCACACATGGACATTCCCAGGATTGTCTGAGCCAAAAATGAGGACAGTTGGGTCTGCCTGAAAGAATGACATAGAGGATGCGCTACACAGCCCATGGGTGTAATTGACCATAAGCAATCCTGGATCGCTACCCTGGCTGAATTGGGCTGGCAACAAGACTTCATAGGGCTAACTCCACCTGTGCTGGGGCTCTTGCTACTGCAGAGATGTTGGTAGACCCAGCCCTGGATGCATCCCCCACCTGGCCCAGGGATGCCTTGGGTTTTAAACACATGCAGTGACAATAAGCTGGTCCCTGCTGGGAGGGGAAAGGCTTCTCTATGGATGTCTCGCTGGTGCTGCAGCCCCACTCTCCTGCAGCTGGCACTTAGGATTTGCTGACCTTTGAATCCCTTAAATCAGTTGCTCTCAGCATTACTCTGACCAGCACAGCCAAGAGATGCAAGTGCTGGGTGGGTGCCAAAGCAGAGCCTGGGCTCCAGCTGAGGTAGGGAAATGCCTCATGCTGCTCGTGCTTGGGGGTGGAGAAACAGCAGTGATATTTCTTCATCTCTCCTCCCCTTCTGTGCTCTGTGACACGGAGCAGTGTTCAGAAAAGCCTTTGTAAACAAAGCAGTGCTGTCTGCCTTAAGACAGGGTTTACATTTTTCCCCCCAAATTTTGATCTACATTTTTCAAAAAGCTTGATCTCTAATTTAATTTCCCATTTTCTAAACAACCCTGATTTTTTTGTAACTTCCCCAGTGTCTCTTCTCCCACCACAGCCAGAAGTAGCAGCAGAAGGCTTCCTAGGCAAATTGGGAATGGTTCATGTCACTAAAATGCAGAATAGTTGAAAAAAATAAAAATAAAATATTCCCCAAATTAATTGCTGTCAAGTTCTCTCAGATGCCCCTGCTGACTGCTCTGAGCTCGAGTTCAGTCCCACCTCCCCTGATTCCACCAGCACCCCACAGCCCAGCTCTTCCCTGTCCCCTGATGTGTGTTGCCACTATGGGTTCACCCCTGCACAACTCCTGTCCCTGCTTGCCCAGCTCCTCTCCCTGCCAGACACAACTGTGCCCACAGCCCCAAAGGGCACCCTGGTGCCATGTCCCCGACCAGGCACTGGGCACCATGGGGCTGCAGATGGGACCTGACACCTGCACGTGTGGCAGAGCCGATGACCCTGTGGTGGTCCTGCTGCCTCTGCCGGGCCAGCAGGTAGAGGGGGATGTAAACAGCAAAGACATGTTGGCTATGACACTGTTAGCATTTTCCCAGTGAGTTATTACCAGGTTAAAGGGTTGTGATAGTGCCAATATCCAAAGCTGGGTTATTGTGTTATTAATGTGCGGCTGTCGCTGGCTATTAGCACTGTGATCAATCCCTGGTGACAAGGGCTGCTTAGCCTGTCACACTTTGTTTTATCTTCCATTCTTAGACTTTTACTAACTCACAAATTGCTAATCCAATCTCCTATAACCCAGTTAGGGGAGGACATTGTCTCTGTGCTGCTCAGATGCAGGAGCTGGGGCCCTGGGACAGGATGTGCTGGTGGCAGGGTAGGCACATGTTTCTCAGGGGTAAGAGAAGTGTGTGTTGGCTGCAATAAATATAAGCATGCTCCTGTCCCCATCTCCTGAAGGAAACTCTCCCTAAAGTGCTGGCTAAACCAGTTACATGAAGCCAGCTTGATGGCGTTCTTCAGAAGAACATCTTTCCTCAGCCTTTGGTACTGACTTACCTCCAGGTCACGTCCACATCCTTGTCGCCCCATGCCGACCTGGGGGTTTCATCTCCATCTCCATATGACCCACCTCAGTGCCATGGGGACAGCATTGCAATCTGTCCAAATGCCTCCATCAGGCACCTCAGAAGCCTCAAGAGCTTTGGCACCTCCCCCCTGGAGCCTTCAATGGGCAGAAATGATCTTAAAACTTCAGTCCCAAGGACGAATATGCACTTTCGAGCAACCCATTAGAAAGAGTTGGCAGCTTTTCTTTAACCTCAAGCTTGTTTCATTGTCCATTTATTGGAAATGTTGCATTTCTCTGAGTCACTCAATTTCTGATCACTGACTACTGCAATATCTTCTTATAGGAGAACTCAAGACAAGCTGAGAAGGAGGGCTGTTGCATTTCTGCTTCAACCATCAAACATAGAGACCATGCTGCCTTAATCCAGGGGCCACAAACTGCCCAGAAAACCTGCTCAGAACACACTACAGCCCACAGTCCTTCTCTTGACGTAGAGACCTGAGGAATTTGGATTATAAAATTAGTTTCTCTCATTCTGCCCATGGCAGTAGTTGAGGGTAGAAAGAAGTCTGACAAAGCTGGTGGAGATGCTCCATTAGGGACACTTGAAGTTGTGTGGGGAGTGTGGGATAGGACTGGTGTGGCTGACCTGGGGGTAAATGCACAGGGTAAGTGTGGGTGGGCTGAGGTGGGGGTGAACAGGAGTTGGGGATGGGGTTGATGAGGTTGGAATAATGCTGTTGGAATAATGCTCTGCACGGTGCACCCTGTGTGGAGAGGAGCCCGGGGTGTTTCCCAAGAGCCTTGCTCCCGGCCCTGGGAACATGTGTCATTCCTGCACACGTTGTTTGGACTGGTGAGTCAGTAATTTTGCTGCAGTTGCTACACACACACTGAGAAACTGCTTTTTATTTCCTGGCCAAGACAGTTTTGTAACATCTCTGCATGCAGCAACTGCTTCTCTGTGATGGGTGTACTGAATTTGTATGTGCACAGCCTGAAAGCCTGCAATAGTGCCCTGAGGCTTGCAAAAGGCATCCTATCAATAAATGAGAATGATTCCTGAGCAAGAAAGCCAACTAGCAAGTTCACAAGTCCCAGATGCTCTCAGCACAAGAGGAAGAGCTCCCAGAGGACACACAGGGGAAGGATCCAGCCATGCTGAGCGTCGGGGCTCCGGTGCTCGGCTCAGGGTCTGGCAGCTGGTGTCTTGACGGGCAGGAAAGAAGTGGGGGAAGGCATTTCCTACAGGACATGACCTCCCTCTGTGCAAACACAGGTGTTTGACGTGAGCACTGAATTCTGCCAGGAGGGCGGGAGGATGCTGTGTTGAGATCTAATCCATGGTGAGCTTGTAAGCAGGACCAGGGACACTCATGGCCTTTTCTCTCGTACCTTCAGGCCTCTCCACAGATTGTGAGTCCTATTTTTAGATTTTCATATCTCAACAAGACCCTAAGAAATAGCTTCAGATGTTACGAGGGAAGGGCCTGGACTTCCAGCCCATTGCAAGAGCTGGGTAAGTACACGGACAATGGGATGCGTTCCCAGAGCCCTGCGGCATTTCACAACCTTCTGCTGAGCCTAACATAACTTGTACTTTGGACACCACATTTACCTGTTTTCTTATGCCTGGGTAGGCTTTCCAGCCAGACTTCAGGCACATTGGAGAATTACCCCTTTTTCCCAAGCCAATGCACATATTGCACAAGTCCTTGGCTGCATTCATGAGTGTTAAAAAAGAGAAAAAACAAAGAAATTAGAAAACCAAAGTTTAATGAAAAAAAAAAAAACCCTGGGCTTTCTCTGTGGGAATGGGAAAAAATGTCCCTGTTGGGGAAGAGATTCACAGGACTGGTCTGACTCCATGGTGTGCTGGTTTTGGCTGGGATAGAGTTAATTTTCTTTATAGTAGCTAGTATGGGGCTATGTTTTGGATTTGTGCTGAAAACAGTGTTGATAATACAGGGATGTTTTAGTTGTTGCTGCACTAGTCAAGGACTTTTCAGCTTCCCATGCTCTGCCAGGTGCAGAAGAAGTTGGGAGGGGACACAGCCAGGATAGTTGATCCAAACTGACCAAAGGGCTATTCCATACCACATGACGTCATGCTCAGTATATTAAAGGTGGGGAAGAATAAGGAAGAGGGGATGTTCAGAGTGATGGCGTTTGTCTTCCCAAGTAACCATTACGTGTGATGGAACCCTGCTTTCCTGGAGGTGGCTGAACACCTGCCTGACAGCAGGAAGGAGTGATTGAATTCCTTGCTTTGCTTTGCTTGCATGTGCAGGTTTTGCTTTACTTATTAAACTGTCTTTATCTCAACCCATGAGTTTTCTTACTTTTACTCTTCTAATTCTCTCCCCCATCCCACCAAGGGGGAGAGAGCGAGCAGCGGTGTGGTGCTTGGTTGCCGGCTGGGGTTAAACCATGACAAATGGTGAACAAGGTGTCAGTTTAGATGTGGCTTCATCCTGCTCAGGGATGGAGCACTGTCCTCTGTCTTCATAGATGGAGATTCCAGCAATTACTTATTTTAGAGAAAGATGATAACCAACATTCACTCCTCCTGGGCTGTGCAAGAAAGCACCATTAATAATCCAACTAGTGAGTACCTTCCCCTGCAGAATTCTGATTGCAAAGACTAAGTGTGTCTGGCAAAAAAAAAAAAAAAAAGATGACAATTCCCACTGTGCTGTGCAGCACCAGTGCCCTCCCTAGCTGAGGATGTCATGCCTGAAGACCTTCCTCTCCCCGGGAAGCCGATGCCACTGGTGGTGCTAAGGGGAAGGATGAGCACACCTGGAGCTGTGTCTGCTGCTGGGAAGGGATAATAGAAGGTCTTTTTTCTCCCCTAGACTCTGCAAGGTCTATTTAGGAAAACAGCTTATATGTCAGCCCCAGTGTCACATTGGGTGTGACAGGGCCAGCACCGTGCATCAGTCAACAAACAGGGCCAAGCATAGTTCAAGCACTCTGTGTTCCTGCGAGGTTTTAGATCAGCTTAAACTATTTAAGCAGCTGCACTGCAGTTTAAGATTAAGCTGGTCTTTTGAGCAATCTAAGCAGTTTAAAATACTCTAAAGGCTTAACATTATAGCCAGTTTAAGTTGCTGTAGGGGCTTAAAGCAGTGATGTGCAGCCAGTATCTTAACAGGGTTTTCCACAAAATGTGTCTTTATAGCCTGTGATAAGCCCTATGGATCAGGGTATGTGTGTTTGCATAGGGCTCATCTGCCTGTCTCGCAGGCGTTTCTTTCTGACCTTGCACAGTGCCGCTCAGATGTGTGTTCCTGCCTCTTTGCTTGGACCGCTTCTTCAAATCTACAACCAAGGAAAGGGGGAAAAACATCTCAGTTTGACAAGCTCCAGAAGCCCTGGCCCTTTGTCTTAATGAGGCATCCAAACCTGGTGAAGGAAGGAGAAGCGACCTGCATGCACATACCCTCATGCAGCCAGGGTCAAACGGGAGCCTTCAGAGTAGCCTAGCAGAAGGGACAACTCTCTGAAAGCCTGGTTTTGTGGGGCCTTTAAAATAGGAGCCCTTGGGATGCCGTAAGACTGCCCTTCAAGGACCACAGAGGCTAAAGGAGACTTATGTTGCTTTAACTCTGTCTTATGACATGCTACAGTCTTAAGGCATTTAAGTCCTTATGTGACACTAAGGGTTTAAGGTCTTACACAGCTTTAAAAGTGGTTTAAATGCTCTCTCACCTTTCACATAGGACACGGAGCACTCCTGGCACAAGTCAGAGGGATGGCAGTACATCGCTCACACAGCAAGGGCTTTGCTCCAGCAGTGCCACCCGGGAGGGTCCCTGCAGGTGCAACCTTTGGGGTCTTGCTCCTGTGACCATATCATTCCCATCTTGGCCACTAGCACACAGCCTTGCAGGTAGCAGCAGCATGGGAGCAAAATGGCACCTCCAGCTCCTCAAAGCCTTTTACCCAAAGGCAACATCATAAGCTCTGAACACAAAGTGCCTGTTAAGAGATGAGGATGGTGGTCTCACCTGGGTGACCTACACCTCACTGCTACTGGTGATGGAGAGCATCACTTGAGGTTTTCTGAGTCCAACGCATGTCCAGGGGTTCTTCTACCCCATCCCTGGCAGAATCAGTGCTGGGCTACCCCCGTGTTGCTGACAATAACCTGTCTCTAATGCTTTTCAGGTGGTAGGATGCTTCCCCACAGAGATGTCTACTGTGCAGGTGCAGCTTTGGTTTATGCAATGCTGTGTTTGGCACCGTTCATGCTCAGGCAGGAGGGAAATAATGCTCGGAAAGTTTTTACCAAATGTTACCAACTTCTGGATGGATGGATGCATCCCACCTACAGGGAAGGGGATCCAGAGCTCAGGAGCCCACCATTACTTGGTTGTACTTTGCATCCTCCCACCCAAGGCTGGTACTGCTGGCTGCAGAAAAGCTGCTGCTCAAGGCTCGGTGGGTGGTGTTCGTGTGACCTGCCTGTCACCATACAGCAGTTAACCCCATGGCTGTGTGGGATCCTGTAACTGCCCAGGGAGACAGACAGATGTTTCTAGAATGCTTTCCCTCTGTTGCACTGGAGGTGTTGAAGGCAAGCCTGACGAAATCACTCTCTGGAGTCCTCTAAATCTCACCTTCGATTATGGAGGCAGCCCAGAT
Source organism: Ciconia boyciana (assembly GCF_034638445.1). Classification (NCBI taxonomy): domain Eukaryota; kingdom Metazoa; phylum Chordata; class Aves; order Ciconiiformes; family Ciconiidae; genus Ciconia; species Ciconia boyciana. The sequence goes on from NC_132942.1 coordinate 20,530,470, forward strand.
GACTGTGATGTCTGTAGATGAGCATGGGCCTCTGTGCGTATTTTGCTACAGAGCAGACATTCAGATGAATTTGATTTTCCTCCTGTCACACCTTGGTTCTCAAATGGAGATTCCAGCTAAGCTTGAATGCCCTGTCCTGGGATTACACCTAAACAGCATTACTCTGTATCCTTCTCTTTGGAAAACCAAATCACCCACTTTGGAATCCTTCTCTTTGGAAAACCAAATCAGACGTGGCTTTAGAAACCCAGTGTTGGGGAAGGTTTTACCCACTGTCCAGTCCAGTTCAGGTCACAACAGGAGCAGGCGCTAGCTCCATCAGTGGGGATTCATGGGCAGAACAAGCTCCAAGGCCAAGCTGGGAGTCAATGCCAATGTCATGCTCAGGGCTCTGCACTGTCTCACCAGACATTGGAGGTGACAGGTGTCAGCTTTGATATAGCAGCCAGTGAGCTGATCCCCGGCCACGTGAGCTTGGGAGGAAGCACATCTCCTGGTCCAGGCCACGAGTGAGGGTGTCAGCAGCCAGGCTGGCTGATCTACGTGCAGCTCAGGGACTTCTTGCACTCTGTGATGTCTGCTGCAATTTTTCTTTCATTGATGTACACCTCTCCAGACCCTCCTAAGGGGCTGCATTAATGCTGGGAGGCTGCTTCAGGATTCAGCATCTTGTAAAGATTGATTAATGAAACCAATAACATTGCACACAGTAAGATCTCTAAGCTTGAACATCTTCAAGTAGCATGAGGAGCAGTGGGACCCCAGAAGTTCCTGTTGTTTAGGCAACATGTATTGGTTCCTATGCACTGCAGGGCTGTCCTGATGGCATGAGGTTTACTCGCTGGTTTGGTTCCTCCTCTCTTAAAAAGTCAGATGAGAAGTTCAGGCGAAGATGTAAATTGACCGCTTGATGAGTCTGGGTCCAATGCTTGATGATATCGGTCAGAGAGCCCCCACAGTTTCCACCTCACATCCCTTCAGCAAAGCACACTAAGTGGCAAGTCTGTTGTATTTAGTATAACCAAGTCAAGCCTGTAGCTGTCACATGCTTGGCCCTAATTCACTGGTGTCTTGCACAGATTACATCCGTGCCAGTTTGGCAAGCTCAGATGAATGGCTGCCAGTGCTCCCACATGCCTCTGTGTCCAGGCTTTTGCAGCAATCGTGCCCTGCTCCCCTTCTTTGAACCACGCAGCCCCAGGACTCATGCATGAGCTGTATTTATGTTACAGCAGACAGGGCTGTTACAGTCCACTTTCTCGGACTTCGTGGACAGATGCTTGTGCCAGAAGCTGATGTCTGCCCCACACTGACAGCACAGTGGGGGCCCAGAGGAGTGACCACATGCTGGGACACCATCAGACATCCTCTGTACATTTTGTGGCCTTCCCAGAGTATCTGTGTCTACCCTTGGCATGTCCACCTGATGCTTTCAGACAGTTAATGACATTCGTGTACCCACTTGCCAGTCACTGTAGGGAGCATCTGCGTTTGCAAGTGGAGAGAGAGCTCCCTGCATCATAATGCTGGGCTTGAAGGACTGCAAACACTGTAACCAGCTACTTGGGGTGTGGGCACCGGACACTGCAGCCTGCACAGCCCTTGGAGTGGAAACCCCACTGGCAAAAATGCCTGTGCATCTCTCCAGTGCCTGTCTGAGTGTGGATTAGCTGTTGCACGGGGTGGATGTTGCTTTCCTTCATTTTGCACTGTTGTGAATGCTGCAGAGGGTGCAACATTTTTATAAATTCAAGAGGCCTGCTAATCTTCCTGTTTTTCCAAAGGCAATGGGTGAGTTTGTTAATTTTTCATTCCTGTGTCCTTCCTACCAAAAGAGAAGTGACCAAGGTATAAAAACAGTGCAGCTGTAAAACAAAATTGCTTAAAATGCATTCCCAAGTGCCCCTTTTTTAGATGAGAACACAGAAACTGGGGCTTGCAAATTTGCACCTGGCAAAAGCGTTGTTTGCTATTACAGCAGGTGAAGCAGGTGGACACCTCTGACAAACGCCACATTGTATTTTTCCTACATGTCTATTTATCCTGTGTATGGAATTTGAGCACAGAGCTCTTGACCCAGGCAGCCCAGCTGTGCTATCACAGTCCTGAGAGGAATAGCTGAGTCAGGTCCCAATTGCTTAGAACTGGCTTTAAAGTAATTGAACTGAGTTGCATGCCCATGATACATGGAGGACCTCATACTCATATATACACATTTATATATTTTGCATTTTTCGTGCTAGGATTCCGCTGTCGATGTCACTACAAACATGTACACTTGAAAGCGACAATAATATAAAAAATTCTTTGTTATCTAAATAAAAGGCTGCATTTCAGGTAAAAAAGTGTGTCTAATAACCATCATCTTCCCTTCACTCTGAAAATTTGGCCACTTGAAATGAGCAGCTTTTCTGCCTTGGGCAGCGGCAAAGGCTGTACAGGAACATTAGGAGCCCCTGTCTCACTCAAAATTCCTGCAAACCAGATTGCTCATTCAGGTGCCTCAGTGTGGATGGAGTTCGGGCTCCTGTGATTTTAATTCTTGTACCTTTAGTAGGTCTAGCTGCACCCAGTGGATTTTCAAGACAGGAGACTGCTTTCCATTATGTTTTTCAGCAGGATCTGGCCACCTATGTATCATTTGCACCTCTGAAAACTCCCTTGGTGGGGCAGTGGGGTGTCTCTGACACCATGGTGGCAAACTCTGCTTAACAAAGAGACTTTTTTTGTATTTGAATTCTTTAAAACATCTCTGCTGTTCTGTTAACACCAATTTAAAACAAATGCTCGAGAAATACTTGGAAAAACAATATATCTGTTAAAGGTTTTGCACCAGCCACTATCAGCAGTGGGCTGAGAAAGCTCGTTATCCACTCCCTAATGAGCCACCCAGCAAGACAAGGAAACCTGAGACTAATAAGATACCAAAACTGAGCAGAATGAAACACTCCAATTTTCAAAGAGGGAAAATTTGGAAGGACTCAACAGAAGAGACACAGAAGGGCTTAATGTGATCAGCTGTACAAAACTTTCCTCTACTTTCCAGGCATCTAACTGTACATTGGCGTCTCACCCAGAGCTGCCACAAGCCCAGCTTCTCCCTCTCTTGCCAAGCAGGAGACGTGGACCTGGAAGTCTAGGATAGGAGTAAGGGGTAGATTAGATGGTGTGGCTTCCCAGGTACTTCCAGCCTGTTTTACGTCATTTCTATGATGTAACTGCCAGAGATGAGCTAGCTGGAACCCAAATCTGGTGTACTGAGGTGCTCTGAGACTGGCTGTCCCTGTGTTCTCACTGGGGAGGAGACCAAGACGGATGGTGCTGCATGGTGGTCCCCACTAAGTCACAACGATCCTGGTGAGACGGTTTTCCAGGTGCCTGTGTTTTTCTGTAGATGTTTCACCCCAGGCACTGCTTGCTGCACAGAGGTACCTTTAGGGACCAACTAGAGCTTGAGGGACCTGCAGAAGGATTCAGCCCAGGGACATCTCTGGGGTTTGCCTCGCAGGCACAGCACCATGCTAGAGGCTTTGCTGGACCTTTATCCCACTCTGGTCTGCTCTGCATCCTTCCTGATGCCTCCAGCCCCCTATTTCACACCCATCACCCAGCCCCACTCCTCTTTCCCCTCTTGTGAACCCCAGCCAGCACCAGGGACCTGCTCTGCATGCAGGATTCACTAAGATGAGTTTCCCTAACTGGAAAGGTTTACCTCTGCAGTTGTAAAGGCAGAAATACATACAGGCACATGTGTAAATGCAGAATTTGTGTATCTCTGTGGGAGATCTCTTTGCTGGGCATCCCAGCATTCAGTGTCTGCCCCTGGACCAGCAGGACATCCCCAGCTCCCATATCCTCTTCCTTAGAGATGATTCGCGCAAATGTGCTACAATATTTTTCAGGTGAAAGCTGCATGTTACTCTGTTCACCACTATACTTGTTGCTAGCTGTAAACAGATAAAGTGCAGCAGTCAGCTGTGGGAAGCTCTGCTGTCTTCCTGCTTACAAGAAGCTTTGCCCCCAAAGCTTTTCACTTTCTTGCACATCTACCCAACCGTCACCCCTGTACGTATAGTCACAGGCTTCCTGTGACCCGGTGTGCTGGACAAGAGAGACCTGGTCAGAGGAAGAGGATGCTGCTTGGATGTACAGCCACTCTAATGATGTTTTAGCCACTGACTGTGGTTCAGTCTCACCCTCAGCAGAGAAGGACCCCACGCAGCCGTACTTCACCTCCTAAGTGCTCTCTGACCCAGCGGAAGGTGATTTTCTGGGTTCCTAACCTACTCACTGCACAACCTCCCTTCATTCAGCATTCACCTTGAGGACAGGCAGGGCCAAGAGCTGCAAAATTCTGTTTTAACCCATCCCTACTTGTTTTGTGGTGCTGAGGCTTTATGCTGATCCTGCCTGCAAAGCTGAAAATTATGCTGAGGAGAGCAGGGGTGCAGGATGTGACTGGGCATGCAGCCAAATGAAGCACAGACCCTTCTGGGTGGATGTATTGTATGATGGGGACCTGATCATCGCAGAGCAGCTATTGTGGCAAAGAGACACAGATAAAGAAACGGGCTTGCAGAAGGAGGGAGCTGCCTTGGTTAGGTGTTGTGCTGGTTTTGGCTGGGATAGAGTTAATTTTCTTCATAGTAGCTAGTATGGGGCTATGTTTTGGATTTGTGCTGGAAACAGTGTTGATAATATAGGGATGTTTTCATTATTGCTGAGCAGTGCTTACACAGAGTCAAGGCCTTTTCTGCTTCTCACTCCACCCCACCAGCAAGTAGGCTGGGGGTGCATAAGAAGCTGGGAGGAGACACAGCTGGGACAGATGATCCCAACTGACCAAAGGGATATTCCATACCATATGATGTCATGCTCAGCATATAAAGCTGGGGGAAGAAGAAGGAAGGGAGGGAACATTCAGAGTGATAGCATTTGTCTTCCCAAGTAACCATTATGTGTGATGGAGCCCTGCTTTCCTGGAGATGGCTGAACACCTGCCTGACAGCGGGAAGGAGTGATTGAATTCCTTGTTTTGCTTTGCTTGCATGCACGGCTTTTGCTTTACCTATTAAACTGTCTTTATCTCAACCCACGAGTTTTCTCACTTTTAATCTTCCGATTCTCTCCCCCATTCCACTGGGGGGAGTGAGTGAGCGGCTGTGTGGGGCTTAGTTGCCGGCTGGGGTTAAACTACAACAGGTGGGTATTGAATATGCATTGGGGTAGCAGCCATGGTTCCCTCACATTGGTGCTTTGGAAACCCAAGGACAGGGTGAGCTGATGCGTCGCAGCATGTTGGTCCAGTGTGGGGATGACATATAGCCAGGATGCACACCTTGGACTGCACGAGTCTCCCAGACCCGTGACACTTGGTCCAGCCATATCCCACAGGTGAGCAGCAGCTTTATGTGTTTAGCTCTGCTAAACTGAGGAGGGCAGGTGGGGGATGCAGCCACTCTCTTTATGCTTCGGTTTCTCAAAAGCACACTGGCTCTTGCATACCTGGATGGACATTTTCATGCTCTGGCTGCAGGTGTGAGGCTTCTCTGTATATCTGCAGGCGCTGGCACCCACCAACCCCACTCGCAGACGCAGGTCAGTGTTCAGCTAGAAAACGCAGAAATGATGAAGTGTGAAAAAGCCAAGTGCGAGCTATGATGATGCCCTCTATGATGGCATCATCTATGATGATGCCCTGTGCTATGCTTGCAGTATTGGCAGCCTTTCCCCACTGACAATGAAAGGAATATTTATTACTTTTTTTTTAACATAAACACATGTGCTTGAGCAAACTCTGGGTAGACAGAGCACAGGCATGACTGTGACACCCCCTGACCTCCCCACAGACATATGTAGATGTATAGCCATACACCCTGTAGGGCACGCAGAAGTGTGGGAGTGCATACACATGGAGATTCATGCCCAGCTGTGCCCCTGCATGCACAGGTATGTGTGTGCATGCATATAAGCATACATGCACACATGCACCCACACAGATGCATATGCACGCACACTGTGCACACATACACAAACAGGCACATGCACACACAAATACATGCACACACGCACACACGCATGTGTGTGCATGCATACATGCACACACACGCACACATGCACACACATGCACATGTGCACACACACAGGGTCCCCCATGGGCAGTTCTGCTCTTGTTCACCTCTGACTCCAACCACGACCTTTTCATGTGCCAACAGCCACTGCCACCCGCAAGTGCACGGTCCCTCCCAGACTCCTCTGGGAGGAAATCCACCTTCCTCCACCCAACACCAGGCTGCTGAGTTGCCCTTCCCACCCCGGCCATGGCAGCAGGCCCTGCTGCATGCCCAGCCTGTGCCAGGTTTGGTGTGAGCTGAGCTTTTCTGCGATGCTGGCCTGGCGCTGGGTTTTCTCACCATCTCTGCTGCCCCGGTGGATGCAGTTGCCATGGCAATGTGTGAGCCAAGGGCCTGGACCACCTGGCAGCCACCCCGCAGAGGAAATGCTCCCCCGCTCCTTCCCCACCTGTGATGGACAACTCTGTGCATCCCTGGCTGAAGGAGAAGCCCTCAGGGTTTTGCATCGCTGCAACATCTCGCACTTTTGTCACTCAGCTATTTCACGTTCAGACTCTGACCTGCTGCAAATTAGGCTGCAAATCTGAGACTGCAAAGCAAAAATGCAGGATGAGGTAAGGATGGTCATTTTTGCTTCCTAGAAATGTTATTGAGATATTATCTGACAACACTGCAAAAAAACCTCCATGCAAGTTGGATGTTAAAAGTGTTTCTGAACCCATTATATAACTGCTCGCCGTCATTAAGAAGGATCAAAGTTAGCCTGAGCCATTTGAAAATGTGTCTGGAGACGTAGCCCATAAGCTCTGTCTCATAACAGACATTTAATAGTTAGGTGATTAATATGAAAGTGCTTCTTCCTTCAAATATCAATATTAACTTGAACTTTGCCTTAAGTAGGCTTGAGCCTATATTTGAAAGAGTATATTGGTTAATGTGTTAAATAAAAATCAGTCATTTCATACTGTAATCTTTCTGCTATCATCTTTTCCTTTGACTCCTTTTCATTTTGGTCCCTCAAGTAATGATTCAAGACCATTTTTCTGCACATGAATATACAAAGGAAACTGTAAGTCACCTGCAGCCTGTGAAGCTGAATTTCCAATTCTTCAGGCAACAGAGCAAACAGTGGGCTAAGGACACATAGGCTGAAGTAGTTTGACATGAATGATTAACAGAGCTGGTTCATCAACAAATACATGTGGATCAAAATGAAGACTGCAAATATTTCATAAGAAGAGAAAGGGCTAAATGAATCGAATAAAGTGTTTGCTGTGACTTGCTTGGCTGCCTGTAACTGGAAGGCTGCATTTCTGTGGCCCAGTGTGCCTTTTTTGTTTCTTTTTCCTTTCAGCAAAACCATCAACATCCTGAGGATCCTAGCTGTGTGTTGCTGATTGCTTGGTGTGATATTTTTCTCTGTACCAGTGGGCTGTTATTAATGAGCTGCCAAACCTGAAAAAAAATGGAGCCAAGTGTATCTGCATAGCTAAATAGCTTATTTTAATTTGCTGTAGGTCTACAGGTTACTTGGTTTATTTGTGAGAACAAACTTCAGGACCCTTGCTCTCCAACGCGAGCTGTGGCCAAGAAAAAGAAACACTGCGGCAGAGAATCAGGGTGAAATATAGCAAATGGAGATTAAAAAAAAGTTTTGCCCATTTCAAACAAATTATTGAAGTGGGTAAAATTAATCCCTTCTGCATTTGCCCTGGCTCCGGAGGGATGGCTGCAGGGCTGGATTTGGGTCTCAGTGGCTGCGGTGTGTGTTTGCAGAGAGGAGGCCGGGCAGGTTTCTGCAGGAGGGAGGAATGGCAGCTGAAGCGAAGGCCTAGAACCTCGCAGGGCTTGTGGCACTCCAAGGGACTGGGGCAGCTTGGCAGCGACAGTGGTTTGCAGGAGAACACGCATTGCATTTCCAGAATAAATGCTGCAGGGGATAAACACTGCAGCCCCTATTCCTGGAGAGTCCCCACTGATGGGGAAAGACGGGATGGGTCATGCAGCCTCTCAGGAGCATTTTAGGAGATTATCCAAGCTGCCAAACTGTACATTAGCTTAATTCGGGAAGGAAATGGGGTGCTCCACTTTAATGATCTGAGTGGAAAGAAGATAGTGTTATTCCACTTCCCTGGATGCTTCCACAGCAGAGCAAGGAGGAGTACAGCTGGGGAAGGGGCACCCCTGAGCATCCCCCCGCTGCTGTACCTAGGGGTCCTTGTCTCAGCAGGGAGGGCAAGGTCAGCCCCATTCTACCCCATTTGATACAGGGCAACAGATCAATGTTCTCACTCCAGATTTCCTCCAATTCAGCACATGGGGTACTGAGAAGGTTGGTAGCGTTTGCTGAGGTGCAGGGTAGCTGGGAAAAGCTTTTCTCCCTGCAGGGGCCTGGGGAGGCAGGAGGGCAGCCACAGGCGAGGGCAGCTCAGATGACATCTTGCTGGGGCCACACTTTGCCCAAGGGGGTTGTCACAGAGCACTCAGAAGCCCAGAATCCCCAAATCCCAGAATAGCTGAGGTTGGAAGGCACTTCTGGAGATCATCTTGTCCAACTCCTGCACAAGCAGTGTCACCCAGAGCAGGTTGCCCAGGGCCACGTCCAGGTGAGTTTTGAATATCCTTAAGGAAGGATCACAACCTCCTGGGGCAACCTGTGAACTCCAAGTGTTCAACCACCCTCACAGTAAAAAAAAGACTTCTTACATTCAGACAAAATGTCCTGTATTTCCTGTATTTGTGCCTGTTGCTTCTTGTCCTGTCACTGGGCACCACTGTGAACATTTACTGAACTCCACGAGGCTCCCATCAGCTCCCATCCAGCCTGTGGAGGTCCCTCTGGAGGGCAGCACAGCCATTGGGTGTATCAACCACTCCCCTCCGTTTTGTATCATCTGCAAATTTGTTGAGGGTGCATTTGTCCCATCTTCCAGGTGGATGCACTTGGTCCCATCATCCAGCTCCAACACTCCTGACTTTGAGCAGGCAGCAGGATCCCCACAGCGATAGGCAGGGCTGAGACTGAAATACTCCTGGGGTGGGGTCAAAGCACCTCACTGTCTGAGCTGGACTAGGCAGAAGGAGGTGAGAAATGACTTCCCAACTATGAGAGGAAAGATGCTGCCTCATTTCCACAGAGCACACACTAGAGATGGGGAACAGGCAGCTTCTGCTTGCACACACTGCACCTATTCTTCCCAGCCATTAATGCAACAGTTCACATACTAAGGAGACAGTGACCATACTGGAGGTGTTTTCTGCCTGCTCAGCTACAGCATGGCTTCAAATGGTAGGTGCCTGATGGGGTGGGAGCTGGTGTGATCCCTTTCAAAGAAGGTATGATGTTTATCCAGGTTTACTAGATCAAAGAATATGAGGAGCAGCTGCCTTAAGCTTGAAGCTGCTGAACATTGGGCAGCCTGTCATGTGCAAGGGCTGTGATTCAAACAGGTCCAGGGCAGTTTGGGACAAAACCAGACAGGCTGGGTATAAACCAGTCTGATGACAACCTTACTGGGCATGTGGGATCCCCAGAGCATGAGAAATCACACAGCTGAAATGCAAAGGCAGAAGATGCAAATCCATTGCTAGAAGAGCATGAGATGGGAGTCAAATGAATGACTCCCATGCCTGGAGAAGAAACTCAACAGACCTGGGTACCTCTCCTTAAGCAGGGCTCAGCACACATAATGGCTGGGTTGAGCCCTCATATCTCTCATGGGGTTCAGCGTGGACAGAGGTGGTCCTGGGAGAGGACCCGACCTTCTCATGCGAAAGGTCCTGGATGAACCCAAGAGGGTACAGGAGTCTGGAGAGCTTCACCAGAGAGGGACTTCTGCACCCAGGATGATGTCAAGACATGCCAGATTAATCCTCCCAGCCTGGAGGATTATGGCCTCCAGGCCTCCAATGGCCTGGAGTCCAGCCATTGAATCTATGGGGACACAAAAGACTGTCTGTAGAAAGAGAGGAATGTGCCCTGGGTGCTGTTTGTCTGGCACATTGCTACTGCGAGTGCAGTAACTGAACCATGTCAATAATATACCAACAGAGCATTTCCACCAGAAAATGGCATTTAAATGGCATTTTGTTGTAATAAAGAATTTCCATGGGAATACATTGATTTCAAGGAAATTTAATTTTGAAAAAAAGAGAAGACATTTTGTAAGCTTTGAAAGCTCAAGCACCTCTATTGCAGTAAATACATCATTTGTTACTCTACAATTGACTTTATTTCTCAGCTTATTCAACATCATGTAGTTATGTAATTTGATTGAAGTAGTTAGCTAATATTCAGACTTGACTTTTGGCAGCTATTTCCAATATGGAGGGAACTTGCAAGAGAGCCAGGTATTTCTGGTGGAATTCATTTTATATGCAAAAATGTTGCTGTAAATGACACTTTCCTTGAGATGAGTACTGGTGCAGCAGGAGATATTGATGCCACCAGACTTCCCAAGCCTCTTTTCCCAGCCAACAGGCTGCCCAAAATCTCGGTCTTTGCTTTCTCTGAACCTAAGGTTGCAAGTGTTGCTTTGGCCACCCTTGGCTTTCTGATGATTGCTTCTGATTATTTCTGTTGTGCCTCCCTACCCTCAGACAGGCAGGCCCATAGACCTCTCTAACAAAGCAACATCCGTTTAGCTCTTTCATGCACATAGCTCAGCTCTTAATTAGTCTTATATGTGGCCTGTGCTTTGGGCAATAGTTCCTGTTGGTTGCATAAGAGAAATTAATTCTTTCCCTGCTCGCTCTGACTGAAGGATGGCAGCAACACCCAGCTTTTGCAGTGCTTTCCCTGACCGCTTACAGAGCAAGAGGGTCCTCATGCCTCTGCATCCTCTGGTCTGCAGACTCCAACCCAATCCCAGCTGCGCGGGTCCAGCTGCTTGCAGGGATGGATCAAGCCTTTCTCCTTCTTCAGCAAAATCAGCCTGATACAAGCACAGCTGGAAGAACAAAGTGCATGACCACTGTCCTCCTGGGTGCTCACACAAGTTTTTTAGGGAGATATAAATAAGCCACAGCTGTGCATAAACATATTAGCAAGGTGTTTGGTGCACCCAAGGTGAAGACAGGCCAGCATGATTCTGAAAGTCTAATCTGAGGAAAGCAGACAAAGACTCCAGCTTTTAAACTGCCTGAGTCCCACTAGACCATGAGAAAGGGCAGCCAACATATCTTGGTCATCAGGATTAGAATAAGGGGATTACTGCACCTGCTAAAGTCTCTCTGAACTTCAAAGGCTTATAGCACATCATATTTTTAAACATGTCCCAGAGTAATTAAGCAAAGCAACTTTAAAAGAAAGGCATTTTGTCCGTCTGAGGAGCTCCCTTGGGTGCTTCCTTGCTGTGGAGAAGGTTAGCCTGATTACGGCAGGAAGACAGGCTTTTTACAAGCTCCCCACCACAGCCATGTCCTAACTGCAATGCTTTCTGCCAGGGCCAGGCTCCGGGACCTGGAAAAGCCCCCGCAGCAGCTGATGAACCCACTGACCTTGATAGGAGAGTAAGGCTCCTGCAGCAGCTTGGTGCCTCCTCCTGCAAAGGGTCTTATTGCAGCTCTCCATCCGCCGCGGCAGCATGGGGGCGAGGAAAGGGGCCAGGATTCGTGCAAGGCTGTCAGGTTGATAGACAGATGCTGCTGTAGCCCAGGCCTGCGAAGTCTTGCATACATCTGTGATGTGCCTCTGTATGGAGCAAATGGCTATGTGCAGCATGGCTCTGCTGAAAGGGGCAGAAGCGGTCACTTGCGATGGACATGTGTCACAAGCACATTGCAAAAACCCCAGAGATCAGGATGGGCTCCCCATCACTTGTAATCCTGTCCCTGCTGCTGGTGCTGGGCCAGGAAAGGTGGCACTGTCAGGACCTCTGAGACCTGCTGCCCAGGAAGACTCCTCAGGCCTCTCCAGTCTAGCACTGAGATTCAGTCCTAGGCTCAGAAAATAGATTTTCTGGATGATTTCTGATTTTGAGCCTGGCTTCAGCATTGCATCAGGTAGAAGTGGCATCCTGCTGAGCTTTCTGTGACTCACTGTGCCACCCACTTCTCGAGGAAAGGGAATGTTAGGTCTTTAACAAGCGAGCCGAGCACTGGAAATTGCTTGTGGAGTATTGATTGGTGTTCAGACTGCAGGGAGAAGGGATTTTCAGTCATTATCTGGAAGATGTCAGGGCTGTGAGACTGATCTTAAAACTGAACAAAAATAGAAATTATTTGTCTTGTTTTGTTTGGGGGTTTTATTTCCTTTGCATTGAATTCTTGGTTAACATTTACAAGAGTCAAACCTGGATGCTGCTGCAGAGGGGGAGGTATGAAAAATCAGAGCAGCAGAGCTACACCAAGAGCACATGGCCAGAGAAAGGGCTGGGGAGCAGAAAGACCAGTACTTTTTTTTATCCAATGTGGTCCAAATGGCATGTGTGGGTGCAATGAGATAAGGGCTTTCTTCTTCTGACTCTAGACCTAGTAAGAGCAGACTGGTGCCACTGGTATCCCAGGAAGCAAGCAATCCCTCTCTTCCTCCCTCCTGCAGGAATGAGTCACAGAGAGCTTGTGTCCAGCTCCCTAGCCCCTACCCGACTGCTTGGCTTGCTCCAATTAGGCAAGAAAAATGTGTGGAAATGAAAGGAGCTGTGTGCAATTTCCAGCAGCTGTTAACTTCTTTTCTCTGCTCCCAAGATGGTTGAATTTGAATCGATCTGGCTGTGGAGCCCACGCTAAATTCTGCACATCTTGACTTAATGCTTTACACAACATTTTGGCCAAACCCCAAACGCCAAGGACCACTGCCCATGCAAGTGATGGGGGGACTGTCAAGGTTAGAGCAGGTAGGTGGGGACTCAGCAGTGGCAGTTCCTGGACAAGTGTCCCAGGAGGAAACATTTCCAGCTCCTGTTGGCAGAGGTGAATGTTTCCAACCAAGCATTTCCACCTCTGCCTGGTTATTTTGCTTGAAACATACCACTTTTTGAAAATCTGTTTCTGATTTCCACGAGCAGCCTGCTCAGATATTGACTGGTGGCTGGCATTTTATCCCAGAGGTTATGTTTTGTGTGACTAAGCGGGGAAACACAGGGATGAAGAGCCTTGTCAGAGGTTCCTGGTCTTCAGGAGAGACCCATATCTGCCACGAGTAACAGGAAATTTCCAATCCATAGCCAGCAGCTTTTGAGATACCAGCATTTCCTCATAATCTGAATTAGGAAGCTTAGGCAGAGCCAGACAGCTTTCCCCCATCTCTAACCCTCTACCCCCATTGCCATCCTAGAGGGTTTCAGGGTCCCTTCAGAGCTCCCCAGCTCTGATCCAGCTCTGTGGCTGCTGTCTCTGTCACCTGGGTCAGCTCGAACATGCCATGGAGGCTATTAGCAGTGATGGGTTGCATGTACACCTGGGGGCCCAGAACAGCTTTGCTGCTGCAGTTCCCATTTGTTCACAGCATCCTCAGGATGTCTGAGCTCTCCTCAAGTCCTGGCCTGCAGGTCCCACAGCTCAGCTTGTGTTCCTAAATGTTTTTCTCCAAATATCCAGTTCACCATCCTGCAGGAGTGACTCAGGGTGGCTGACCCTCATGGCTCTTCAAGCATCTCCTGGAGCCTCTATCTAAATGTGCCATTTCCCAAAAGCATCACGGGTTGCTCTGGGAGGCAATATGATTTCTATTTCTCAGCACTGCCATGCAGATTTGTTGCTCATGCCTTGGGGCAGGGGGATTTCAAGCCTCGCCTGCGCTGCAGTTTACAGAGCCCTGGCTGCACGGAGGAAACACAGCCTTGATGGTCCTGGCATTACTGCAGGACACAAGCTCTCTTCCCGAGGGGCAGCCAGGCATTTCGACCCCCTGCCAGCCAGGAGAGACTCCCTTGGATGAACGGAGAGATGGGGAACCTGCCCAAGGCAGGCTGTGAATACTCCTCCCTTCCTGAGCCACACTGCTCATCACCCTGCCTGGGTAGCCTTCAATGTAATATCAGTAACTCTTTACTAACAAAAAATACATACAGTATAAATGTACCAATTCCTCCCCTGCACGTGCATACACACCCACTCACACTCACCCACACAATCGATCTCTGTTTAATTAAACTCTGGCAATGACTGTCACATGGGGGCAATTCTGCTGACTTGGGCACTTTGGGATTTTTATGCATCTATTTCTGCTTTGCTTTTCCATTAACTTATTTTTCCCTTTGTAATAAGGGGTTGTCAGTGTAATTTATACAGCAGTGCAGGAGGCACGGGCAGCCCGGGGAGCCATTCACAGCTTGCTATGGATAAACACAATTACACATTTTTAAATGTCAGACTTCAGGAGGAGAAATGAAAAAGGTAAACTATATAAATCTCAGAGAGAGAGCTGCTCTCTCTTTAAAGAACAGCTTCCCAGCCAAGTTACCATGCCCCCACATCCATGGCACAGGCATGTCCTTCTGCATCTCTGGGATGCAAAGGCACAAAGGAAGGTCCACAAGAAATACATAGAAACTGACAGTAGCACTTGTGTTTCCCATATTGCTAGTGAGTATTTAAAAAAAAAACAACCTGAAAGAGCATCATGCCCTGGCATGTGTTCCCACAACCTGTCCCCTCCTCACCCACTGCAGGCCAGCTTGCACAGGGGAGGGCCTGTGTTGCTCCCTACTCATTTCACAGTCAGCTGCTTTGATCTCATATGTGATTAAAAGAGGATAATTCAGATGGATTAAATGAGAGACACTTACATAATCTGTTTAAAATTCCAGTAGCACATATTCAGAGAAGAGAAGGAGGAGGAGAAGGAGAACAGCCACCAACTCCCACTTGTTTTGCAAGCTAGGTGAGAGTTTCACTGTTGCTTCCCCACTCCTGGTGGGCTTGGGGCAGTGTAGGAAACCACTTGCAGGAGACAGCAATCTTGTCATTGCAAACCATAATGGGTGCCTGGTAGAAAGAGAGAGGAAAGCTGGGGGTGGAGAGGGGAGGCTTATAATGCCCAGACCCTACTAATGAGCAGTTGTTTGAGCTCTATAAAAGCTGATGGCACAATTTGGGAGGGTGTGTGTTGTTATGGTCTAGGGTGCTTGCAGGTGGTTGTTGGCTTGGGTATGTCTCTTGCCTTAAGTCTGGGGCAGGAGCAGGGGGTACACCTTGGGTGGGAGGAGGTAAGTGGGTTAGCAGGGTCTCCTCATCTGGCTTCTCTTAGGCTTGTAGCCTGGAGGAAGGAACGGGGGGTGAGGAAGGACCTACAAGCAAAAGGATGGGCTAAAAGTCTTTGGAGAGTACTTGTAGGGGTAGGAGACAAACTGGAGTTTCTTGTTATCTGCATGCCAGATGAAGGGAGCCTGTCTGACCATTATGGGAGCTTGAAGGGCTTAGGCTGTGGAGGAAGGCAGTACAGCTGGTGGGCTTGTAGGGCCCCAGAGAGATGCTATTTGATCATATAGGTACTTTTCCTCCTGGACTGGGAGGATGCTGTAGCAAAACAAGGTCAGGAGACGGAAAGGGAGCATCTCTTGATGCAGGGAGAGGGAGGGAACCTTGAGAACACAGTAAGTTGCATGGCTCACTTCAATACTTGTATGGCACTGCTAATGGAAAGTCACCAAAACAGGCCTAGCCACTGTTGAAAGATTGGTGGGTCATTATGGAAGTGAGGACTATTTCAAGGGACTGAATGGGGAGGGCTGAATGGATGCGGGAAGGTAGGAGATCAGATTTGGGGCTGGCAGTGATAACTGGTAAAGCCAGTGCATACTGGACCTGGAGTGGACAGGGATCAGCACAAGAAGGAGTTCAGCCCCTGCAGGAGTGTGTTACTGACTGTGGACACCATGGACAGACACTTACTGATTTGGCAAATGTAGAGTAGCCATTTGGGCAGCAGCTGTAAGATGGAGGTGTGAGCATGGAGTGCTGGGGATGGGTAATAGTACAGAGAGATGGGATCCAAGCTCCCTTCTATAAGGCCACTGTAGGAAACTAGGTGTAGTTCTTTGCAGAAGGGAGGAGATGCCTTGCAGTGGGCTTGGAGGCATGGTGCTGTACAGAAGTGTTTGCAGTGGAAAGCTGGTCTGGAGAACAGAGTACATGACAAATTAATAGGTGAATTGGCTTTCTGGCCTTTCTAGAGGCTGTGAAACCTTTTTATAGGAATGCTGCTAGGAATATCAAAAAGGATTAACTTGTATCTATTTGAACTTGAAGGACGCTGGTGTGTTAGACTGTATTGACCTCAGGAGCATAAAGGCCTGATCTCTAACCTGGCTTTGGAAAATGGAATGCCAAAGGCATTTCAACTGCTGCTGTTACATCCCTGTAATATTAATCTGGGTTGCAATTTCCAGAGTAGTGTTTCTCCTCTAAGGCCATGCTAATGAGTTGCTCAGAGCCCGCATGGCTTCAAAGTGTAAGGGCCATGAAGGAATAAACAGGGCATCTCCCACTAGCTGGCTGTAAACTATTAGTTTGATGGCTTTGTGCAAGGGCAGGAAGATGAAATAGGAGTGCAGCAACATTACACAGTGAACTCAGCTTATTTACTAAGTGATAGAGTTTAACATTGTTTCTGATGTAGTCAAACTTCAATCTAAATGCTAGTTATCCATAGGACAGCTCATGTTTAGGCAAAGGCAGCTGTGAGTGATACCTAACCCATTGCAGGTACTACTGAGAAACTGCACTGACGGTGAGAGAACATTGTCTTCATTGAGGGTGACAACAGGGCTCTCCAGGGAGTGGAAGAGCCTTTCTGAGGTGCCAAGAAATGTGATGCAACACCTGGAGGGATGGGACTTCTTACAGAATTGCAGTGAGTTTTCCTCTAACAGAGACACATATGATAACTAGGCTCTAGTGTAGATTTTAAAAACAGTCTCCAAAGGTGTTTAAAGTAGCATGGGAAGTCTAGCTGTTTTTGTTCCAGGTGGACTATTTACAAGTCTTGATAATGACCTAGCAGGTGTTTATCTTCCTTTCAGGATAGCAGGAGGTTTAAGGTGTTGCTTGCATAGCAATGGGAATTTGGCTAAGGATGAGGCTGATGAAAATGAGACCTCTACCATCAGACAGCACAAAAATCCTTCCTAGAGAGGCCTTGAGGTTCAAGAGCAGGGAGGACTGGTGGAGACAATTTTTCCCACACTGTCTAAAGACCAGCAGTGCGTTATATAGACCAGCTTGTCAGCTGGGGGATGAGTGGCATCTGTGGCTGCATTAAGCCGACAGTCATCACTGCTCGGTGAGATCAACTGGCTTTCAAAGCATGAAAGCTAGATCACATCTGCTAGGATAGCATCTACATCTGATGCCTTTTACCAGTGGTGTTTGAGTGCAAGTGAAAGTGGAGGTCCTCTCTGCTTGGTAGCTTCAGGGAAGACACAGTAATGTTGATACAGTGTTTTTGGTTACTTTAGGGTGTTTTGATGTAGTTGATTCTAGAACTGAGAGGTAGTCACAGGCAGAGCCCACTGTGGGCAAATGTGCAATGGAAACTGCTTCACCAGTCTGGTGATGGGTGAAATGGAAGATGTCGTGGAGCCCAGTGCAGTGTCTTGGCTGCTCTTGGCACTGATGGTGGCATGGTCCTCTGTCCATGCTAATAGGGGCCCATGCTCCCAGCTCTGGGACTGAGCTCAGGAAGGGGTAGTAGTTACCCCTTTGAAGCAAGGGAAGCTGCCAAGGTGGGTTTT
Organism: Ciconia boyciana; assembly: GCF_034638445.1. Classification (NCBI taxonomy): domain Eukaryota; kingdom Metazoa; phylum Chordata; class Aves; order Ciconiiformes; family Ciconiidae; genus Ciconia; species Ciconia boyciana. Next base: position 20,548,219 of record NC_132942.1, read on the forward strand.
ACCTACAATTAGATCTTGGCAGTAGAAAATATAGGAGTGAGGGAGTACCAGTTGCTGTTGAAGGATTATATATGGAAAACAAAGGCCTTCTGGGGAAGGGCCCTTCTGGAAGGGATGCTGCCCATTAATCAGAGGTGGCTAGGGGGGGTTGTGGAGAAGGACTCAGGATGGTGTGTCTCCATGGGATGGCTCAACTACATATCCCTAATGGAGAGCCTCCTATGATAGATCAGAACAACTTTCAGAGGTGAAGGATGTGAGCAGGAGGAGACTGGGTTCACAGAGCTCACAGATCAGAGGGGAGGTATTTGAATGGTGTTAGGGGACACCTGGGGTCCCTGAAGACCAAACTGAAGAGCTGCAGACTGGAGTGAACTGCTGTGGGTGCCTTCCACCTTCTTACTGTTGCAGAATCTCTTTGCATCTAACAAAACCTGATGGTGTCCCTTGAGCCTAGATGCCAAGAGGCTAAAAACACTGAACATAGAAGACCAGCACAAGATTTTTTTTAAGCAGAGCTGAGAGAAGTGGTACAGGGAGTGCAAGCTGGGACAGTGGCTCTTAGAGAAAACAGAGTTGGCCATCACTGAGAATAAAAAAGAAATGATTTATCATTTGGCCATTTAGCGTTGCCTGAACAGCCAGCTATGCACTCCTGAATGCCTCTCCAGGTACAAGCACCTCTTGAGCTGGATGCTTTTCATGAATCTGCTGTTCAGCCTTCAGAAAAAGCTCCCCAGTCATTAAGTTCAGGACCTTTTGCTAGCAGCAAAGAAGAAAGCGATGTAGGATCACAGCAAAGAGTAGAGTGTCATTAATGAACAAACAAAGCAGCAACTATGACCAGAGAAAACAAAATGCTGGTCCCAGACAGCTGAGGTTTCTGAACAAAGAGTTTACTCAAGTAGGAAGCAAGGAGTCTGTTTACAGAGCTAATGCAAGGATGAAAGGGAGAAAATGAAACTAGAGCTTTGTATGGTATTGCTTGAGGAAAAAGACATGGAAACAATGCTGGCAGAAATAGTTTGAAACACAAACAGCTGGTACTGCAGTCATCATAGCTGGACATAAAGCAAATGAGACTGCAGAGATATTTGGAATTGAGTTTTGTGTTTGAAACCTTCTGTGTTTACATAGATGCCAGAGTTTTCAGGCACTTGGTCTATCCATTGGACTTGACTCTAGCTACAATAAGCAAAGCCACAGCTAGCCTGAGAAAATTCTCTGAAAAGCAAGATCAGCTGAGCTGTCCAAGGAAGGATTAAAAACACTGGGCCACCAAGGCAGGCAAATGAATTCACCCCAGGCAGTGGGAAGTGGGTTGGAAACACAGATATTGTCTACTGGGTGCAGGGGAAGGAGAAAGTTCACAAAGCAGACAAATATACAGCTTATGTGGTGGAACACAGTAACCTGGGAAGGGAAAACCTCAAGTCCCGTTACCTCAGCAGGCCCAGCAAGTGGAGGGGCTGTGGTGAAGCTTCCTGAAAAGCTGTCAGCTACATGATGCTGCACCTGACTTTCTGAAGGTCAGCCACTGAACTTCACACAGGCTAAACCTATTGCTCAAGTGACTGGCCATTGGCTTGGGCTGACAGTAAGCAAAACTAGTCTGGCGTCTCCTTTAGACTTAAGGAAACCATCAGTTACTCCAAGAAAGATATTCCTCCATTTAGCTCCTCTGTAGCTGTCAAACAGATTTAACTTTCTGTACTCTGTCACCTGGAATCCCAAGAAAACCTGAATTTCATCCTGGTTGTTGGGGGTTTCCCCTCTTCCAGCTCCTGTGCTTCAGTTAAAATGACAGAAGATATAGTTCTGTTTAAAAGGGGCTTGTTGTTCCATGACTCCAGAATCATGAGCAGCAATATTAGACTGAGGAAAGTAATCAATAGTTGAGATGATACCAAAATACATTCTGAATTCAACAAGAAAGTGCAGCCTGGCCTTTCAGAGCCTTAGACATTTCACTGCTTATCCCTACCACGAGAAGTGGGAAATAACTTTTTCTAAAAATCATTCTGAGAGCAACTCAGACCTCACCACCTAAAAACAGTAAATGCCTCTGGTTTGATCAGGAAAGGTCTTTGTGTGCTTAAACATGCTGCACCTTTGAAGAGAGGCAAAGGAGTTGTGTCTGGAGACTCCCTTCAGGTCTCTTATCAAAATGTTACATGTACATAAGACTGATCTCTGCCCCAGAGGCCTTCAGATGTCCTCTAGAAGCTGTGCCTGCTTGTGTACCTGCCAGGATGATTGGCTTCTCAGGGCAAGCACTCCATCCTCATGTCCTAATGCTCGTCTCTGTGATGTGTGCTGCAGTTGTTTGGCTTCTTCCTGGTGGGGCTTTCCAAGGGTTTATGGCAGCTTCACCTTTGAACCCAAAGTTAATGTGCATGACTCTGCAGCTCCAGCTGTTTCTTGGCATGCTGAGTCCCTGTGTCTCAATGGTCTTTTGTATTCTTTCAAATGCCTGGTCCTGGATTTGAACATTTTCACTGACTGTCTCAAGCTGATTAGCTTTCTTTGTCTGTTTCTTGCATGTCCTTTTTCCTTTATGGCCACTAGGTTCTCAAGGTCTGCTGGAAGTCAACAGCTGTTTGCTGAAATGGACTTCAAATCCTGCTTGTACTGCCATTATTCAGCATTTGCTTAGGAGCCAGTGTAACCTAATACTCTGCAAACATAGCAGAGAATCTTTCACTTATCCCATTGGCTACTGTCATTTTAATTTAAAAAAAAATCCTTTTCAGACTGGACTCTAATCCTGTCCTCCAATATGTATGCAGGTCCTCCTGGCCTTTTTACCAGCCAGTTTAATAAGCATCCTCTACAGGGCAGCATCCAGGTCACTAATGAAAAATTGAACAGTATTAGACAGATGTGCTTTGGAAAAGCCTCCTTGATGTCTTTCATTCTGACAATGAGTTGTTCATGGCTCCTCTGGAAACCCAAGCGTCCAGCAAGTTTTGCACTGGTGTTGTACTAAATTCTTCCCAAACGTTTCTTTCACATGTGTATATTTCCTTGCGAGAGTTTATTGAAAGATGGTCAAAAACCACACTAAAATTGGCATACAAGTATCATCTGCTGCTACTGCTTACCTTGCTGCTTTTAACAGCTGTGGTAATCAGTAAAAATGAGATACAAAGAGTTAAATGTGGAAAAAGTCCATAGTAGACTCTTTTGCCTGAACAGCATCTGCATCAAACTGTTAGAAAAATGAGTATAACTTTGAAAAGCGATAATTCCTACAGAATGCCTCATTTTATTTGACCAAGAAATCTCAAGAGACCTCTCCTAAGAAGCCTTCAAATATCTGTACTGGGCATTTACTAGTTATACATCCTCTCAGCTCTCACACCAAAGTAATTTTCTTTTCTCCAAATTTCATCTTAATGGTGGTTTCTAGCATATGTTCACAGAGTTATTCATTAGCTCTGGGTAAATAAACCTAAAAATGAGGAAAAAACCACAATAAATATGAACAGCAAAAGACTGGTTCAAGAAAGATTTGAAGAAGTGAAGCAGGAGATTTTTTTGTACTTTGGTCATTAGTGTGTTGTTTGGAAATCACTCAGCCATTCTTGTTTACTTTTACTGACAGGAATTATGTGATTACAGCACATTACTATCCTAATTTATGGCAGAAAGGCTAGCTAGAGGACGCTTAGGTGGGGATTAGTTCAGAAAGCTGACTACTTTTGAAAGATAAGACGATGCCTGATCATGGTGCACTGCAGCAAGAGGGTCCTCACATGTGTGTCCTCTTTCCTTGGGTGCCCACACAACAACATGCAGGCAGAGGTGGATCATCCATGGGTATGGTGGAGCAGGAAGGAGCCAAGAATCCAAAGTCATTGTATGTAGGCAAGTGAATCCCAACCCAGCATCAAGCAGACTGTGCAGAGGCAGTGGTGTGGTGGAGATGATCTGAAGACAGCTCTGGAGCAGTTCAGAGCTGACAAAATGAGGTGCATTGCATCAAGCCCAGTAGATGAGACTCTCCCAAGCATTGGCATGATGAATTCAAAATGTGGTGCAGTTAATACAAAAGGCAAATGTGGTACCAGGCAGAAAATAAAGGAGGCAACAGATAGGAAGTTGTCCTTCCATCCTTACGTTATTGCTTTTGATAGGGAGACTGGCTTTCAGGGGAGGACTTCTGAAAGCAGGAAACAGTGGGCCTTGATTTGGAAAATTTCTCATGCAAAGCTGGGAGCATGCACTTGCAAAGGCTGCATGCCAAACACTGCAGGAGGAGCAGGGAGGGAAGAACTTGGACACACCTGAGTTTCCTGGTGCGAAAAGGCCTGACTGCAGTTTATTTGGAGATATGATTAAGCTTTAAGAATGAAATGAAGCATAAATGTACATGGGAGAGGGGCAGCAGAAGTAACGGTACAAAGCGTGAGCTGCTGCAGTGGGAATCTTCTGTTGTCTTTCAGGAGGTGGTCATGATTTGCACCCCATTTTTGGAGCATGAGGGAGAAAAAGGGTTTGCTTAGATCCTCTTCTAAGCATAAACATTTAAAACATAGCAGCACCTCAGACTGACCTGTGCTCATGTGCATATACTGCCTAAATTTTCTCCCATGCGCAGCAAAGGGGCGTGAATTTTCCCTGTAATGTAGCCTAGTTCTCAAACTAGGAGACTGAGCTCTGTCCTCCTGAGATTATTAGCCCAGCTCTTCAGTCTATGTGGCTGTAAATGGGGCTAGGCCTTGAACCTTGGTGAGAGCATTTCCTAACTGTGCATTGTTCTCAAGAAATAACCTCTTCTGTTCACTTTTTCACATGTGGGGACTCAAATTACTCTCAAAGAGCTTCTTCCAATTTTCTTATCCTTCAGAGTTTCCCAGGCCCAGGATCAGCACAGGCAATGAGTGAAATTGCTTGCAAATAGCTCATTTCTCAATAATTAAACCTATTGTTCTGTAACAATGCTGTAGATTTTTCTAAGATATTATTTTTAAATGATTACTTGCAAACATATAATTTGATCTCTCCTATTTAAAAGCGCATCAGGAGATCCTGTCAGTGATTTATTGTGGAAGAAAGAGTGGGAGAGGTCGGTTATTGCTGGAATATCATCTACTGTCGCAACAGAATTAATTTGTAGAAAGATGCAAAGTTAGAACATTAATTTGCAGTATTTATTGCCAGAGGTCAAAACATCACTGCAAAGAGTAGCTGCAAGGTGGGATTTCAGAAAGCGTTCAGGCTTGGCATAGGCAATCCCTTGGGCACCTGCAGCAGCACACCCATTCACCTTTTGCAAACCTATGGGGTGGGTTATTCTGCTTTTGCCATGAAATCCCCCAAGGAGGCTGTTGAAGGCATTCCTTATTTCTAATTACATTTTCTTTTTGATGCCCATATAGTGAAGACAATCCACCTTTTTCTGATCACAGTGTAATGAGCAGCTCTTAGACATGAGAACTAAGACAGAGATGGGAAATTGAAGGCATAGAAGAGGAAAGAGTGGGGGCCTGATGACCATGTAGCCAGTGTCATAACCATTAGGAAGGGGTATTGTATTTCAGCCAAGAAATTCTTGGGTTCTGTGGAAGTCCAGGGAAACAGTAAAATAAGATTTTGTAAGCAATAACTTGAATTTAATCTCCCCTGAGTTCTAAGGCTTTTTTCTTTAGTTAAATTGCTTCAAAGTACAAGTAGGTGGTAAAATCTGGTGTATCTATGGGCATATGATTTGTGACAAAAGAAATTTTTTATACTTGAAGAAAGTTTTATAATGAGATTAGGAAGCTGATAGGTGTTCTGATTATCTCCCCAGGCTAATACTGGAAGAAAACTTTATTCACAGAATGAAACGATGCCATATTTCTGTGGCTGGATGAGGAGGTAACAAGAGTCTAGAAGTAAAATTCACATTTCTAGAACAGTAAATCAGTGGAGTAACGTAGCTTGGGAAGTATTGTATCTCTCTTATTTGCCTCTAATTTGAGATTAATGCATCTTTCTAAAACATCTACCACTCTCCTGCAACCAGCAGCTCTTGTGATAAGGTGGGGGTTCATAGGACTCAGGTTTGACAGACAGTTAATTGGATCATCAAAATTATCTTCTCGACACTTCTGAATATATGCTACCTTTTTGAAAAAACTCAGAAATTTAGACTTTAACTGAATAGTTGTTGGAGGTGTTGGTGAGAAGGAGTCTCTGGTCAAACTGACTGCTTGGAGCAGGACTACTGCTCATGCCAGATCAGGTTGTGGTGTTGTTCAGCCAAGTCTGGAAGCCTCTGGAGGGAGTTCCCACTGCCCATCTGAGGAGCCTGCTCTAGAGCCCACCACCTTCCCAGGGACTGGGTTTGTCTAAGATTCAGCCTGAACCTCCAATGCTGCCATGTACTATCATATGTAACACCACTGAGAATAGTGTCTCCATCTTCCTGCCTGTCCTTCAGGTATGTGAAGGCTACAATTAGATCACCTCTGAGCCTACTCTTGGCCAAACTAGACTGGCCTGTCTCCCCCAGCCTTTCCTCATAGCCCATAAGCCACAGACCCCAATCATCTTGATAGCCTCTGCTGGCTCATCTCTGCTTTTCTCATATCACTCTTGAACTTGGGGGCCCAAAACTGGATATGGCATTGAGGTGTGGCCTCCCCAGCACTGAGCAGAGGGGATGGTAACTTCTTGCAGTCTACTGGCCTTGTTCATCATAGTGCAGCCCAGGATAAGGTTTGCATTATTCAGGATGAGAGTGTGCTGGAGGCTTGTTTGCCCTGGCAGCCTGTCAGTTCCCAGCCTGGACTGATGCCAGGCATGATGACGACCCACAAGCATAATTTTGCACTTCTTGTTGAACTCAGTGGAGTTTCTGTTGGCCCCATCCTCAAGTTTCTCAAGGTCCCTCTGGATTGGATCTCTACTGTTTGCTGTGTCAATCATCCTCTCTAATTTAGTACTGTCCACAAATTTTCTGAGGGTGCGCTGTCTCATCACCCAGATAGCTCATGAAGATATTGAACAATATCAGCCCCACTATTGACCCCTGAGGCACTCTGCTTATTACTGGCTGCCAACCAGATGCTGAGCCATTGATTACCACTCTTTGAGCCTAGTGGCCCAGCCAATTTTCAAGCCATCTAATAGTCCTTTCATCCAGCCCATACTTCCTCAGCTTCCAAATGAGAATGCTGAGGGAGACAGCGTCAAAAGCTTGATCAACCTGGCTATGTTGAACTAAGGCCAAGTCTGAGGTTATTAACTGAAACAGCAGACATGCCTACACAACCAAATGAAGTAGTCATTGCAGTGTCTGCTGCTGTAACCATGCTGGCTCTAGGGCACAGTAACAATAGCATTAACATGGGTATTAGCTCCTGCTAACAAGCAGAGTAAAAGCTCCTGAGGAATTGCACTTACGACTGCTGCTTTCTAGCAGAAACTGAAGTCCATGCTCCTGCATCTTTGCTGCTCCTATTGCCTATGCCAGTTTGGTGGAGCGAGGATGGGCACGCGAGCACATGCAGCAACAGTATTTGCTTTTGCTGTGTAATCACACCTAATAATTTTGTGCTGACAGAGCTGACTTCTCAGGGGCACAAAGAAGCAATTAAAAACTCTATTTGAAATCATTATATGAAGACAAACCTTGCACCTAATGCTGCTGCTGCGAGGCCCTTAGATGGGTGAGCAAACAACTGGGGAGATGAAGAATTCAGATGAGAAAGTGAGGTCTTTTGACATTTATCCGCTTGTTTGTGATTTGCAAGTTCACGTACATTATGGATACTGTGTCCTCCTATTCAGACGGACTAATGCTGCCACGTGTATTATAAAGATTTATGGTGATAAACAAAGAAGAAAATATTTAATTGACCCAAAATGACTATTGCTATTTGTGTCAAATATATGAGAACAAAGCTGGTCAACTTGAATCACAAATCCTCAGCTGGTGGAGACATTTTAGTAAAGACCTGAGACAGCTGTGCAGTGCAATTTCTCTCACTAATGATTCTTAAATTAAGAAATTAACCCCCTTCCACAAGCATTTGGATCGTGCTGGAGTGGGAGACAGTAATAAAAATTGGACCGGAGTCCATGGTAATAGCAACCATGGATGCTGCCAACAATACTTTTAATTTTTGAGCTCCAGTGCTTGCAGAAATAAGGCACTCTAGACTGCCAGATATGGCCCTTGTAAGGGAAAAGACAGTCCCCAAAGGCATTGGTGAGCTCTATAGTACTCATGTGCTGCAATATGTTTGCCAGGCATGCTGGTCTTGTCCAGAGGTTATGCCTTGTATTAGCATTGAGCTTAAAGCAACTCTCATTTCAATAGTGTCTGACCATCCTCTGTCATTAGCCAGACCAAATCTCTGCATTGCTGGAACACCTCAGTGTGCTTATACCAGCTTCAGGATTTTATGCTGGCTTTATGGCATCCGTGTCCAGCATGGAGTGCCACAGTCAGAGGAGACCTGACCAGCCTGTAACCTGACCACCCTGTCGGTATTTTTTTTGTCAAGCCATCAAAAACTCTTGAATGAATTTGGACTGGTAAAGTGAGTTCATGTCCAATCAGTTGTCTGTATCATAAAGCTGCAGTGTTTTTCAGCTGGTATTAGGAGCCGTAACACTGGTTTTACTATATTGTCAAATGGTGACCTTGCCAAACTGTTTGCAATGTGCAGACTGCTGCAAATGAATTAAGCTTCTGTTAGGGAAGCATCAAAGCAGCACCAGGGCTTGGATGCAATTGCTTAGCAGATGAAGGGCCCTGTGCAGCCATGTATCTGTTCCCCTTCACATTAAAAAGTCATGCTGTACACTAGGAGGTATGGTAGGCATGAAGGGATTTCTTTAGTCCTCTTCTGAGTAAGTCCATTCCTCGTGGCTTCACGGGCTAAGCCGAACTGAGCTTTGGGCAGACCTGATCACTGAACCCTGTGATTCAAATAATTGCTACTAGTCATGTTGCAGTCTCATTGAGTGTTGTCATTGCCTTTGATTTGACTACCTTTGAATGTGAGCTTGAGATCAGTGAGGTCAAGATGTTGCAATATGACAGAAAACTTCAAAGCTCTTGGAGAATCTATAAATGCTGATGGGTCTTGGACTGTGCCCTTAGACTGCCTGTAAAAATGCTGCTTCTTTTTTTACCATTTCATCTTCTTGTTCTTTCTAAAGGCATCCTGAAATGGGTGATGCCCGGAGATATTTTCTTTAGCTTTTGCCAGATGTTCATCCCCCATCAACAAGAAATGACTGATGTGTTTATTTTTGTGTGTGTGATCTTCTAATAGATTGCTTTTACCCCTTTGAAGGAAAAGTCATTGACTTTCTTAAGAGTCCATGCTCCTTCTTCCCATCCTCTTGCAAGATCTTTGTTTCTGTCTTCTGCAGTGATCTGCAGGCTGGCATAATTTCTTTCCTTCATGTCTTTTCCAAGAATTCTCACTTATTCACCGATTTTAACAGTTCTGTAGTACTTTGAGAGATTCAGAAAGAGCAAAAGTTCCCTAAACACAAAACCTTTGATATTTCCAGCCATTTCCTCATTTCTATCTAGGTCAACACCTCTTTGGGGTGTAATGCTCAGTGCATGGTGAGCTGCCTTTCTGGTCACTCCATGCAACTGTTTCAGTTCTCCCAGAGTCCAGCATGTTATCTGCTGTGTCAGATGTGACTGAGATTAATTACCTTAAAAAAGCTTACACAGTGTTTTGATTTCATGAATGTACAGATTTTCTTGTTTTCTGTGATTTCTTCTTTAACATCATAGTGGTTACAGTGCCTTGTGCAAAGATAAGTTGTCTTTGGAGTCTTGGATCTATCCTTCACAGCAGTACTAAGATTGAACTATTGCCACTGAATAATGCTCACAGAGGCACCTTTCTATAATCCATATTGCACACAGGTATAATTTGAAACACCGAAAGGTGCTGTCTATTTTACTCTCATTTTCACTAGAGACTAGTGGCTCATCACCTGTCCCTGAAAACATGCTCCACATATGTGAGCTTTCATCAGGTTAATGATAAAGTCAAGCTGATTAGTTCTTTGAAAGTGGCTAATGAAAATATTGGAGGATGGGGTACTTCAGAGATGCCTGGCAAATGGTAATAGTGGCTCCACTAAGTGCTCAGAGACTTCTTTTCCACGTGATCCTGATAAACTTATAAGTGAGGATGTTTGGTGCTTTGCATGCTCATGGTCTTTCACATCTGGGAGCCCAGGATGGATCTGAAAGTCTCTTTGTAGTCTGCTGAAACCAGTAATCTCAAGCGTTTTCTTAGACTTGGAAAACGTCTTGCACTGCTTCCCCAATAAGCAGTTTTTCTGCAGAGTACTTCTTGCTGCATCTGCATCAAGCAGATTTGTGCCAAATGTTCAGCAGACTGTTCTTGCAGGAGATGGTCCTACATAGGTCTCATGTTATCCTGTGTCTACAAGACCTGCCACTAGACACACCTGCATCACCCGTGCAACAATTCCCTTGGAAGCCTTTTGGCTTTCTCCCCCTTTCCTTTCCTAAGGGTCATTCCACCTGTTCCTGGAGTTATGCTTAGATTTTCCTGTTCCTGAGACTTTTTCATAATCTTTCAGG